>NC_081166.1:3621975-3953225 GCF_012432095.1 Onychostoma macrolepis | reverse complement strand
GGGGAAAAAATCGTACATAAGAGACAAACAGTAATTGAGAATGCCATTAATTCTAAGCTATTAAAGAGCAATAAAAATAGAGAACAAACTGAGAAAATTCACAAATGAGATATTTTATTTTTATTTTATATTTCTCCTAGAATGCAATGAGAGTATCCTGTACGTCCTGACTTTGAAAAAGCCAATAATTGAGAAAATATCATTGAGAAATTCTCAAAGAGCAAAAATATTCATTTAGTTAACTTTTTCTCATATATTTCTCCGTAAACTCCTTTGGAGAAATACAAATGAGAAAATTGATGAGGTTTTTAATGTTTTCAAAAGAAGTATCTTATGCTAATCAATATATATATATATATATATATATATATATATATATATATATATATTGTAAAATATGTTTTCTATTATTATATATTTTAATTTTATTTTAATACATTTAATTTTAAATTTATTTTATTTTATTCATTTATTCCTGTGAATGAGACAATTAATGAGTTTTTTAAAAGGTTTTCAAAGAAAAGTCTCTCATGCTTACCAAGCGATTTATTTGATCAAAATACAGTAAATTTTTACATTTTAAAATAACTGTTTTCTAAGTGAATATATTGTACAACTTATTTAATTTAAAATGCATTTTATTCATGTGATAGCAAAGCTCTTCGTGTCACGTGATCCTTCAGAAATCATTTAAATATGCTGGTTTTCTGCGCAAGAAATATTTCTTATTATTATCAATGTTGAAAACCGCTAATATATTGCTGCTTAACGTTTTTTTGGAAACCAGTATACATATTTTCTGGATTCTTTCACGAATGACGTTCAAAAAATATAATTTATTTGAAAAAGTAGTATTTTATAAAATTGTAAATATTTTTTGTCACTTTTGATAAATTCAATGCACCTTAGCTGAATAAAAAATATTGTTTCTTTCAAAAAAAAAAAAAAATAGACACTGACCCCAAACTTTTAAACAATAGTGTTATAACATAGCTCTAATCATTTGGTTTGAAGAAAATTTGATAAGAAATGCCAGAGTTCATATTAAGATGTGATTAGTTTCATAACTCTTCTCAAACTCCATTTGCTCTCCGTGTAACCTCATTGTTTTCTACGAGGAACATCCAGTTAAATAAACCTCATTCGTGACTTGTCTTTCTCAGACAGCATGTTCGGACGGAATCGAGGATTTGTGGAAAGATGTTGAACTTGACAGCGGATGTACTGTGGTGACCATCCATCTGACAGGCTGTAGCTCTGCCCGCCGGCCACACCAGCGCACATGACACATGAATAGGTAATTTTACCTTTGCGTTACCAGGGTCGTGACCTTTGACCCCAGAGGTCTTCGCTTGTCAGTGTCGGGATCAGTTTCACCCCTCCTCTCGCTCGCCCTGTCAGACGCTTCAAAAGTCAGCGACAACATCCTCCTCACCACCCCTGCGGCTCTAAACACACTCTCACACACACACGCACACACACACAGAGGCACAAACACAAGCTGCCAGAGACTGAAGCAGAAAGAGAAAAAGCAAAGACGGTGACCTTCCTGCTTCATGGCAGTAGCTCAGTCCCAAGAGCAGTCGAGGGATCTTTTGATATTTCAAAAAGTGTCATGTCTTTCCTCCCTCTTTTTTTTTTCTTCCCTGACTCTTTCTCTCTTTTTTTCGTATTGTTACACACTGATGTGTCACATTGTTGTTGAAATGAAATGCAACACTTCCCGGGGTTGTGATTTCCTTGTTTGTGGGAAACCCAGTAGTGTCACCTGTACAGCTGACAAGTTTAGTTTTTGGCTCAGAGCCTCTCTGGCGGGGAAACTTTGATGGCGAGAGGTGCAGGAGTCCGGAGAGGCCGACAGTCGTGGCTCTGTTTTTCTCCGCTCGGGTTTTATGTGCATTTACAAGCTCTGGACTCGTACAGGTGAAGAGCTGCTTACTGGAGCGTTCAACTGTTTCTTTGTTTCCCACCAATTTAAGCAATAACTCATGGAGTCTCATCTCAGCCTCAAAGAACGCTGGGATATGTTTCCTTTCTGAAGGCTTTTTGTTGTATTACTGCTAGTGATCATTTTATTGTCTCCTTCATGGTATAATATAAATAAACCTTTTTTTGGCTTAAGATGGTAATAGCAATATTTAACATCTCTTTGCATTTACTTTAGCACTACAGAATATCCAAAACAAATCACTTAAGTGTAATCTAAAAACAACGACATGTTAGAACAATGAAATGTGTATAAAATCCCTTCAAGACATTTTTTATTTTTATTTTAATATACAATATCTCATATATTATTTTTGGTTTAATTTAATAATAATTTAATTTATAATATATATATATATATATAATTTTTCTAAAATATTTTAATATGTTTAAATATTTTAAATGATTTTATTACATTTTATTTTTCATTCATTATTATTATTATTTGACTTTTTACATTTATATTTTAGCTTTCATTTACTTTGCTATATTTTAGCTTTCATTTAATGTGCTTTTATAAATTGAACTGTTTTAGTACTGATCAATAATTACACAATTTCAAAATGTCAAAAGAAAACTCTGAATATGCGGCGTTTTAAAAATGTATCTAGTTCTAGAGACAATCACAAAGTGTGAAGGACATTAAACTTCTTTAAAGAGAGAAAGTAGTGTAGAGCAGCAATGTTTGGCTAGTCCATCTCTATTGATGGATTTATATATAAGAAGTTCACAGAAACACTTCACAACAGAGTTTTTTTTAATTTTTAATTTTTCTTTTTTTAACCATAACGCAATTTAAACAGGAGTGTCTATTAGAAGACCGTGTTAAATAGAAAGAATTTACATTTTAAGCATGTGCGCCTCTTTTAAATGGCTGAATCTAACATCCTTTGAAACGTGTAACCAAGATGACATCCAGCTCTGTCTTTCTTTGTCATTTTCACTTTCATTTCTTTCCCTTTTTTCTTTCTCTCTTTGGATAATGAATGACCAGCGGTGTCCCATCTCATGAACAAATCATGTTCCATCTTCCTGAGCTTTTCCCAGCTCTAGAAGGAAAACTTGATTTTAGAAGTCTGACAATATAGCTAATATTAATTTTCTTTCCCTGTGCCATTTGACTGCTGATATTTTAATTGCACATCAAGTTTGACATGCATGATTCTTGAAATATTGCGAGAAAGAGAGGTAATGTGATTATGCAAGGCTTTTTGCAGTAATTATTATTTATTTTTTTTGTGACGTATTGACCTTTAAAAATGCAAAATCTTTTTTATTTTAAAAATCAAAATCATCCAAGGCATTGCACTCTGAGTTTAAGAGCGGAAATTGATTGACTGTTCAAGACTGCCTGCATGCATTTAAGTATAAATATACTGAACGACTGATTGACTTAATGATTGAGTGATAATGATAATGATGGGCTGTTGACAAATAGCAAATCTCTTGATGTTTATATGATCAAATAAAATAATGCATAACATTTTACAGCTGAAATACAGTGTGAAGAAATAAAGCAAAAATGAAAAAGCTTCAAAAAGTGACATGCAAATCAAAAATAAACTGCACAGATCAGCTCTGTCTTGAGTAATAAACCTAATTAAAACAAGTCCTGTGATTAGATTTCTCTTAACCAGATAATGTGCTATCAGCGATTAACCTCAGAGTAACACCGGGCTCTAAACGAACCTAATTTGAGAGTGTTTACTTTGAGTTAAACTGCTGTCATGACGCTGATACGCGTTTGAGGGAAATCATTGCTGATACTGTAAAAACTATGAATTTATGTGAAGAACTGATTGTAGTTTCTCCATTTGAACATTTCTCCTCTTCACAGTCTTTGTCTGGAGCTCTCCACTCAGATGATATCTGTGGCATTAGAGCGCCACCATCTGGCCGTGGGCGGCACCGCGGCCACCGCAGACCTTTTCTTCTAGTTTATGCACAGATTATTGAGTCTATTTACTTAGCAAAACAGCCAATATGTTAAAATCACCCAAGGATGTTTGGGAAGGGTGGAGGGTGGGGGTAGGCTGTTAAGGACGGAGCGAGAAACAATAGCCCATGTTGCGTTTCTTGTCACCTCTCGTTTAAAACACTCAGGGCTCGGATGCCTTGATATCCATCATAATGCAAGTTTAATGGAGGAGGCCTGGCCTGCTGCTGCCAGAGTCACAGTGGTTGCTGGGGGCTAAAGAGCCAAAATGAGGGGCCTGTCGTGGGGTTTACCTCCAGAGCGGGGCATTGGCTATGCGCGCAAATAAGTGTGCCAATCGATCGCGGCAGTAGGTTGATGGGCGCACGTCGTTTTGATGGATACGACTGTACGGAGAGGGGAGGTGTGGTGTATATATATATATATATATATATATATATAAAAGAAGCCCAGATTGCTCGACGGTGGACCTGAAAAGATTTTCAGCGAAACGCAGAGAGTGGCAGCTGTGGTCGGCCCTCTACAGGGCGGCAACGGCTGCCTTGATTTATAGTTCCATCTGCTCACCGCGGTAAAGACAAGCTTCCCCCCCCATTTGGTTAAAATGAAATGGACCTCAGAGAGCAGCCCTGCACATTTCAGAAAATGTGAAACTTTTTTGTTTTTTTCATGCAGGCGTCTTTAAACAATAGGGTGGTCCGTGTCGGAAACGACGGACGGTAAAGCGAGAGGTTAACTTGAGATGAAAAGAATACAGTAGGATCTGTTCTAGTCTATTGTTGTGCTTTTCTAATGTTTTAGTGCCGTTTTTTTTTTTTCAGTTCGTATCAAAGACGGGGAAAGATGACGGTTTATGACAAAACCTTGAAAGATGAAAACGGCGACTTTATGGCTAATTTCCCCGGGAAATGGATGAAGGCTGGGAACGGGCTGGGTTTGCTCTCGGCGTAAATCTCTGCCGTGCCACCCGTTGACCTCTGGCCTTGACCTCTGCTTCTGGAGTCTCGCAGACACTTCCTGTGGTGCATTCTGGGCCGGCGTTCACCGCAGCCGTCCCCTCGATTCGCTCTCAGGAAATTCTTGCTGCCAGAAATGTTTCCTGAATGTGAGAAATTCATTTTTCAAACTTTTCTTTCAAAGACTGGCATTGAACATTCATGTTAATTACAAAGTAAGCAGCACATACTAGTACAATTCATTTTAACATGTAAAATATATTAGATTATACATATTACATTATAAAAGTTATATTTTATATATAAAACAGTTTTATATATAAATTATATATTGTTAAATGATATGTATGTTCACTGTTTTTATTTAAATGTCCATTGGTTATATTTAAATTTATATCTATATTCAAATTGTGTGTTTTTAAACACATTATAGTGTATTTTATGTGCTTTTGTAATCTTTAAATAGTTTATTTCCGTTTTAGTACTTTTAGTACTTATTTTAATGCTTAAATAAGCATTTCTAATTTTCTAATATTTGTATTTTATTTAATTATATTATGGTATAATTTAAATAACAATAATAATATATTAAATGTACAAACATAATTATTATAGATACTGTGTGTGTGTGTTATTAAATAGTATTTATTATAATAAAAAACATTCCTAAAAATAACAACAAGGTGTGTTTGTTCATTACCTGCTTCTCTGTCTTTGAGAAGCAGTTTCTTTCTTCTCCCTTTACACCAAAAAGAAAGGAAAAACAGTAAAGTGTTTGAACTTATTCAGAAATAATCCCTTCCTCACTGCGCCTGTCAGTCTGCATAATTTACAACAATTCACGAAAAAAAGAAAGAAATATTGACTGTGGACGGCACACTACCTTTCAAAAAAAAAAAAAAAGAAAGAAAGAAAAAAGAAGAAAAGGAAAAGAAAAGAAAGGAAGCCCTACTTTTCTGACGACATCAATCACAATTTATGCAAGTGGAAATCCATATGTATGGGGTCCCTGCCCAGCTCATTTAAAGATAATGCCGAGCCTCATGTTGTGGACATGGCCGGAGTGTTTTATTTCCTGCGCTTGACTGTATTAACCCTAGGGGCACAATATCTCTGTACAGCTGCCCTAACAGAGTCACAAAACACATTGATTAACGCTTGGCAGCGGACGGCACTCCCAATGATCCGCTAATGAGAAGTGATAAGCGCACAGACACACACACGGCCCCGCCATTGAAGTTGGCAGAATCTATTCTAATAAGCCCGGGTCCAAAGAGCAGCACAGGGACCCCCTGCAAGTGCGAGCGCATGTGTGTGTGTGCATATACTGCAGAGTTGCACTCGGCTGCTCTGCACATAAGGAAAATCCAGCAGGAAAGTGCAAACTCCTTGGAGGGCGATTTAATAAATAGACGGCCGTTTGCATCTCAGGGCTGATTTGTGCAAAGCGATGGACTGCTGGAAAACGTTTATTGCCCTCAGACCATTCTGATAGATTTCTCTGCCTCAGCTTGAGCGGGGAGCTACACCATAATGGACTGTTTGACAAGCGGAATATTGATACACCAAATTCCTTTGCATCCATCAAAATATTTCCATCATGTGACAGCTGCAGCGCGGAGGAAAATAAAAGATGCAGACAGGCTGAAAAAAGGCACTAATAGCTGCTCTCCGCATGCAATAATAATTACAGCGACAACATGTGTAATTTGCCAGCAAATATCTTCAGGAAAGATTTCAGCAATCTGTGTCGGGCGGACAGGAAGGGCTGTTGACAAATTAACAGCGTATGAAAATAAACGGCAGGGATGTTTCACATGCAGCCTCCGCTGCAGAGCCGCATTTGTCTTGGAGGGACTCCAGTCGCCGCTCGCACAAGTGCTGCAGTTAGAGCCCGAGCTCTCGGCTAATATTTACACGAGACCAAGGCCTTACTGACAAACGCCCCACGCTGGGTGCACTCCGGGGTCAAAGGTCAGCAAAAAAATACAGCCTTGGAGGAACAAGCTCCAGGATTTTGAAACAAAACAAAACACACATGTGGAAAATCCAGCAGCGTGCACTCGAGTCTCCTAAGCTGAAACACAGATTTCATTTGAATCCCATGTTTTATTATTTATTATGTATAAATGATATATTAAAAGAGTTCAGTTTACAGTATTTCATCATTGATTCCTTCACAAAAATTATCAGATTAAATCTTCCTTTTATGTGCACAAAAAAAATTCAAAATTGTTTTTTTTTTGTATTTTTATATCAAAATGCCACCATAATCTTTTGAAAACACAGTTCACGTGCGTAGTGGCATAGTCTGTTCAATCAGTTCTGTTTATAGTATTTCAGCACTGATTCATTTACAAAAAAAAAATAATAATAATAATCAAATTAAATCTTTAGCATGGCCCCTTTTATTTTATATCCAAAAAAAATAGCATGAAATAGCATTGAAGTAGAGTATTTTTTATTTTATATAACAATTTGCCACCATAATACTTTAAAAACACAAGGCACATTCTCATATTGTGGTCAATCTATCCAATTTTACAGTATTATTTTATCATTGATTCTTTTACCCAAAAAAATGATAATAATAAATAAATAAATCTTACTTTTTTGTTTCTGTCTACAAAAATAACAAAATTGAACCATACTTTAAAAACGCAATGCACCAATCTGTTAAATTTACAGTATTTTATCACTGATTTTTTCCCCCCAAAAACAATAATCAAATTTATTTTATTTAAAAAAGGCATCAAATAACAGCATTTTTATAATAAAATGCCAACACAATATTTTAAAAACACAGTCCATATGTTCATTTTGTGGTCAGTCTGTTTAATTTTTCAGTAATGCATCACTGATTTCTTTACAAAAACAAACAAACAAACAAAAAGATTAAATTAAATTATATTAAATAAATCTTTCCTTATTTTATATCCATAAAAAAACCCCAGAGTATCTTAATAACAAAATGCCACTATAATACTTCAAAATAAAACGGCGCACATGCTCTTCTTGTGAATCTGTTACAGTATTTCAGCACTGATATCCTTTACAAAAAAAAAAAAAATCTAATTAAATCTTTATCACTTCCCTCTTATTTTACATCAGCAAAAATTCCATGAAATAGCAGCACCATATTTTAAAAAACATAATGCATGTGTCCGTATTTTTGCCATTTTGTTCAATTGACAGTGTTTCGTCATTGATTCCTTCAGAAAAATAAATCCAATTAAATCTTTAGCATGACCCCCTTCCTTTGTATTTGATATCAACAAAAATGGCATGAAATAAGAATATTTTTTATAACGCATTGCCACCATAATTCTTCAAAAACACAGCACATACGCTCTTATTGTTGTCAATCTGTTCTCCCACTTCTGGCTTAGGGATTCTGAAACTCTGAATCAATTCTCTGTCTCTCCTGAACAAAGCCTTTTGGTAGTGAAGATGGAAAATGTGTGTTTGGAGATGCAGTGTTTTGGCAAAACGATCTCCGCACACTTGATTACATTTATTCTACAGAGAGTCTCTCTCTCTCTCTCTCTCTCTCTCTCTCTCAGCAGGCAGATAAAAACTAAGAGTCTTGATCAAACATCTTCTATTAGAGAAGCCCAATTGAACCGCTCGAGTCCAGGCAGCTACAAATTCATTTTGACTAATACCAAATTGACGAATTGCTAAAATGTCAGCACGCTTGTTGCAGCTTTCGTAAAAGTCGCCGAGCGATACCAAGGACTCGGAGGTCAAATCATTTCAGCATTTAATTCTGATGAAAGTGTCTGTTGTGTCTGAACTGTTTGCTTGCTTTTGTTTGGTTTCTTTCCTGCCAGCTGGACTCTAGAGGAGAGAGAAATGTTTTTCGACAACGTTCCCCCCGTTCTCAAACCTGCGTATCAGTATTCCCATGGCCGCGCGGTCCTGAGTGTGTACATATAAAAATAGGAGGCCTGTCATTTCACATTCATTAAGTGTGAAACTCAGAAATTAATAATGTAAAAATACACTTTTTAATTAGTCTTACATTGGGCCCAATGTACTAAAACGGGATCAGGCACTCCCAGCAGACTCTCTTAATAAAGCATTAGTCTGTGATGTGCAAGCACTGACAGGTAGAAGGACTAAGGAGTTACTTTTCTACTCACATGAACGAATCAAAATTAGTCTTGTTCTATTTAAATGTAATTAACATCAGAGATCTGATTGCACACGAAGGCAGGCTGCAATATATGTAGAGTAGGGCCGTATGTATATTTTATTACGTGCCATAAGCTCTCTTTCATTACGCTGAATGAGTATGTTTACTTAAGCTGACTGAATGAAACCGACAATCCATCATGATCTATGAGGGAAGTCAACATATTACTTTATTTACATTAATAAGGCCATAAAGAGATGATGTAGTGCATTTGCTATCTAAGTTTGTTATATTGCAGAGTGGGATAAATTCGGAGTAATAATCTCATGGGACTCAACAAAATCATAGGAGTTTTTTATTTTATTTATTTTTTTACAATTGTCTGTTTGTTTACATGTCATGTGAAATACTAGGAAAAGCTGAATCAATAAATAGTACAAATCTTTTGTGTGATGAATTCAAATGCATTCATTCATGCTGTATATTTATGAATAAATGTCATCTGGTATTTCAGGTTCAATAAAAGCAATACATAGTGTACTTTTAAAAATATATTTTTATAATTTAAAATAATGAAATATAATAATAATTATGATTATATAATAATAATATTATATTTAAATAATATTATTATTATTATTATAATTATTATTAAAATATTTTAAAACCAATTAATTCAAATACATATTTTGAGTATTAAAAATACATAATACATAAAATAGTAGTAGTAATAATAATAATAATAATAATACATATTTTATTATTAATTTTTAAATTTTATTATTAAATAATAATTATTTAAATAATACAATATTTTAAACTAGAAATATGATAATATATAAAATATATGATAATTATGAAAATAATAATAATAATAAATGTAAAATGTATTATATATTTTATTATATATTACTTCATATATTATTTAAATAATACATTTTGTAATACATTTTTTAAACTGGTAATACACAATATATAATTTTTTTAAATTAAAATATATATATTTTAAGTACTGCATTATTCATATATTAATTAATATATCACTTGAATAATGCACTATTTTAATACAATATTTAAAAAATAATAATTTAACTCATATCTCTCTCATTAAAAATATATGATAATGAAATATGAATCATTTTAATTTCATAATTTTACCATTATTATTTATTATCCTTCATTATCATCAATTTCTATTTTTTACTGCATACTACACATGTGTGTATAGCATACGTGCTCGTTTCTGTGTCTGTGGATGTGTGTGAGGGTTCTGTTGGCCGTTTGACAGTGGAAATAGGACAGAAGTGTGTGAAGAGGAACGTATATGACGTCCTGTTGTACCGAGACTCCTCTGCAACCCTCACATCACTGCGGCGCTGCTCAAATAATACAACGAGGGTCTTAACTCTATATGGCACATTTGTACCTGCCACGTGTGTGATATAATGAATCCTGCCTGATCTAAGCGAACCCAACATCGCCGGGAAGCTGTTTTTGCACAGGCTTGCATCGCCCTTGTTCCCTGATGAACCCCCAAAGTGAGGTGGGCACCTTTTCGATTGAACACACAGCTATTAGGCCCAAATCACCCGGTACTCCCTAATTTGAAATAATTAAATCTTTCCTCCTGTCCTCCAAATCCCCTTGAAATATTCATGCTCAGGTTAGAGTTGGCGGGGTGAACGGAGGGCTATCAAACTCGCTGACACCTCGCTGTCTCTCCACACAACAGCCCACAGATGCCGGCGCGTTTAAGAGCAGATTAAAACTGACACTAATTATAATCTGACTTGTGTTATATAACTTAGATGCTCAGGTGAATCCCCGGACCGTTCGCCCGCGTTGACAGATCCTGTCACTTTTGCTTAGGGGCCGAATTACGGGTGGAAAGAGGCTCTCGTCTGTGCCGCGCTGCGCTCAGGCCGGCTGCCAAATTGGCAGAGGATTCAGACACAACTACATCCCTTTTTTATTTAATTGAAGTGCTAATGAACGGGGAGACGGAGACTGCCAGTCTCGTGCAAGAGAAAAAAAGAAAAAAAAAGCTTTGAGAGACACGAGGCCTGAGCTGGATGAGATAGTGGCTTCAACAGACCGCCTTTAAATACACGATCCATTAAAACACTCGAGCTGTTACAGATCTGCATCTATATTTTGACTGTGTGAATTTTATTTATTTATTTTTTTTTCTCATTGATCTGCTGGGACCGGTCATACAAACCGCACTAATGTCCAAATCTGCTGTCCATTAGAGCCTGAAAGTACATGATATTAACCTGGTCAATCTGTCTGCGTTAGAACTCACTCACACCAGGGATTTCACAGAGAGAGACTGGAAAAAAAAACACTCTTCTGCGACTCTAATGAAAATAAAACCATGTTTTCCTCAATCCTGATCCTAAACGTCAATCACAAAATATGGAAAAAATGGAGAAAGTTTTTTCTCAACTCAAGCAAAGGTTTTTCTTAACTCGAAGCTGCACTTTGAATTATTGATGCAGGGGCTAGTTGTCACACATTTCATTCCAGCAAATATTTTTCAGTTTTATCAATGTAGATACAAACTTCAAAGTCTGGGCTAAAAAAAAAAAAAAACTACTGAATAGTTCCTGAGCTGTTACCCATGAATGAATGAATGAATGAATAAAAACACCTTTTGTCCATAGCAAGGCTTGTCACTACACTTCATGGAAATAGCTTTAGTCTTTTCAGCTTATACTTGAAAAATTAAAACTAATCATGAAATAAAATGATTAGTAAAATATAGGTAAAGTATAAAATGATCAAAGTGTTGTTTTGGTCACCACAAATTGTAACTGTAAGAGCCCTAAGTTGCCTATTTCTTTATATGTTGATTTAATAATTGTAAATAAAGTGCAATATAATATTTAAATATTTCTGAAAACTTTGAAATTGAAGCTCCATTAATATTTCTTACTGATGGTGACATCATTTCCTGTAATGCTCGTTAGTTTTCAAAATGCAATATTGTAATATTGGAGCGGTACAGTTTACAGTTTATGTTGTAACATTTGTTTCCAGTTCATTTCATTAATAAACATTCTTAATAGAAATTACTTATATATTTGGACGCTATTTGAGTTCAGCTCATGCTCACACATCACAAAGGTAAGAAATATGACAAATTGGACAGATATTATAACACATAAAATGTGAGAACTTGCCATGATGTGATATTTAAGATGAATAAATAAAAAGAATTCATGGAAAATACCATTCAGTTAGAGTATTTATTATATGAACATTGCCTTAATTTAGTGGGTTTTCTTTTAATTATTATTGTTTACTGTAAAATTAGTTTGAAGGACAGACATGTTATTCTGATTTCTACACTATGTGTATAATTTGACTTTTGTCTCAAAAACCTAGCCCCGGCCTTCCCTATGTAAAATACGCAATATTTCATTACAATCTGTCATGATCCAATCGATTCCTGACGCGTCAGATTTTGGGTCAGCGTTACAGGATTTAACCTATATTAACCCGGGTCAGATCCCATATGTGACACCTCGTCCTGCTCAGTGCTCGGGCGACCGTATTTATGACCGTTAATGGGAAAGTAATTAATTCCTCATTTATAAAGGAAAAAAAAAAAAAAAACAGGAGACCAAAGGAGATGAATAGAGCAATTTAAAGACTATTAGTCAAAGTGAATAGATGAGAGCCGTGTACAAATGTCTTACACAAATCTACAGGTTAAAATCACATGGAGAACATTAACAACTTTTACGATAAGATTTTTCACCGTAAAGTCTGTTTGAAAAACATTTTCTTCGCAATGCAAATACAATTACTACACGTCAAACGCACCAGTCCTGTTATGCAAATGGTCTGTTATGTCATATAAATCACAGCTATACGTCTACTGAAATCTTTCATTGGTTCAATAAATCCACTGATTCTAATGCAACTCAAACTGTTTAAAGCACTGAAGGTTTGTAATCCTCAGCAGATGCTGTTGTCAGAACAGATAGCAGTTGTACGCATACACAGGACATCATACGAGCACATATAATGCATTTGAAACGTGGCAGTATTAACCACATAACATTTTAATGTGCGCTCAGTAAGTCCGCAGTGATTGATTCCCCCTCAGGCGCTAACAGCCCTCCTAAGGTTTTGTGGAAATGCTGGCACAACGCTTTGGGAGCATCTGACTGCGCTTGAGCTCTTGAGATCCTGCCTGTTCCTTGTTCCTCACGCTAGCGCTCTAACTTATTCATAACTTATTAACTCAGGGCCTGGCAGACTGAATCACTCTGACTGACTCTGAGGAGCAAGACAATGTGACTGACTCTAGCAAAGGACTGCTGCTCTTTTGAGATTGTACAGTTGCCGGCCAGAAACTGACGTGTATACTGTACGTGTATGATGCAAAAGCATGCATGTTTCAATTTGACAACAATATAATGTCAATATGAAATGAGACTAACCTTTTTAAAACAGGACTCTTTTCAAAATGATTGTGGTAATAGCTGTGAAGATTGTCAGTTGGCCATCATGCACTGCAGACAAAGAGAATTGAAATAAATTATGGGTTATTTGTTCATAGAAGTGCTTCTTTGCACCTTTAAGGGTTCATTAATGCAACAATTTGCAACAATTTCTGCCCTAGTGGTACTAAATGGAATAGCAAAATAATAACAATTTCCAAACAGGTTTCCCAAAAGCTCCTGCTAACAGACAGTAATACTAACACTGTGTCTGATCGCTCAAAACACCCCAGTGCTTGCTCTCTTCAGGTCGGGCAAATGGTTTACTTATAATGGAATTGACATAAAACTGGTCTAAGAAAAAGTAGGAATGTAAAATTTACTTCCACGGTTAGATTCTGCTTACTTTGATGACTTGCAGATTGTTTTATTGAAGTTATAAAAATGTATTGCACACTAATATTACGTTATTTATATAAATATTATTATTCATGAAATACTATTGAAATGAAATATTTTCGTGAATATCAAATAAATTGTATTAATAGAATATTAAAATTATTATTTTTAATCAATTACTTCACATGAAAAAGTAAAAAGAATTAAATGCATAAATAAATAAAATTATTTATTTGAGAATTAATTATTTTAAATGAAAAGTAGTCAAATTAAATAAATGCATAATTGTTTTTAAAACAATTTTAAAGCAGTTTGTATGCACATTTTATTTATTTTTAATAAAATCAGTTTTAAAATATTTTCAAGCTTGAAATAAAATTATTTTACAATTAAATTATTACAATTATTTGTTTAATATGTTCCAATATTTTTAATTAAAAAGAAAATGAATTAAATGCATAACTGTTTTCCTAAACACCAAATGTACTCTCATTTATTGAATTACCTTCTATTATATATATATATTTAAATAATCATATTTTCATGGATGAAAGAAATTATATTATTATTATTTAATGATTACAATTATATGTATTTGAAAATGTAATTATTAAAAAAAAAAAGAATTAAATGTACATATCATGTTGTGTCTAAATGTTTCTTCAAGCAGTGACACTGCACCATCACAGACCCATGATTTTCCCCAGAAATGTACTTTTTCTCACATTTAAACAATTTTGAAAATGTCCTTGAAGAAAAAAAAAAAAGACACATTTAGACATCAGAATATTAAAGGTGTTTTTTCTTTTATTCTTGTTAGCTCCACCTTTAACTGATGTCTGACGAGCGAATGTCTTGAATATAAAGCCACCACACAACAGCTGGGTGTGAAATGAAACCGGTGACCAAGCCAACGCTTGATCAAGGAACAACCGCAGCATCTGTGTGTGTGTGTGTGTGTGTGTGTGAAGGAGGATTCTTGTCAGTTTGTGTTGCGCTCTCTCCTATCGCTCGTGGGACCTTGTGGAGACCGCCTGCAATCGGCCCACTCGAGACCATCACAGCTGTCAGATAAAAATCAATTGAATTTTAAAGGGCTTTAAAGTAAATATTTAATTCTTGCCTTGGGAACCAATTAAGTGTGGAGAGTGAACTCAGAGGCACTGGTTGAACTGGAGATGTACTGGAACCAGCTGGTGAGCAATGGGGATCAAATGAGGTGCGGGGAGAGGGGCGCATGGAAAAAGATGCAAATCTTTGGCGCGTACATTCGCTCTCAATTACGTATTGATGTTTTAAAGATGCGGCAAACTTGGAGTGGCAGAAAGGGGCTGGGAGATCTCCAGAAAGGTGTGTTGCACAGCGAGCTGCCTGCTAGCTTGTTTACCGCGCGTGTTTGTTGCTATTTGCTTTGTGGCTGATGTAATTCCCGCCGGATTGAGTCGGGCATGTCGGAGCATGCTCAGAACAAGCTAAGGCCCAAACAAGTGTGCACTGGTGCGTGTGTGTGGAAGAGAAAGGCGTATGAATGAGATGCGGATGTTTAAACACTATAGATGCACATACACAGATTTGTTGTTTTGCAGTTTTTTCCTTATTTTTGGCTGTCACAGTTTTCAGTGATGTTGCTTAAAGGAAAAGTTCACTAGGAAATGAAGATCGTCACAGCACTCTCGAGAACCTATGGCAGCAAATCTGGTGCAATAATACGTCAATGCAGCATTCTGAATCAGAACATGAACATATAACATTTCGCAAGTTCATGTACACAGTAAAAAAAGTAAATGTGTGTCTGTATATATATATATTTATTTTTTCAGTGTCAGAGATAAACTCTGAAATGCAAGATATAAATTCATAATTCTGAGGGGAAAAAAAGTCAGAATTGCGAGATAAAATGTCACATTTACCCTTTTTATTTTTTATTCTGCGGTGGAATCAAAAAACAGAATTGCAAGATATAAATGTAGAATTCCACGGAGAAAAGTCAGAATTGTGGGATTAGAATTCTGAAGAAAAAAAAAAGAAAAAAAGTCCAAATTGTGAAAAAAAAAAAAGTCAGGACTGTGATATATAAACTCAAAATTGAAGAGAAAAAATATGAGATAAAAAGCCGCAATATTGAGTTCCTAACTCTATATAAACATGCAATTTAGAGAAAAAAAAAAAGTCTGAATTGTGAGATAAAAGGCATAATTTTTTATTTTGTGGCAGAAACAAGCTTCCATAGTTACTTGTCTTTTCCTTTTAATGAACTGTAAAATTGACCAGCAATTTCTGATTGAATATTGTTTCTGCACAATTTTTTTTGTCGAATATGACTTAAAATTCAGTCTTTTCCTCTCGCAAAGACACCTAATATAGTCTTTTGAACTACTTTTATTGCTTTTTTTTTTTTTTTAGCTTTCTTTAAAAATTCATGAAATTAATTTCTTTTTTTTTGACTGAACTTTAGCTTTCCAGTAGCTGCTAATGTAATAAAATTTGGGAATGAAAAGTCAAAGGTGGATCATTTGAAGGAGGTGAGAAACAATGACTCAGTGAGTGTCTTTACCTTCTGTTTACTGTGTTTTTCTCTCTCTCGGTCCCTCTTGAGTGGTGATGCCCTGGAGGTGGAGGGACTTCACCACAGCAGGAAGCTGCTCTGCACTCAGACTAAATCAGACGAACAAACCTCCTCTTTAACCCAACAGAATGATGTCTAATCCAACAGTTCCTCCAGACGGACCCCAGATACCTGATTATATGCGTGGGGTGACAGGGAGAGAGTATGAGTGATTGTTTAATTAGGCACTTTTTACTACTTGAAATTGAGTGTAGAATAATGTGTGGATTTCTGATACTGTTTGTGTTTATAATGACAACTTTTTGTAGAAAATGTGGAGTAAGCCTTGGACTTACTAACAAAAGCTATCTATCAGTTAGCTTGACATTTTTAAAAATAAATAGTACAAATAAATGTCGGTAAGATTTTTGAGAAACGCCTCTTATGCTCAGCAAGGTTGCATTAAAAATAAAAAATACATAGTGAAAGCAGTAATATTATACTATACTTGGTGTAATACAACATGGAAATTATTATGTGATACTATTATAAAACAGCATTTATTTAAAATAAAATATTCTATAACATTATACATGTCTTTACTTTTGATCAATTTAATGCAGGAATAAAAGCATTAATTTCTTCCAAAAAAAAAAAAAAAAGTATTCACATACCCCAAACCTTTAAATGTATATTTGGAAAATATTATTTTAAATGTTCTTATCAAAACATATATTTTTCTTTTTCTTTTTGTTAATTTATTTATTTTTTTTTATTTAATTGATGCAAAAGAAACTAAAATAAATCAAATACATTTTATATCACAATCTCCCCTTTCCGCAGGCCAAAGGTTACAGACTCCTGCTGTACTTAAAAGACCCCAGAAACCAACTGATTGATATGAAGAACCTATAAATGAAACATCAAGAACTTCTCCAAAGACTATATAGCAACTTGAGAGCGAAAAATGTTTCTTGTTCTTCGCTCAGCCAAAGGTTCCTCAAGAAACCAATGAAGAATCTTACAGTTTGTATGCTGAGAATATCGCTAACAGACTTTGATAAGAGACAGAAGATGCTGAATTTGAAAACAGGTTGGGAAAATCTTTTATTGTGCACCAGCACGGCTTCAACAAACGTAAAGCCAGATCCGAATTGTTGTAGCTGACATCAACATGCAATTGTTGAAGTAAGCCCGAGTCATATATTCTCTTTAATGTTACAACGATGCATGTGAGAGAATCAAATAAAACTGTTGGATCGACATGAATCCCGATATCTGCGACTACAGACGGGCTTTCTGCTGATTTCTCTCTGAAGTGCGAGTTAAAAGAAACTCAGAGATACACCTCAGCAGCAGCAGTTTCCATACCTGTCACTTAACAATACAATCCGCGAGCCTCAGAACTCTAAAAAGCTTAAACTGCGATCTGATGAGTGCTCAAATCCGCCGCCGAGGCTAGTTATACCTCGAAGGGAAACGTGTCGGAATTTAAAACCACCCGCTAAAACGCCTACCCTTATTTTAGCGGTCCTGTCTTCATCTTCCATCCTCATTGGCCTGACAGGCTCCACTTTGCATCAGTCGTTTTTTCCGGCATCTGCAAGAAAAAAGGATATGAGAAAGACAGAATATGAGAGCTGTGAAGACGAGAAATGGATGAACTGAGGGAAAGACAAGGCCTCAAAGATACAAAAGCACCTCCAGCACTGGCTGTAAGACATGTGAATGACTGACACCGGTTAGACACACGCCTGAGTGTGTGTGTGTGTGTGTGTGTGTGTGTGTGTGAGGCGTGAGTGTGTACGTTTGAGTGTCTCTCTGTGTGTATGTGTGCATGCCGACAGCTACATGGTGACAAAGCAGTGATGAATTATACAGAAAGGGAGGCATTGCTTTGTGGAAACCAATGTAACTGTCAACCTCTGCAGAAACATGAATGTTTTTTGACCGAAGTGGCATTTCTTGTTATTGGAATAAAAATGTTTGGAGGGCAACTGGAGGCCTCGGCTTTCCGCCCCACTGAGGGGTGAAAACAGCAAGGCTGAGAAAACATTTGGACCAAGACCGAGAAAAAACAGCAAAAAAGAGGAAGAGTTTAGATTCATGCTGATTGAAATTTCCAAATAGAATATAGGAAACAACTTGAAAAGCTGGAGGATAGGTTATAAACATGATCAGTCTAACTTATGAATATTAATTAGGTGATGTAACACTCGCCCAGTATTCATAACTGATATGTTTAAAAGCAGACAACTGGGCAATATAGCCATATTAAGATCAGGGTCGCTTTACTAAAACTGAAAAAATAAAATAAAACCTTAAATAAATAAAAACAAAATTATAAAATGTTAATAAAATAGGTTACCTGGAAAAGAAAAAAATAATAATAATAATAAATATATAAACACTTAATATTAGACAAATACATTAGTTAACGTGAACTAACATTGAACAATATAATAGTTCAAGAGCATTTATTAATCTTAGCTAATGTTAATCTCAACATCTATTTAGTAACGTAAACAAAGGTTAATAAATGCTTCATTTTATTTCAGCTAGTTTCCAAGGCAACATTTCAAATTTTCATTTAGTTTTACTTGATGTACCAAAATAACTAAAACTGAAATACAAATATAAACTATATTAGATTTCAAATTAAAAATATTAAACATATTAAAAAACTAATAAAAATGTCAAAGACACACAACAAACTTACTCAAATTGAAATAAAATGAAAAAAAAAAACATAAAAATAAAGACTAATTTAACAGTATTGCAATTATACTAAAATAACACTCATTTAGGATCACCACTTATCGACTGTGCATAAATGTTTCTTCAAATAAAATAAAATAAAATAAGGAAATTTCTAACACTTAGAAAATGTTCCCCTAAGCTAGAATGGTTGCTACACATCAGGTTCCAAACATTAACTGATTGACAGCAGACAAAAAGAAAACTTTACATTTTGTCAAAGTAAATATTGCGACCTAAACTTGAGTGAAAGGTGGTTCCAGATCTGCTAAGAATGTAAAATTAATAATGATAAGTTGCAGCAGTTTTGCATTTTTATTTTAATTTTATTCTGTTGATAAGCGGCATCTTGCAAACAATATGTTTATTCATTATTTATGGAGTCCTGACAGTGGGGATGCTAGGGGAACTCATTTCCTTTGCTAATGACAGAAGGTGGAGCTGTAAAATTTGCCTGGATGAAAAATGAAGAATCATAATTCATAACAGGAGCGTCATGCAGTGATGATGCAAATGTAAGCATCACTATCAGTTAAGCTTAAGCATTAAACTTCATGCAACACCTTAACATAGCTTACTGCTTTGCATATTTGTTCTCATCGCTAAATAAATAAAAGCACAGTTTATTTTTAGATCAATTCAAGCAGATTTTGCTATGGTTTGTTAGCTGAGAGAGAGAGAGAAGCGTGTGACTACTGTAAAACGCTCTCTCATTATACAACTCGAGTCTTTTTTGAAACTGGGAACTGTAAAACAATCATCATTCATCTGGTATTTGCTGGCTGGCGCTTGTTATGTTTTTATTAGGCAGTCTGTGAGGGATGAAATATGAACGGCACGCCGTTCACTCGAAATGAAGCTCTTCGGCATGGCAGGCCTCGTTAGCTAATTTCCGACGGCTGGATACTGCCTCATGATAGATTCATTAAACTCTTCCACGGCTCCGAAATTGCAGCCGAGACTCCTAATAAATATTCCAAAGCTGTGTGTTTTCTCGCATCCGTAATTATCAACACACACTAACGGTTTCACACTGAATCAATTAGCGCATTTCTGCAGAGCATTTTTTTTTTTTAAATCCGAAGCATTTATTGACATGATCTCCACAAACTGTGAAACAAACACAACATATTTCTCAGCTAACGTTCTGTCAGGCAGCTTGCTTGGACCTGTAGTCACACATTAGCGTGGTCCCACACAGATCATTTGGTCCTGTTGTTGTGCGTTCTCGCTGTAACAGATGTTGGCTCCCATAAGCTCTAATGTCTTCCAGTGCTGCAGACAGACGTGATAGGGCTGCCTTTGTTTACGCTCTGCTCGCTTGGCTTTCAGCACTCTTCAATATCATTTTGATGAGCATGTTTAGATGAAAAAGGCCTTAAAAGTCTTGCTTTATTTGGTGAATGCATGCAACCTATATTTCACAGTATAGTAAGAGTTGTACTGTCAACTAGTCGATTAGTTCTACTCTAGTCAGTGATTTGGGTCTGTGTTCAATAATCACAGATTACGTGATTTCAGTTGTATGTTTTAGTCAATAAACTGCATCCTGATGTATGGTTTTAAATCTTAAATAACAAGAATGTAGATGTACAGTAAATTAAAGTGAAATTGCACGGCAGACATAAAATATTGGTAACACTTTTTTTTAAGGTGATGTAGTTATACGTAAGACTTTTCAAAACTGAAAATAAAATTGCATACAAGATTACTGGAGTATGTTTACTATTTCAGTCTTTCAAAATTTCAAGGCAGATTCGTTGCAATTAATTGTAAAATCGAATAAGTTATGTGTGAAAATTGTTTCTTCTTCAAATATTTTTTTCAGTGTACTTGTATTTATAATTACAAGCAACTAACCCTAAAACAAACACTAAACTTAACCCTATAGTAACATGTAGCTAATTAACATTTCTCTGTACATATTTATATAATATATACACTGTATATATCCACGTATACAATATACACTGAAACAATATCATCTTAAAATAAATTGTAACCAGTATTGTCAAAAAGAATCCAAATCCAAATCCAAATCCAAATTCACCCAATTCCAGCACTTTTCTGTCAAACATTTATGTAATGCCTATGTTCGGTTAAAATAAAAAAAAGTAGAATTTGGTACAAGTATTTACTTCAATATGCCCTGATGGCAAAAAGTTAGGAAACATAAAGAAATTAATAATACTTTTAGAAAACATTCAAAATCATTCAAATTTACATGAACAGCCTAATAAAAGTTGTTTTATTTTCCGTGCAGCAGGTCTACAATGGAGCCGACTGCATGACCAACTACAGTACTTACTGTTATTGAACACTTTCAATAATGATATCAAAAAATGCAGATTTAATTTAATGCAAATGCATTACATTCCTAGAAATGTATAATTTTCTATACAATGCCATCAATAACATTTGCTTTTGCATGATGCTGCATCAATGCGGCTAAAAGTTCAACATGACTGCATCGGCTAATGCAAGTAAACCTTTAAATGTTCCCCAGGACTTTATATCAAAAGATTTTTTTTTTTTTTTTTCATGGGGGTCTTTTACACCAAGTGTGTTGTAAAAGGTCCTGATACTGTAGATGCACTCTTAAAAATAAAGGTTTTGTTTGGTTCCATGAAGAACATTTAACACCCATAGAACCTTTTCATTGCACAAAAAAAAAAAAAAAAAAAAGTTGGAAAAAGGTTCTTGAGATTACTCAAATGTTTTTACAATAAGAAAAAAAAAAGTTCTTTTAAGAACTGAAAGGTTCTTTAGGGAGCCCAAATTGGGTCTTCACTGGCATCGCTGCAAAAAAATAAAATTAAAAAAAAACTTTTTGGAACCTTATTTTTAAGAGTGCATAACTTTTATATATCACCGTAAATTCTTTATAGTGGGAAAAAAGTTCTTCAGATTATTGAAATGTTCTTCACACTCTTAAAAAACAAGGTTCTTTATTGACATTAATGGCTCCATAAAGAGCCTTTAACATCCATGGAATCTTTCCATTGTGCAAAGCGTTCTTCATAGTGGAAAAAAGGTTCATAAGATTATTACAATATCCTTCACACTGAGAAAAAATGGTTCTTTTAAGAACTGTTCACTGAAAGGCTCTTTGGGGAACCCAAAATGTTTCTTCTATGGCATAAACCCCTTTTTGAACCTTTATTTTTAAGAGTGACACGATTTGTAACTAAAACAAACTTTGACCATGTCTTTATACACAAACGGAGTTGCTCCACCAATATTCAATTGAAAAGAAACATTTTTGAATCATCATACACCACAAAAGAATGACCATTAGCCCCATTGTACCCTAAAGGTCTCGCACGAGCAATTCAACTGGCTTCAGAGAAAATGCGAACAAACATTTCCGCCTCCAAAGTTCAGGGCCCGAGGTGAAGAACGAGTCTTATTTGTTTATTTGTTTGTTTAATTATGGAATTCGGGGACACATTTTCCTCAGCAACATACGACGGGCCTGACCTTCAAGCTCAATCAAACCTTTAAGCGGCGTAGCGTTTTTCTCTTTGGCTCTCCTGCCTGGCGCGGCTGTGAGTTATCTGGCTGAACGGGAGCTGTCCGCGGTGCTGACAGACTGCTACCTGTGTGGGGGGTCTTCATCTCGGCTACATTAGCCCATATGGCCTGAGTTAGCTTCTATTGAAGCCGTGGCCTAATTACGAGGAAGCGGGAGAATGTTTGCGAATGACGATTGGGCCTCGGCGTTTGTGCCTCATCCAGCCCCCGCGGTGACTCGCACCTGTTCCCGTCTTTAAAACCTCTCTTTCAGTTTAGCTTTTGGCCAACGCCACCAAATGACCTATCCAGGGGGCAATAACGCTTTTTCTGTTATGCCTGTCGTCAAGCCACAGTGTCAGCATCCAGTGGAACAGACGCAACTGTACCCCGGGCAGCAGACAGAGGGGTTTGTGCACACAGCTGCTCGGGTTTATGGCTTTTAAATGTACAAAACGCAAAGGAGCCGTTATATTTACTTGCTGGCACATCGTAAGGCAGATACATCTGAAAAAAGAGAGGTAAATACTGGCATATTCTGCACAGTGTTGTGCAGTAAATAACTAAAAGTAGCAATGCCACCAACCTTAACAGTTTTTCATTAGCATAACGTTCAAAACATCCTAGCTTTTTCAAACGAAACATTTTCAAACTTTTTCTGTGACCGTACAGCTTTGCAGACAATCAAACGCTCACTTACAAGGCATCTCTCGTTTATATCTTTAGGAAATTAGATTCTTTTAGCGAATCGGTTCATTCAGATAGTTAGCAAGTGAATCACTTATTTATTAGAGTCTTGTTGCTCTTTTGGAGCACAATATTTAGTGCTAATATAAATGCTAATATATGTTCTATCATTTATTCTTCTTCTACTAGAACAGAAAAATACTGTAAGTTATCTGACATATTATACATTATATATCACCTCATATGTCAAAATAGGACTGATAATGTCTATTAAATTCCTTGAAAAGCAGATTTAAAAAAAAAAAAATCATTTAATTAAATAATAAAGAAACTATGGAAGCCCGTTTCCACCACTGAATAAAAAATAAAAAAGCTATCTCACAAAAATGTCAGAATTGCGAGATATAAACTCACAATTGCAAGAAAAAAAGTCAGAATTGTGAGTTTATATCTTGCAATTCTGACTTAATAACTCGCAATTGTGAGTTATAGAAGTATAAGTATAAGTATAAAAACTTATAGAAGCACTTAAGTAATAAATTACTATATAATATGCTACATATTACCTGGGAATGGACATTTTTTAAATATGATTTGTCAACATGAATCAATAATAATAATAATAATAATAAATTCATATGCTATGCAATGGGTATTAATTAATTCATTTGTTTATTTGTTTGTGTTTGTTTATCAGAGCCATCTATGATTGGAGCCTGAGCTCCGTCATGTTGACAAACCTGATTATAAAATGGATTACTGTGGACAGAATATAGGAATAAAACATAGGATTATACTGCAAATAGCAATCCAGTACCTCAAAAAGTACAGCATAGCAAAGCCAAGGTCATGGGTTTGATGCCCAGCTTAGACCTTGAATGAAAGTTACTTTGGATAAAACACTCTATATTGACTTCTAAAGTCACTTTTTGTGTATTTATTGATTTACACATTATCCACACAATTACACAATTATCCTCTCATGGAGGCATACATCTCCAAAACTGAATATATATGTGATTAATTGCCATTAATCGGATTAATTAACTGGCATATAAAGTAATTAATTCAATAACACCTTTTAATTGTTTGACAGTCCTGTTAAAAATGTATTTCTCCCTGTAGTTCCTCTTATAATAACTATATTTGCAAAAGAGTGAAGCTAAACTACTTCTTACAGTGTATAAGCAGCTTCATCAACAGATATCGTGACCTGGATGTTACAGCAGCAGTCGACTATGTAAAGTGTGTGTTGTCATGTCAATGTTCCTGTCAGGCGTTGTGATTCCAGGACGACTTCCTGTAAACACACTGAGAGATTTGTGTGCTTTGAGGTTCAGCTTGATTCAACATCATTTCCCACTGCTTTAGGACTTTGTTGCTGTCGGGAACGGAGCGGTAGGGGAGAGAGACATAGAGAGAGAGACAGAGAGAGAGAGACAGACGGAGGAAAAAGGGCTTCCCACTAACATGTTCATCAAAGGCCTTTTGGTTCTCTCTACCGCTTTATTTTTATTTGGTGTCAGCACTTCACAGTGAGCGTTGTATGGAAATGTGTTTGGCTGCCTGGAAAGCTGTCAGGAAACACACACAACTCAGTTGCACGGAGGTAATTTGACTGGGCTGATGTCTTTTCTCCTTTCTGGTCGCCTCATTATACAGAGAGAGAGCAAAATGGCAGCGCTCGGTGTTTTATCTGTCAGCATCTCTCCGTAATGCGTTTTCATACCATGTGTATTAGTCGCTAACATCAAAGGAGTCATGTAAGGGCCGCGGAGAGCGTGCGGGCGCCGGAGAACCAGACATCCTGAAAGGTGACAATTGAATCTCTTTGCTTGCGTGGCATGTCGACGTGCTGGGAGAATAGACTTCATTTGACTCGCTTGCTCTTGGGTAAATAGCGGCATGAAAAGAAGGCCATAATATGACAGTTATGTGTGATAGTGAGGATGTGAGAGGAGCTTTTTCTTCATAAACAACACTGCGCTCAAAACACGGCCGATCGGTGGAGAGCAAAGCAGATGTCAAAAGCGGGAGCGGAGAATAGAAGTTATTCAGTAAAACATGTTTGTAAAGAAAGCGCTTGTAAAGGAAGTCATGATGTGAATAAACCCCCTCGCAAAACCCATAACCTGAATGCCAAGATGGGAAGGATTTTAAAAAATGAATAAACAAATAAACAAACCCTATGTAAAAGAATTTTAACATCTAATAAAAAGTGTTGTTTAAATTTTACAAAAAGTATTTTTTATTTTTTTTTTTGGTAACTTTATATAAATGTATAAAAATATCTTTGAATAAAATTAAAATAAAATGTTAAAATTGCAAAACTGTATTACCTGGGGCTGGTGTACTGTTTAGCCTGGGGACAGCTTCTTCAATAATATGTTTTGTCAACCTAAATATAAATAAAAAAATACAGATATAATATTATATTTGTTTTTAAGTTATCATTTACTCAAAACTGCATATTTGCACTCAATCAATGTATCAAACAGTCAATCAATTAATCAACATAAATATTAAATATTTATATTACTAAAATACTGTATTTGAATATGATCGAAAAGCATTTGGTAAACTCTGGCCATCATAATTAGGTTAAATAAATAAATACATCTAGACCAATGTATCAATTAAGCTATCAACCAAATTATTACATTTTATTTCTTAATATTTGTTTTTAATCAAAAACATCAAAATGCTATATTGTATTTGAACATGACCAAAAACCATGAGGAAAAAAAAGAAAATAGATCAAAATAAGCATTTTAAAGGTGAATGTTTTGAGCATTCAATTTATAGTACATGAAACTCAAAGTATCAGTCAGTAAAATTACTAAATATTATCTCTATTTGTTTTCAATCAAATACTTAATACTTTTTTTTTTTTACAGTATACAACTGAAATCTTTTTATTATTTTTTTTTGGCCAATTTCCTAAAATTAGACTAGATCATCATATTTATACAAAAACATATAGTAATTTCATTGCAATCAAAAAAGTATCATTATCTAGGATAGTTTGGGAATTTCCCACTTCAGATGAGTTCAGTTAATTAAATTAAACTCTACTGTTGCAGCGCACACTGCCCAGATGAATATACTGTATGCTTTCGCATTATTGGAGTATGTGTGTCTGCATCCAAAACATTTCCTGCTGCTAAGCATCAGCACATGCGGCATTCCTGCTGCATGCTGGGATCACAACAAAAGCTATTGATTGGCTGAAAGGAAGACATCTCCACAAAAGGGCCTCCTGTTGAGGCCTTCCAGAGAAATACCGCAGAGAATATATAACCTTTCTCACTATCTTAAATGCTCCCATGTAACACGATTCAGTCGTTTGATTACGCAGGAAAAATACCAGCATCAGTCAATTGATGTGAAAAAAATAAATAAAAAATGGCTCTATGAATCGAGTTCATATAACTGAACTGGCTCTATCTTAATAGTTTTAGAAATATTTGCTCAAAATTAATATTTTTTTTCCATTTGTATTCTTATGATGAATATTCAGAATGCATTAAACTGATCAAAAATTACACTTATACCGTAATGTTACAAAATAATTGTATAAATATAAGCAATGTATAGATCGTGTAATATATATTTAGACATTATAGATAGATAGAGAGAGAGAGAGAGAGAGATCAAATGTGACATTTATAATATTATAAAATATTTCTATTTCAAATAAATGCTGTTCTTTTCAACTTTATTTATGAAAGAATCTTGGAAAAAAATTTTTTTCAGAAAAACATTTATTTAATTTATTTAAAATTTATTTACAATTATATAAATTATATATAATTTCTGTTTAATTATATATAATTTCTATATGTCAATTCTAGCATACTGTATTAATATAAATGATTTAATGTAGTTTTGGATTGAATATTAAAATGTAAATATGTATTTAAATATTTACATAACTATTTAAATAAACATATAGTCTTACGTGGAGTAGTTAATAAATATTAAGTTAGTTAGCTGGTAGTCATAGGCAATGTATGATCCCAAATCAGAAGTTTTAACCATTACACCCCTTTCTAAGCCACCTGACCTACAAAACCTTTTATTTCATGATCATCAGCAGTAAATGATCATAGGAATGTAAAGCTGACTGACACGCATCAATGTTGAGAAGATGACGTGTTTCCACGGGAATCAGCGATGCTGTCCCCCGAAGCACACGTATGCACAAACAATCGCTTACACGCAAACAGTGCCGTGGGCGAGGAGGACCCATCTGGGCGAGGGTGTCGGGCCTCCGCATCTGTAGCCGCCCGATGAAGGTGAGAGAGTGGGAGGAGGGGGCTGAGAAAGAGGGACGCAAATTAAAGCTCACCGTGGGAAGCTCGAGCCCCTGGCACTTTTCTTATGCAACAGCTGCACCTTCACCAGCCTTCATCTCACATCCTGACATATCCGTCCAGCCGGGCCGGCCCGTGCGCCAGAGCTGGCCCGGGAAAGAGCGGGAGGTGGGGAGGGGGCCAGAGTCCCCGCCTTAAGCAAAACAGGTGTATGACATCCTGTTGCTGGTCTGCAGGGGGAACCGGGCTACGAGCCGCACATCCTACTGAGAGAACAGCCGAAAATAACAAAAGAAGGTTAGAGCCAAGGCTGACAGGCTCATTGATAATATTTTAGATAAAGCAGGTCTGAGAGTTGACTGCAAATTGCCTCTAATGTCTAATGGTGTGGGCTCTGGGCCACAGTCGCGAACAAAATGGAGCCATTATTTATTATTTCTCAGGGAGGGTGAGGGATTTGGCCCTTGCCAGAAATTTACGGCCCGTGTGCCAGCTTCGGCCAGGTCCCCTCCGTGAGTCAGATCTCTAAGGGTCCCGCCTGCACGTTTAAAAACCTTACATGTATTGTTTGGGGTCAGATTGAGGTTGGTTATTTTAATGAACAGTCGGGACGGACTGACCTTGCGATCTCCCAGCGGTAACATGCATGTTAAATGTATTTGTAAATAAACTACTGTACATAAGGGTGAATGTCACAAAAAAGTACAGATTACACTTTACCTAAAGTAGAAAAAAATGTCTAAAGAAAATCTTAAATATTATATAAAAAAAAAACAATTATATTCAATTATATACATCAAATTGTATTTTAAAAATATGAATAAATTAATTTCAGAAACATATATGTATATATATTGCATAAAATTAAGAAAATTAAGCTTATTCTAGATATCTAGAATACACATAGATTCTAATAAAATTAATAAAAATAAATTAATAAATTCATTATATTATAATACATATCGCAATGCATTAAATTAACTGTTATTTTAGTAGGATATACTATTATAGTTTTTTTATTAATATTTAATATCAGATTTCATTTTCATATTTTAAAATATTAATTTTAGTAAAAGTTTATTAATTTTATTGTGTGTTTTGGTCATTTTAGATGTTTTATTTTGTTTTGTTTTTTAGTAATAGTTTAAAATCATTTTTATTTCAGTTTTAGTTTTAGTTATTTTACCACATCAAGTTAAACTAAATTAAAATGAAAAATGTTGGCTTGGCAACGAGCTGAAATATTTCAGGTAATGCCTATTTTAAGTAATGAAAATTTTTATTTTGTGGTTTAAATTTTAGTTTCAGTTTTGCTTTTAGTTAAATAACCCTGATTATATTATTATAATTTCATTTAATTAACAAGCTTGTCGTAAAATAATGTCACAATATAAAACAGCCCTAGGATTCATTTCCCAAAGTAAAAGCTCATTTCTTTCTAATTTATTAAGAATAAAATTTGACTTGACATGGTTTTGTGACATTCATATTTATGCATGTATTTTTTGACATAGCCTACTTTACAATGAAAGTTATTGCGATTAGAAAACACACATATGCAGTTCACAGCATAAAGTAAATCCATTTAAAAGCAAAAATGTTAGGAGTAAAAGAATGTCTGGCCGTGTCACCGGAGGGTGATGGGATATGTGTGTGCGTGCTGGGGGGTGGATGATCATTTAGATGGCACACTCCAGTTTTTCATCATTAGGCAGATGCCTCCTGCCGCTCAGGTTAGGACACGTCCAAAGTGCATGCTGTCTGAGTCAAATGAGCCAGTTCAAGCCCACCTGATGCACACACACGCACACACACTCTCAGAGCAGCGTCCCCAAGGCCGGCCAGCCACACACACATGCACCTGGCCCTCCATTAGCACCTAAACTTCACTTATTAGATTAATACCAGAAGTGACGATAACCCCAGACCTTTGGGGACTCCCACAAACTTCATCTGAATGCTGACAAAATCTCACTTCGGCACAGCGGTGCGCTTACGCACTGATTTAACCTTTAGCATTCTTGCAGTAACTTTAATGATAATTATATTTTAATCATAATTAGTAGATTAAGCCTGCGATATACTTTGTACGTTTTCAATGCACATATTTTGTACAACCTGCAGGCTTACTTTTGAATTCCCAGTGTGATATTTGTATTTACATTCTAATGAATGTTGGTATAATTATTGCATGAATGCACTTGTTAAAAAACAACAAAAGAAAAAAAAATTATTTATATTCAGTGAATAAAATGTGTTAATTCCATTACAGAAAAACCTCAGTGTGAAGGTATTTTCATCTACATTTTAACATGATGTATTGCTTAAACTTGTATGGGGTAGTTCAGCCAAAAATGAGAGTTTTGTCATGCAGAAATTCAACCAAGATTTCATGTGTCTTCTGAATACTTGGAATATATATTAATTTTTGGAGGGTGAACTAACCTGCTAAAGATTTAATTTAAAAGAAACACACACTCTTAAAAATAAAGGTGTTTAAAAGCTTCTTCACAGCGATGCCATAGAAGAACCATTTTTGGTTCCACAAAGAAACATTCCGTCAAAGGTCCTTTAAAGAACCATCTCTATCTTACCTTTTTATAATCTGAAGAACCTTCTTTCGAACCTTTTGTGAAACAGAAAGGTTCTTCAGATGTTAAAGGTTCTTTATGGAACCATTTAGACAAAAAAAGGTGCTTCTTTGGCATCATGAAGCACCTTTATTTTTAAGAGTGCAGTACTGTTGTACTCTGATTCTATTATATGCATTTCTGTCTATCATAGAGTAAACAAACACGTCACAAAAAAAAAAAAAAACTTGAAAAAGGTGATTTTGGGTTCTTATGAAGGTAATGAAGAAAACTGCTGTCTAAACATCGCACTTTAAAGGACTTTATCATACAAACTAATGAAATAAGAGACATTTCACTTAAAACATCACCGTTGCAGTTTTCTCTAAATAACTCCCTCCTTGCAAATCTCCTAAAAAGAACAGCAGCCACATTTACGGCAGATAAACGCCTTTATATGAAACTGAGGGGATCCGAAGCACTCAGAACGAATGCAGGCTTCACTTCAGGGGGCCGTATTACTGTGCTTACGCAGGGGTCGACAGAAAAGCCAGTCTCCTGCGGAGCAGTCCGAGCTTCAAAAACGCAAACAAGTAAAACAAAAAGTCATCCAGTTCGAAACCCAAATCACCTTTTTGGACTTGAAAAGCTCCAACGTGCTTAATACCCCGTTTCCTTTGGAGATCTGGCTGCTCACGCTAGTGGGTAACCTTTCCACGCGCTGTTTGTTTACTGCGGGGAGATGGAGAACGCGTCCGCCGCTTGCTGCCGAGTGCCAGAAATGAGCACCAGCACGAGCAGTTTGTATAAGTCAGCCATGAATGATTACAGATTAGCCGGTCTGGCAGAGGTTCTGCAGGGATCCCTGATGGAACTTTAAAGCCGCTGGCATGATGGTCCAACACACTGGAGGAAGACAGAGCAGTGCCACACATCATTTGGGCCTGAGTGCACCCAACTCCAAATAATCACTTTAATCAGCAAAAGTTAATCGCTGTAAATCATAAATTAATGGGCAGAACAGTTGGCCAGAGCCGCTGTGCTCTGAGTTACTGACCTCACAGGTCTGATACAGCAGCCCCAACAACAATGTGCACTTAAAAACGTCTATGCATTAGCTAACAAAATATGTCATTTCTGTCACCAACAAAAATGCATTACTAACAAACAGTCAAACTGGCCTCAAAACACAAGCAGTTGCTTGACACAATGTTGTTGATCAAATATGTAGATTGAAAATATGTTTGGCACTACTTGTAGTGCAGAAATTACACATTGTAGGCAACACATTTTATATGGATATTCAACAAGAAAAACATAACAGAAAAAAGAGAGACTTTGTTACCTGTGAGATTTTGATTGGATTGTGAAAAATGGGGTTGATGATGAGAGGTGGTTGGAGTGCAAAGGTTTAAAAGCCAGATAGGAATGTTGAGATAGAAAACGGAGTAAGTATTTTGGATGAAAGATTACAGAGACAAACAATTAGTCAACGTGTAGCCTAATAAAAACTCAGACTGTGGAATTACAGCGACCAAACTGAGGTTAGAGGCATAGTTCTTGTTAGTATGACATAACGCACTTGAGCAAAATAAACAAGTTAACATGTAGTACAATCTATATATTTCATTCTTTTATTCTACATCTTTTAGTTTGTTGAAGGAATAAAAGCGTTATCTTTTAAGATGGCGCGTGTGCCGTACACCACATGCTGCTCGCGGAGCACCAGAGTGAAGTGCGGACACCCGCGAAGTACAGAAAAATAACGGAAACAAAAATAGTGAGGCACACCTCTGTTGACAAGTTCGTTATTGACAGCAATAATCTGACATTAATTTGATCTCGAACTTATTAATTAACAGAACAGTTATTACTCCATCACCTACATGATGTGGTTCAAGAAAGTGCAAGAGAGTAAGTTTTCAGGAAACACACTACTAATGTTAGCTAGTTCACACAATTCAATTTAAAGTGCCCCTATTATGGGTTATGAAAGGTTCATATTTTGGTTTTGGGAGTCCCCAACAACAGGTTGACATGCATGCAATGCAAGGTCAAAAAATACTTTAATTTTCTTATAATATGCATTTAGTTTTACCTCATTTGCTCAACAACCGCGGTGATTGGTCCGATTGGTCGATTTCATTTAAAGCAGAGTGCAGTGCTGCTTTGTGTACAGCCGTTACCGGGGAAACAGCTATTTTTAACGCTCCAAAAGCTACACCTAGTGGCAACAAGTGGGCGGGTAATATGCTAATATTTTATGTTGACGTCAACATGAAACGGCTTAAGATTCATTTAAAAACTGCTGGTTTCAATGATTCAGAGTCGACTCTTTCTTTTGAGAGACAATAACTTTATACACGGTGCACTTTCAGATTTAAAACTGTGTAGGATGTTTTCATTCACTTAGAGCTGTGTTACACACTGCATGAAAGGTCATTTTCAAAAATCCATAATAGGGGCACTTTAACTGTATGGACAAAAGCAGTTCAAACATGCTTCAAAATACAGCTTAGAAATTACATGAGGATATAGACTTTAGTCAGGTTAGACGCCATATGCATTCAACACGAATGAAAACAAGACTGTGAGGGAATCTGGATATACTTACTGTCTTTACAATGTCACGCACTGTATAAAGGCTAGAACACGTAATTTTCACCTCACAACTTTGAAAACTGTTTTATGGAGTTTGTGTCGACTGAAATTTCAAAAGGTGAACAATCGGTAGGCTATATTGTTAAACAATATGACCCATTAAACATAGGCTACTGTACTTGAGTCCCTCACAGCCTCATTTTCATTCCTGTCAAATTTTAAATATGGCACTATCTTGATTAAGGACTGTGATGACAGAATTTTCTTTTTGGGTTAACTATTGCTTTGAGTAAGTCAATTGTATCACATTTACACCTCCAAAAGGTGTTTTTTCCCCTCCGCAGTATGCCATACAAGAACTATTTTGGTTCCCCAAAGAACCAAAGTGAACATTTTCTAAAATAACCATTATTCTTAGTGTGAAGAACATTTTAATAATCTAAAGAACCTTAATCAGAACTTTTGTGCAATGGAAAGGAGTCATGCACGTTACAGGTTCTTCATGGAACCACAGATGCCAATAATTTCACATATTAAGTTTTGTTAAGTTTTACATGATAAGCCAAAATGAGTGAAGCAAAGACACACGGTGGCAAATGCATTTCCCCCTCACTGTTTCTCAGATCACTCTGTCCTTTTCTCTTTCTCTCTTTCACACAGACGCATCTGCTGTACGGCAGCTCAGAGCGGTAGGTGTACGGACAGGGAACGCAGACCGTGCCCGGGTAAATTATCACATTGGTAGCTTGTCAGTAAACAGGTAAATTGCAGTGGAACAGGTGTTGGTAAGAGTAATGAGCCATTTGCTCTAATCAGCTTTTAGAAAGGCATCTTGAGCAATAAAGTACAGAGTGCAAAAATATTAAAGATTGAAGTCATCAAACAAAACTCCTGAAAGATATTTTAGCGCGCTCAGTGGTGCACTGCGGGCCTACACACGTCCTCTTCAGAGACACAGGCGAGATAACGATCAAACAAAACAACGATATGACACCATTAACAGATGTGGAAATGATCAGGCCCAAATGCAGATGAAGAGATAATGACAGAGACTCTTATTAACAATATGTTCCTAATGAGATCGTTATGATCATCCTCTCAAGTACCATTTGGAGAGACTGGACCGAGTGCTGAGAGGAAAAAAATGAGTAAAATAAGTTGTCATTTAGGTCAAAATTACATACTATGTGTGATTTCTATCCCGTCTCACTGCCACCATGTAAAATTAAATTAAAATTAAAATTCATGGGATGTCATAACATCCTACTTCCAAAATGTTTAATAAAAATCAAATCAAATGTTATAAAAAAAAAAATGTCCAACACAGACAAAATAATAAAATAAAATATAAAATAAAATAAAAAAATAATATAAAAAAAGTTGAATAAAGACCAAAAATAAAATAAAATAAAGGGATGGCATACCATCCCACTCCATCATGTTTAATAAAAATCTAATAAAATTATATAAAATTGTCCTGTACAGACAAAATGATAAAATAAAATAAAATAAAAAATGTTGAATAAACACCAAAAATGTAATATAATAAAAAAATATAAGCTGTGATCCCATTACCCCACCCCCACATCCAATAAAGACCTAAAAAGCCTAAAGTAAATAATTAAAAATACAATAAAATATAACAGAACAAAATAAAAATAAATAAATAAAAAAATGTTTAATACCAAAATAATAATTAAAAAATGAATGAATAATGTGTAATAAGATACCTGTCCTCAACAAGCTACATGATTTAAGGTATCATTCTTGTCTGCAATGAATGCAAATAATCTGCAGTTGTTTTTTTTTTTTTGGTTTTGTTTTTTTGCTTTGATGTTGAAGAAAAAATTGAATTCTTTATAAAATATAATAAAATATGTTGAATGGATCTAATTACTTCACTTGTATTTACTTAAATGCACAATTAAATTAGCCAAAATGCCTAATAAAAACATGAGGAGAAGAATGTAGAACTTTATGAATGATAGACATTCCAATTCTGCTGAAATCTGCTGAGCTTTGGCTTTCGGAGTGGGCCTGCAGATTCTGTGTGGGCCTGGAAATAACAATAGTTATTGCTAAAGCAAGCACCACTAATAATAGTAGCAGAATAAAGATGGGTTTCAAAAGAAAGACTTGGCACAGAAGCACAGATCCGTTCTGCTTCAAGTAGGTCTAGGTCACTTCAAGAAAACTTGTCCTCACTCCTGCGAAAAGACTGAAATACTCCCCCAATGTCGCTGATAAATATGTTCTTGTGCAATTTGTTGCTAAAATCTCTCTCTCTCTCTTCTCAGTCTAATCTCCTCATGTTCAGGTACCTCCGGGGGTCTGTTTAAAGCACAGGTGCGCTCTCTCAATCTCTCTCTCCCTCTGCGCCTGTGCATGAGGAGGTGTGTGTGAGTGTCCAGGTGCATCTGTGTGTGTATGTGTGTGTCCTTTGACCCATCCATATGGTCACCGGGGGTGATGGAGCTGCCCAGGTGCACCTTGCACACAGGGCCATGGCAACCGGGGGAGGGACGGCACTCCAAGAGACGTCTGTTTGCACAGAACACTCCATGACCTTGTTGTTTTCACCATTACTCATCTGGAGTGTGTGTGTGTGTGTGTGTGTGTGTGTGTGTGTGTGTGATGGTTGGTAAAAAGGAGCAAATTTCATCACTAGTAGACATGCTGAGTCTTTATGCATGCTTGTGTGTGTCAGTGAACCTCATGAAATCACTTTCACCGCAAAGTCAAAAGAAAGCAAAGAAATTGCTCTTTTATTTAGTCTTAGTTTATTAATAATAATAATAATAATAATAAACTTTATTTTCTATAGCGCTTTTAAATGGAGATCTCAAAGCGCTTTACAACAACAAATAAAACCATACACAATAACAATCAAAAACACGACAAATAAAAACAAAAAAAATTTTTTTTTAATTAAAAGCTACCCTAAAAAAATGAGTTTTAAGACGAGATTTAAAAGTGCTAAGATTTTTAGCTTGCCTTATCTCAATCGGTAAAAAATTCCACAGTTTTGGAGCTAATGATGAAAAAGCCCTATCGCCCATCAATCTTAAACGGGTTAAAGGAACGGTTAAGAACACTGAAATAGGTTAAGAATGGTTCCATGAAGAATTTATAAAGAGATCTGTTATGTTTGCTCATGTTTCCCGTTTCAAGCACATTTCCCTCTAAATTGTCATTACTGTATCACTCATTTGAATTTTGTGCATTTTTGTAATCTCCATTATTCTCAGTGGTGACTCATTAGATTCTCATTACTTTCAGTTAGAAGGGTTTTTAACTTCATTAAATGTTTTTTTTTTTTATTAATCAATTCTTATTAATCGATTACAGTATTAATCAATTTAATTATTACTCAGCACATGCAACAAACACTACGATGCATAAATGCTTTATGAATGAAATAATACATTTTTCACAGAGTATTATATTTCTTTGTAATAAGGATTGTCATGAAAAAATGTTATGCAAATAAATAAATAAATAAATAAATAATCTACAATAGGATACAATAAATCACCAAATATATACAATATTACACCACATTTAAAATGTCTGAATATCATTGCATTAAATAACAAAATACACAGCTGTTCACAATAATGTTTTTAAGAAATTAATATTTGTATTCAAAAAAGACATAATCCTACAAATAATTTCTATTTCCAATAAATGCTGTTCTTTTGAACATTTACAAATGTGTCACGGTTTCTACAAAAATGTAAAGCAGCACAACTCTTTTTAATAAGAAATGTTTCTTGAGCAGCAAATCAGAATATTAGAATGATTTCTGAAGGATCATGTGACAGAAGACTGGAGTAACGATGCTGAAAATTCAGCTTTGCATCACGGGAATAAATTACATTTTAAAATATATTAAAACCAAAAACAGTTATTTAAAACAGCAAAAATAATTCACAATATTATTGTTTTTGCAGTATTTTTTAATCAAATAAATGCAGCCTTGGTGAGCATAAAGGACTTCTTTCAAACACATAAAAAAAATCTCAACCTTTAGACTTTAACAAACAATGCTGCAAGAGGTTTTTGGTGTCACTGTAACTACAAAAAAACACATCAATAACAACATCTCAGTTTAGGCTCGTCGTGGCCAATGGTCTTTCAAAGAAACATGAAGCGATTACAGTGGCGTGTTCAGTGATCAGACTCCCAAACAACAGATTTTGAAGCAAAGCTTTCCATATAAATAAGAAAATTAACCACCTATCTACCTCACCCGGCTGCGTCTCAATTTCTCATGTATTTTTCCATGCAACAACATGGATCTTTGGCCTTACAGAATACCTCCATATGGAGTCCCATCTCTCTCTTTCTCTGGATTTATTGCTGTGTCTATCATGGGCTTTTCCGCCACAGAAATGTGATCCATCCACAGCTCTTTCTCACCAGTGTCGTCTCTCCTCTGGGTTTCCACCGCAACACACAACTGTCTGCTGGGAAGAGGAGAGTTCTGGGTCCTTTTTCCCCATCAGATTTGGGGTTCAGAGGTCACCGGCGCTCATTGCCCCAGGTCAGGAGCAGGAAGAGCAGGATCTAGAACTCCTGAGAGGTTAACGCCAGTCTAGAAAGGTCACCGGCAGGCTTTTCCTGCATGGAACTTTTGATGTGCGGGTGCTGACAAGGATACGTCGGCTCTTACACCTCAAATGGGGTTCAGTGATACTCAATATTCCACCGAGACCCCTTCTATACGCTTTACCCCCATTTTCCGGTTTCGTGTTGCATATTTAAGGTCAGATGGATTTTGATGTGTGGCGAATATTGTGCCGATAGATGGCTGGGAGAGAAAAAACAGAAAGAAAAAGAAAAAACGAGGTATTTCTACAGCAATGTTTTGATGCGTCTGGTTCATAAATGTTTCATCCGAAGCGATTTCGCTCATATCATGTGTGAGTATGGAGGCGCGTGCAAGTGTTTTATGTGGATATGTGTAAGAGAGAGAGTGTTGTCTGCGTTGGGAGGAGAAGATGCCCCAGATGTTGATATCGATGTTGTTTCTTTAGATTTATAGGAAGCTTTTCCCGTGGGTTTCCCTCAGGGTAAGAAATAGCTTTTTTTCGCCAACGCTTCAACTCCACACTTCAATTTAGGCTATTCTGACTGATATAGTTTTGAAGGGAACAACAGCGACTCGATGACCATTTCGACGGACTGAAAAAAAAATATCACAAAGATTGATTTTATATCCCTCGGACTTACGCTAACGACAACCGAGCACATTGAAGCGCCAATTAAGGTGTGAAAGATGTTTAGTTGGAACGAAGTTTTGAAAACGTGTCATTTGAGTTTGAAGGCCGGCTGTAATGAGAAGGAAATATCTATCAGATGTCGGCAGACGTTGAAGCGTGAACGGGAAGAATGGGCCGGCGTTGGGAAAGAGGCCGTACTGTATATGGACCTGTCAGGCCTGTTCAGGCTCAGTGCCCTGATCGCTTCATGATGTGAACTGAAAAGACTCCATACGGCCCTACCGCTAAAACCCAAGAGCCCCAGCAGCCGGTCTGGGGAGAATTATGGGACTTCCTGTAGAAAGCACAAGCATCCTTAAAAGCAGATTGAGGTGCTCATGTTAAAAAAAGGGTTAAAGGGGGGCTGATATTACAGGTAATAAGGAGAAACCCCTCTGACAGAACTGACAGGCGGAGGGCGAATCCCACAGGCCTTTACTGTAGTAATCAGTGATGTGGAAATACAGGAAGCAGATATGAATCTCACTGAGTACTGGGACAAAAACAAGACTAAAAAATAGAAAGATAAAATCAGGTACCCAATAATTATTTTGGGATAATCTGTTCACGATGTTCACAGGTGTTAAATTACGTTGGAAACCTTGTGTTTTTAGCCTGACTGTTTTCACAATATAACCAAATTTTGAGTATCACACGTTATAAATACAGTAAATATTTTTTTCAGGTCATGCTAGCTTGTAATAAGTCATACCAAATATTAGCACAATTCCATATATTGTTTTTTAAAGAATGTATACACACCAGAGCCTGTGTGACCTTGTTAAATTAATAAAAGTGGACCACCAGGTTCAAGGTTGATCATTTGAATAATTTTAATAAATATAAAAAAATATTATATGAAATAAAAATAATAAAATATTTAACTTTTTTACATTTCAAAATAAATGTGTAATAACTTACATGATGAAAACATTATTATTATTATTTTTATAACAATAATTATAATTAATATGTTGTATTATTATATTGATTTGTATTATTATATTATATATTAATTCAAATGAACCTCTTCCTTATTTAATGCTTATTTTAAAGACATGTTTTCTGAAGTTTAATATGTATTTGAATCTAAAAAAACAGTTCGTACATTATATGGCTTTCAAGTTTTGAAAAGCATCATAAATGTACCTTAAATTTGGTCCGCGTATGATACTATATCATGCTATACTGCAAGTCTTCTGAAGTCATATTATAGTTTTATGTGAGGTGGAAACAGTGATGTCCTAATTCCTGAATGAATCTTCCAGATCTTTTCAATTAATCTTTTGATTCAGTTTTCAAAACCAGTTTTGATTCAGTTGTCAAAATGATTCGTTCATAAGTTGGGGCGATTCAGTCCAACTAACCGATTCAATGATCTGTTCAATTAAACAGAAGATTATTTGTGAATAATACAAAGATTCCTGTCCGTTCACTTCATCTTTGGGGTGAAGTACTCCATGCATCAGTGCACTAACTGAGCCATTGTCTCCAAAGGTTTCTCTCCTGAATTGTTCATATTGTTTTTTGTTCTCTGCAGGACGTTTCTGGATTCTCCTTCCTTTGTGCTCATGGAGTGAGGAGGGACACGAGCAGCAGGTGTGTAGGTGGGACGAGACAAACATTTATAACCTGAGCATCTCTCCGAGGAACCCTTCCTCTCTTCTCGGGCTTCTCTTTCCTTCTGTCTGAATCATAAAGATCTGGCTGGACGATCAGACAGTCGCTTCATGAGGTTATAAAGTCTTGTTATCCTGAGGCTGAACTGTCACCACTGTTGTTGTTGTTGTGGTGGCAGCGGTGGCCGATGTTCCTGCTGATCTTATTGGCTGCTCATAGGGGCCCATAAAGATGAGTGTGTTCTGCGTTTCATCTCCATAGCTGGCTTACGGGCTGATAGACAGATGAAGAGATAGATAGAGAGAGAGAGAGAGAGAGAGAGATCCCCAGGCCACCTTCACTTTAATATTGGTCTGAAGGGAGGGAGGGAGGGAGGCAGCCATCATATCTCTGATCAGAAAAGGTAATGATCAAGAAGACATTAGCTTAACCATTTGTCCACAGAGAATAAATGTTCTACTAAACCATTTTAAAAAATCAATTATACATTGATTATGCAATATCTGATTCATAAAAATCCATTATATTCAGGCTAAGGCAAGCATCACTCATACTTAGGGTTTAAGGGTTTGTTCGAATGACTTGCATCAGTGCATACTTCATTATACAATATTTTATCAACCTCTAACAACATTAAGTTTTGCATGAAGTTCAAACAAAACTGCTTTCAATCTAATTCTAGATTGCAATTTTATATATATTAAAAAATAGAACATAATTTAGTATAATATTACAAATAATATAATATAATACAACAACATTATTACATACACATTGGACAAAAATGTGTAGCGCTTTATTTCGATAGTCCACTTTAGACATTCTAACAGTAAGTATCTTTGCAACTACATGTTAACTAGCAGTCATTAGAGTATTAGTAGACTGTCTGCTTAATAACTTCTAACATTTTATTTTGATGGGTCCACAACATACAACAGACTGACTATGAGAAACTTTGCAAGTATATATCAACTTATTCTACTAACCCTAAACCTACCCTACTGAGAGTTAGTTGACATGTAGTTACAAAGTTTTCTTTATGCTAATATTGCAGCCTACATAATTGGGTTATGTCATCGTGATTGTATCAATTATTATTATATTATAGACACATTGCACAAAACAATTTTTTTCTTTATGCTAATATTGCAGCCTTCATAATTGGGAATTTGAATGAATGAATGAATGAATGAATTAATTAATTAATGAATGAATTAATGAATTTAAATCTAAGATGGCAATTGTGAAATATTATGTAAAAAATATATTATATTCATATTATATTCAAGTTTAATTCAATAATACAATAATATTGACTATATAATATCATAAAAATCAATATAATAATGCCAGTCTAGTACTGATCTAATTGTACATCGCACAAAATCATTTTCTCTTTATTCTAACATTTCACCCTTTATAATTGGGCACTTTCATCGTTCATTTAAATCGCACTCAAAAGGTCACCAAACCAAGGGAATTTTCCTAATCTTGCAGCACTCGAAATCCTAATTTCAAGTCTGTTTCCAGCTCTGGCTGATGGACAGCTGCTGACGGCCAGGAAGCGAGGAAGAACCAGCAGCGATTTGGGGAAATCTTCAATAAAACAGCGTAACTAACAGGCCGCACATTGAGCGCGTGATAAGAGGGACAGAGCGGCTCCCTGAACACGCTGCTGGCATGGCCAGACTCTGTTAGCACCCAAAGAAATAAATAAACAAATCAAGTCGCCATCCTCAGTAATCCCCTAAATTCAAGCTTATTCATGTTAAATCTGGAAGAGATTTGAACCGTTCCGTTTGAACCCTCCCCCTCTCGTCAGTTCCAGTGTCAGCAGTTGTTGTTTTGCGACCGGACATCTTATGGCACACGCAGATATGCTGGGACATGGACAGCTTGTCCCGCTAAAGCCTGTTTTGTCTTGTTCCACTCTTCCTCGTCCTCCAGTTTTGCGGCGTGTCAGAGCCAGCTGGCTTGAGCAGAAAGAAGAGGAGAAATAAGCTCCTTATTGCAGAGTCGTGGTATTTGCTTTCCGCCAGGGTTGAGGGTTCTCATTATACCATGTTCATGAGGCTACGAGTGCTAATTGGTCTTCCGCTGAACACAGAAAGAACTCACGAAAAATGTGACCGCAGGCGATATAACCTAATTAGGAAATTTGCCACTGTACGGCGGCCAGATCGGGCCTCGCTATTGTTCTGCGCAGATAAACAGGCGCGTTTTCCACTGTGCTTTGGAGGACGGCGCTTTATCTTCACTTAAATTATCAGCAAATGGCAAAAGGTACATAAAAAGTGCTTTTAATGCATCGCTGGTATTTTTTAACAAACCACTTTTGAGGAGTTGGCCGAGGTCCTCCTCCATCTCCCTCTAGGCAAAACCCAGCCAATAAATTCTATAAAGGTCAGGCCAAAAATCCTTTAAGACCTTCATTCCAGTTATTATAATTGGCTGATTTAGTATTACTTTCAGCACCTTCAGGCATTTCAACTTATTTTTCAAGTAATGTAATTATTTGTACAAGCATAAACAACATGTAGAATATGATAATATGATTCTTTGTCTAAGAATGATAATTTCTCTTTCCCAAAACTGTAAATCTATAACAGAGAAATGTTTTATTATAGAGGAGATTGGGGCTAGTTGTCACAAGTACTGCATATGTGAAGATTGAGACAAAAGTCTGATACTTTTTTTTATTTTTTTTTTAAAATTAAAACGGTCATAAATATTAATATTTTCTGTTTCCAATACTGTAAATCTATAACAGAGAAATGTTTTATTATACAAAAACCTAGTTCAAAACTATCGTAAATATACTACTGTTTAAGATTTTATGGACATCAGGGCTGCATTTATTTGATAAATATACAACAAAACCAGTAATATTGTGAAATATTATTGAAATTATATATTTAATAAATTATTTTAATATATTAAACATAATATAATTAGCATGTTATTTATATTTTAAAATTATGTATTTAATATATAAAGTATATTGTTCATATATTCTATTATATTAATGATTTGGTCTTATTATCATTAATATTTATCCTATTGCTTAATTTGTGAAAACCATAATAGCTTGATTTATTTTCAGGATTCTTTGATGAAAAAACAGTTCAAAAGAACATCATTTAATTTGAAGTAGAAATCTTTTGTAATATTATAAATGTCTTTACAGTCACTTTAATCAATTCAATGCATGCTGAATAGAAATATTATTATATATTTTTTAAAAATGATATAAATATATACTACAAATCAATATGAATTAACTTTGGTTTGCATTTATTTTTTAGCTAACAATGGCATTTAAATTTAAGAATGCAAATGATTTATTTTTTTTCATTTTTAATGATAAAAATAAAAGGCTATTGGATTTTAATGATAAAAAATAAGTATTTATGTCAAAACTCCTGAAAAACACTGTAATTAATCATTTAACAAGGACAATTCTTTCATTTCTTATTGTTCCCCTGCAATTCTGAACATTTCGTTAGATCTTTGAGATCAACACAACCAAAAATGAAATCCATCTATACTTCATAACTTCACAACTGCACTTCAGTATTTCATAATTAACATCTGTTCGGTCTGACCCCACTATCTGTCCACAGCATCGCTCATGTTGGGCTTTCAGGCTAAGAAAGAGAAGAATATTGCCTGTTGTCTGGACGCTTGCAGCGGGACTGTCTGTGATGGAAATAAAAGCCTCTCATTTATAATGCAGGTATCGGCGGTGGGCTCAGACGCACTGAAGGATATCATAGAGAGAGTGACATCGGACAGCCTGGGTCTTCATGGCCACGCTTGACTGGATCCTCCAAAGGGCCTCTCCTCTGTCCACTTCACTTTCTGTCCCCTCCGCTGCAGGCCTCAGGGGCCCCGGGGACCTCCAGGGAAGGGGTGGACGGATGAACGCAGACATTTTTGTGTGTGTGTGTGTGTGAAAGTCTAGCTCAGAGCGCAGGGCGTCTGGCAGGGCTGCAGTCTGCGTCGCATTCTGACAGAACAAGTGTTGCATGAGATGCGGCGAGGTGTCTCAGTGAGCCTGGAGCAGGTGTTGCTCATCGGCGACTGCACTGGAGCGAAGACCCTTGTGCATAAGACCACCGCAGCCAAACGTCCGGGCCAGGACAGCTCACACACACACACACACACACACACACACACACACACACTAATGATAATGGATTTGGGGTGAATGGGTAGCCAGATTCTAATGGATCAGAAGACAGCAGTGCACTGGGATGGTTTCAGCTGCTGGTCAGGACAGAGGATGTTAAACACTCATTAACGTGTTGACATGCAAAGGCATTTAGGTAATGTGTGTGATTATATGCAGGTGGCACTGTTACATTATTTTATATTATGTATTTTATTTTAATTATATTTTATCATTTAAATTTAGAATGTTTTTTTTTTATTAATTAAAATGTTATTTTATTTTTTTTATTAAATTCGATTTTTTTTTTTTTCAGGGATATTATATACTGAAATAAGTGGTTTAGAAACAGTTCAACTCAAGAATTCAGCTCAAATTGCTTAGAAACTATTCAAGAAATTGCTAGTAAATTTCACAAACAATTACAAGGAAACAGCAAGTAACACACTGAAGTAAACAACATTTTGAAGTAGAAAAATTGAAATAGTTTTTTCTTTTAAAAAATGCTCAAATAATCTGTATTATTTACTGTTTAACTTACAAAAATATTTTTTTTACAGTGTAGCATCCTGAAACTAAAATCATAAAAGTGTGTTACTTGAAATAAAATAAACATTACCTGAAACAAAATAAAAATCATTTTCATTTAGTTTACTTTGATGTACTAAGATAACTAAAATTGAAATATTAATAATAAAAAAAAACTATTAAAAAAAAAACTTTTTAGAACAACTATATCAACTTTTTAAAAAAGAAAAATGATAAAAACAGAACAAAAACAAACTAGTTTTCACTAAAAAGTACAATTAAAATGAAAAATATATATAATTCAAAATATTAATAAAAACTACTTTAGTATCTTAATGGTATGAAAATAACACTGTAATGCATAAAATAATTATTAAAATCATAATTTTGTTAATTTAATATTAACATGCATGATGATGATGATAATAATAATAATAATAATAACTTACATGTGTTTTATTGTGGGCTGCTCATCTGTAGCCATTGAATAAAACTCTGTGTAAGTGTCCTGGTCCAAATATCCATTGAAGAGTTAATGGCTGTCCTGCTGATTGGACAACAGAGAAACAAACAAACGCAGCCAAATCCAGCTCAGACCAGAGCCAAGGTTCACAACGCTGCCCTCGACCCCGGCGTGAGCATCTGCCTGATCATACTGACCACACCCTTGCTTATTTCACTACTGTTTCTTTGCTTTTCAGTTAAAGTTACATTTCAAAATGTAACTTTACATCACAAAATGGCATTGCTGTTCAGCCTGGTAATCATAATTAAGCCCTGAATGTTTTTTATTTTATTTTTAATAACCTTATAAAACCTACGAAATCATTCAGAACTGCTTTTAAATGAGATGCAGTTTTACAAGTCAGATAGTTTAACCAGAAGCAAAAAGTCTGGCACATACTTATTCTGAAAAGCTCATTTTAAATCTTACTTAATTTCTTCTCATTTTAATAGCTTGTAAACCTCTAAGCAAACAAAAACATTGAGTCAATGTGCATCTGATTATGGAAATCAAAACTTCACTATCACATTTTAAAGTGCATAAAATTTAATTATATAATAAATAAATGATGTTATGGAGGCCACGTACACACTGCAGCTAAATTCGGCTGTCATATCACCTTTTACTCCTTAATCGCGTTCTGTACACACATAATTCACTAAAATACGGAGTGGCAACCGCATTAACTCCCGAAAAATACAGGTAGTGACAACCAATTCTGTGCTGTGTGTATGGAACTGAACTGAACAACTAGTTGTTCATGACGTATTTAAACGTCTTCGTTTGCATGTGAGATGCAAAAAAAAATAATAATAATAAATAAAAAAAATAACACTTTTAAGTCTTAGCACATTTTTGACATGGGGCTAGTTGTGATCACTTGTGCGGTAAAGTGTCAGTGTTGCCAGATCTTCACAGGAAAAAAAATTAATTAATTAAAAAATTAAAAAGGACAAGCACAAAAAACACTAAAACACCCAAATGCTTTATGTTTTATAACACCAAAAAAATCATACATCTCATATCTGCAACAGACCACTTTATTAAGTGCCTAGCTTTATGAGCTAAGAAGACCAAACAATATGCCTAAAAGCGCTTGTAAATATGAGGACATGGCAACACTGCAAGACAGCGCTTTCTATCGAAGCATCCCAAGCATAAACAATGAAAGTGCATATAAATAGTACGGCAAATAAAAACGAAAACTCGTGGTATTGATACGCAAAAATGGACTTTGGCGTGTATATGCTACGCGATGGGTAGGATTAGGGTTGTGGGGTAGATGCATATCATATATACGTGAAAACTGCGTATTATATGCACGGCAACAAATTTCGTATCATATGCACACGAAAACTGCGTATTATATGCGCGGCAAAGTCCATTTTTACGTATCAATACCACGAGTTTTCATTTTTATTTGGCATACTAATTATACGTATTTTCATGAGACTGGGCTGAACAAAACACAGCACGTCGTCTATCATAAAGAGTCTTTATCCAAAAAATGGCAGATAAATAACAAACGGCTAAATTTTTATTCACTCCAACAAGACACCAAAATGTTGCTATGGTTATAAATGCGGGAGTGACTGCTGTTCCATACACACATGATGGAACGATAATTTACGGGACTCACACCCGCATTTAAATGCGGTTGTCACTCATGAAACCTGCTGTGTGTACTTGGCCATTTATACAGTATCTCACAGAGGTGAGTACACCCCTCACATTTTTGTAAATATTTTATTATATCTTTTCATGTGACAACACTGAAGAAATTACACTTTGCTACAATGTAAAGTAGTGAGTGTTCAGCTTGTATAACAGTGTAAATTTGCTGTCCCCTCAAAATAACTTAGCACACAGCCATTAATGTCTAAATCTCTGGCCACAAGAGTGAGTACACCCCTAAGTGAAAATGTCCAAATTGGGCCCAAAGTGTCAATATTTTGTGTGGCCACCATTATTTTCCAGCACTGCCTTAACCCTCTTGGGCATGGAGTTCACAAGAGCTTCACAGGTTGCCACTGGAGTCCTCTTCCACTCCTCCATGACAACATCACGGAGCTGGTGGATGTTAGAGACCTTGCGCTCCTCCACCTTGCATTTGAGGATGCCCCACAGATGCTCAATAGGGTTTAGGTCTGGAGACATGCTTGGCCAGTCCATCACCTTTACCCTCAGCTTTTTTAGCAAGTGTTTGGGGTCGTTATCATGTTGGAATACTGCCCTGCAGCCCAGTCTCTGAAGGGAGGGAATCATGCTCTGCTTCAGTATGTCACAGTACATGTTGGCATTCATGGTTCCCTCAATGAACTGTAGCTCCCCAGTGCCGGCAGCACTCATGCAGCCCCAGACCATGACACTCCCACCACCATGCTTGACTGTAGGCAAGACACACTTGTCTTTGTACTCCTCACCTGGTTGCCGCCACACAAACTTGACACCATCTGAACCAAATAAGTTTATCTTGGTGTCATCAGACCACAGGACATGGTTCCAGTAATCCATGTCCTTAATCTGCTTGTCTTCAGCAAACTGTTTGCGGGCTTTCTTGTGCATCATCTTTAGAAGAGGCTTCCTTCTGGGATGACAGCCATGCAGACCAATTTGATGCAGTGTGCGGCGTATGGTCTGAGCACTGACAGGCTGACCCCCCACCCCTTCAACCTCTGCAGCAATGCTGGCAGCACTCATACGTCTATTTCCCAAACACAACCTCTGGATATGATGCTGAGCATGTGCACTCAACTTCTTTGGTCGACCATGGCGAGGCCTGTTCTGAGTGGAACCTGTCTTGTTAAACCGCTGCATGGTCTTGGCCACCGTGCTGCGCCGTGCTGCAGCGCAATTGCACCTGCTCCCCATTCACACCTGAGACCTTGTAACACTAACGAGTCACATGACACCGGGGAGAGAAAATGGCTAATTGGGCCCAATTTGGACATTTTCACTTAGGGGTGTACTCACTTTTGTGGCCAGCAGTTTAGACATTAATGGCTGTGTGCTGAGTTATTTTGAGGGGACAGCAAACTTACACTGCTATACAAGCTGTACACTCACTACTTTACATTGTAGCAAAGTGTAATTTCTTCAGTGTTGTCACATGAAAAGATATAATAAAATATTTACAAAAATGTGAGGGATGTACTCACTTCTGTGAGATACTGTGTGTATATATATATATATATATATATATATATATATATATATATATATATATATATATATGTATGTATATCTATATATATATAGCCTATATCTTCTTATATCTGTTTTCTTTTTATTTATTATAGCCTATAATTAAAAACAAAAACCTTGCTACGTGTACTGCGTTAAGCTAACTGAGACTTGTTATAGCGCTTGCATATTATTGTTCTTTTGTTTATTTTGATTGCTTCCATTGTCCTCATTTATAAGTCGCTTTGGATAAAAGCGTCTGCTATATGACTAAATGTAAATATATATATATATATATATATATATATATATACAGTGGGTACGGAAAGTATTCAGACCCCCTAAATTTTTCACTCTTTGTTATATTGCAGCCATTTGCTAAAATCATTTAAGTTCATTTGTTTTCCTCATTAATGTACACACAGCACCCCATATTGACAAAAATTTTGCAGATTTATTAAAAAAGAAAAACTGAAATATCACATGGTCCAAAGTATTCAGACCCTTTGCTCAGTATTTAGTAGAAGCACCTTTTTGATCTAATACAGCCATAAGTCTTTTTGGGAAAGATGCAACAAGTTTTTCACACCTGGATTTGGGGATCCTCTGCCATTCCTCCTTGCAGATCCTCTCCAGTTCTGTCAGGTTGGATGGTAAACGTTGGTGGACAGCCATTTTTAGGTCTCTCCAGAGATGCTCAATTGGGTTTAAGTCAGGGCTCTGGCTGGGCCATTCAAGAACAGTCACGGCGTTGTTGTGAAGCCACTCCTTCGTTATTTTAGCTGTGTGCTTAGGGTCATTGTCTTGTTGGAAGGTAAACCTTCGGCCCAGTCTGAGGTCCTGAGCACTCTGGAGAAGGTTTTTGTCCAGGATATCCCTGTACTTGGCCGCATTCATCTTTCCCTCGATTGCAACCAGTCGTCCTGTCCCTGCAGCTGAAAAACACCCCACAGCATGATGCTGCCACCACCGTGCTTCACTGTTGGGACTGTATTGGACAGGTGATGAGCAGTGCCTGGTTTTCTCCACACATACCGCTTAGAATTAAGGCCAAAAAGTTCTGTCTTGGTCTCATCAGACCAGATAATCTTATTCAGTTGTTTTTTAGCAAACTCCATGCGGGCTTTCATGTGTCTTGCGCTGAGGAGAGTCTTCTGTCGGGCCACTCTGCCATAAAGCCCCGACTGGTGGAGGGCTGCAGTGATGGTTGACTTTCTACAACTTTCTCCCATCTCCCGACTGCATCTCTGGAGCTCAGCCACAGTGATCTTTGGGTTCTTCTTTACCTCTCTCACCAAGGCTCTTCTCCCGCGATAGCTCAGTTTGCCCGGACGGCCAGCTCTAGGAAGGGTTCTGGTCGTCCCAAACGGCTTCCATTTAAGGATTATGGAGGCCACTGTGCTCTTAGGAACCTTAAGTGCAGCATAAAATTTTTTGTAACCTTGGCCAGATCTGTGCCTTGCCACAATTCTGTCTCTGAGCTCTTCAGGCAGTTCCTTTGACCTCATGATTCTCATTTGCTCTGACATGCACTGTGAGCTGTAAGGTCTTATATAGACAGGTGTGTGGCTTTCCTAATCAAGTCCAATCAGTATAATCAAACACAGCTGGACTCAAATGAAGGTGTAGAACCATCTCAAGAATGATCAGAAGAAATGGACAGCACCTGAGTTAAATATATGAGTGTCACAGCAAAGGGTCTGAATACTTAGGACCATGTGATATTTCAGTTTTTCTTTTTTAATAAATCTGCAAAAATGTCAACAATTCTGTGTTTTTCTGTCAATATGGGGTGCTTAAGTAAAAATGAACTTAAATGATTTTAGCAAATGGCTGCAATATAACAAAGAGTGAAAAATTTAAGGGGTCTGAATACTTTCCGTACCCACTGTATATCGTCAAATTCTAATATTTAGTCATAAATTGTAACATTTAATAGTCTGGTAATATTTTGAAATTTCAGATTCCAAAGATTTGATTGATTGTCATTATATTTAATTTAAACATTCCAACGGTTCAGAAGTTTGGAGTCTGTATTTTTAAATGTTTTGAAAGAAGACTTTTATGCCCACCAAGACTGCATTTATTTGATCATAAATACAATAAATCAGTATTATATTTTGAAATATTATTACAATTTAAAATAACTGTCTTCTATTGAAATAAGTTTTAAAATGTAATTTATTTCAAAGCTGAATTTTCAGCTCCAGTCAGTACCGTTTCTAGGCATAGGCGAGCTAGCTGAAGGGGCGCCAATGAGCGCACGTACTGGCACTACATTTTAGCAGGGTTGTGATAAAGAGTGGCACGGTCACCCTGAAATATGACTGCCGCCCCCACTGGATCCCCAACATCATTGGGCTAGAGTACTGTCAATCTGACGATGCCTGTATGCCATTGGATCAGAGCGCTCTCAGTTGTTGCCTGATTGTTGCATGCTTGCATTTGGAGCGCTCATCAACGCCATTAGATCAATGGGCTCTGTTAGTGCTTTGGCAAGGTAACGCTTTTTTTTCCGCCATGCAATAGGCTCTGTGCACAAGCTTAGCGACGAACTTCCGCTGTCGCCAGAAGTCGGGATATCAGTTTCCGGTTTTCATTCGCGTCGCCCAAAATGTCAGTATTTACTAGATGTTTCCGAGATCTGCCAAGCAGAATCAGCGATGTCCATCACATGCCTGGTCCCCTGCTCCAATACACAAACGAAACAAGGAATTCAAACGCATATGCCTATCAAGTTATATGCACAAATAGTTTAATCTAATGTGTTATTTCGGCATCTAGCGGCTAAGCTAGCGACATGTTCATTTTAGAAGCTTTTCTTTCTCAATTTTAGACGCAGACTGTTCGTTTTTTTTTTTTGGTGATAATTGTATTATCAATTGTACTAAACATCTCCCCCTCTCAGTTTCTAATAAAGACCAGGGCACAAGTGATGTCTGGTCATTGTGCTACAGGTCCATGATGAGGAATGCTGAGAAAACTCACAGTTCGAGTGTATGGTGAAGCTAGGATTGATAAACCCACAATTATAAGCTTGTTAACGTTACTTTAATAACCCGGCGTTTCTAATGTCCCGGGGATTTTGCCAAGGTAATTCATATTTAATATAACTCTTAAAATAGTATGTAATCAAAACAGTGGCTAAAATTGGCAGGTGAGTTTACCTTGCTGGTCCCCATGCGGGTTACTGCATGCATTCTTGTTCATGTTATTTCAGAATATATATTATAATATTGTGATGTTAAATTCACTTAATATTAATATATATATATAATTTGGGGGGGTGCCACTGCCAATAGGGATTTCGCCTAGGGCGTCAAATTGGCTAGACACGGCCCTGATTCCAGTGTCACATGATCCTTCATAAATCATTCTAATATGCTGATTTGCTGCTTAAGAAACATTTATTATTATTATCAATGTTTTAAACAGTTAATATGAGCAGCATATTTTTTAAATATAATTTTTTTTTAACATTATAAATGTCTTTACTGTCACTTAATGCATCCTTCCTGACTAAAACTATCAAAAAACAGCTCACAAACTTTAAAACAGCAGATAGCTACTGTCGGAAACTTGGCCAAAATAATAAAAATTTATGATGGTTTAACACCGGAGTGAACTGTGTGTAAATGTCCCGCTAAATGTGTATCTATTGATGTCATTTATGAGCTTTGCCAAACTTTCCAGTCTGCTGTCATTAGATCACTGAGCACAAAGAACGCAGGGCATGTTTTATAGTAGCGATTTGTAAAAAGAAATAGCAGTAGGTGAGCTAGGATATGTTAGATTAATAGCCGGTCTCTCTCTCTCTGTCCCTCTCTCACCTCCCGGGCCATTACGGCTCATTGTAGGACAGGAGAGGAATAATTGTGTGGCTGGGTGACAGGCCATCTATCCATGCAGACTCATGCCGTTTCCTTCAGGAGTGCTGCCTACTAATAGGAACATGCCCTGGAACTCAAGCTGGAAAATACACCTCATTCCCGCCCGCTTGTTTTTTAGGCCGTCGAGGATCCTCAGTCATCAGTAAGAATCTGAGTCGGAGAGGGTTTTTCCCTTCTTTATCCGTTACTGCGAGCGCCGGCAGCCTGATGGATCTCTGCCATCACTTCTAAATGATGTTTGCCTTTCATTTCTATTTCTTCATCTCTCTTTCTCGACTCTGTCTCCATCTTTCTTCTACCGCTGCTCGGGCTGTTCTGAGCCACACAGAAAGACATCTTTGATATTGTCCATTGAAATGTGCAGTTTTTGGGGTCACTCAACTGCAGATGAAATGACTGTGTTACACAGGCCCGCTGTCAGCCGTGAATCAGATCAGCCAGTCAACTGATATACATGATTTTACAGGTCACTGAAGAATATTTCATACATTATCAAATACTGCTCTTTTTTATTATTTTTTATTGCATGCCAGTAAGATAATGTGCCATGAGATTATGTAAAATAACATTAAGTTGCATATTAATTCAAACAGTTTTTATAAGAGACACCAAAAATTTGTATTTTGTGTATGTGTCCAACAAACAATATGAAGATTTTAATTGTAATAAAAAATAAATTATAAATAATTTTAAAATGTTTTGAAAACAATTAAATAATTATTAGACTACCAAAACACAATATCCATTGTGAATAATAATAATAGTAATGGCATGATTATTATTAATATTTATTATTAATTAATAAGAATAAATGGCGGTTATAAAAAATATATTTTGAGGAAAAAATAATTAAAACAAAGTACTGTATAAAAAAAAAAAAGGAAAAATGTATATATGTACAGTATAAATTACATACACACACACACGACAGAGAGAAAAATTATAAATATTATAAATTAATAATAAGTATTTAAAGATTATGAATGTCTTTCAGCCAATTAAAGCACCAAAACCAATATTAAAATGAATGTAGTTAGAAAATAACAGTGTTATTTTAGTATTATGATGATGCTATTATAGTTTATATTAATATAACTTTTAAATTAATAAATATTTTTAATTAGCTTTTATTTTAATATTTTGTTTTCATTTTAGTTACAATTTTAGTAATTGTGTTGTGTTTTAGTTAATTTAGTTCATTCAGTTAAGCTAAATGAAAGAGAGATGTTCACTAGGAAACAAGATAAAAATAAAATAAGTTTTTTTATGCTTATTTCAATTAGTTAATGTTTATTATTATTATTATTATTATTATACTTTTATGATCTTCGTTTTTAACTATAATAACCCTGACTCTATGTCTGAAACTGCTTCAAAAATGTGCAAGAAACGTAAACACTGTATAAAAAATATCTTCCATGCAATTTCTGCATCAAATAGAATTGTAAAACTCTTTTCAGGCTGGTTGAACAGATAAAAGTCACATCACTGATTGAAACAATGTTGTTTGTGATACAAATGAAGAGCAAAAATTATAATAAATGAAGTATACGGCAGTATAGAATAGTACTTGTCAGTACCTTTAGGCCTACTAGTTGTTGAAAGAGGGAATGTGGATCCAGATAGAGCGATTTGTCCGTGGTTCCAGGATCCTCCACATTCCCAGTCCACGGCCTAATTTAGCTGTAAAGAGAAGAGCAAACACATACATTTCTCTTCTTCGAAAGAGGAAGAGCTCGCGCTCTCCTCTGGGTTCACAGAAAGGGATGAAGAGGGAAGGAGGGGAAATAATAACGCGCTAGCCGCAGGTGGAGAGAGCGCAATCCCGCGGGAATCTCCACGGTGACAAGCAATGTTGCCGGGAATGGCTGGCTTGCTGGAACTTTTCTCTCTAATAGACACAAATGGGCTGGCTTCCCCGCCCTTTTATGAGGCGTTTTATCTTGCGTTGGGAGGGCTGGATCCGCCGTGACAGACTCTATTGGAATCTTTGGGAGCACTTAGGTTGGTAACACTAAGAAAAAGTGTTTTCCGCACTCCTCTGCGAAACCTCTTGACATTGACGGTGTGCAAATTTCCCCCCCAAGATGCTTTCTAGCAAAGACGTGCTCATGTCTGCATTTCTGATTGTACTCTGTGCCGATGAAGACGGATGCAACGGTTCAGTCCGGTGGGATGAAACAGTTTTAGCCTGGACTGGATTTCCACTGCAAAGCTACCAAAACCAACACGGGACTGTCTTTCAGAAATCTTGCTCTTGTTTGCTGATGATTCGAAGTGCTGTTGTCTACTGCAGTGATGTGTGTGTTGCCTTCAGGGAGAGTTTGATGTCGTCTGGATTGGTGTATCAGATATAGTTCTGTTCTGGACGCTCTGAATTGCTTTTTTATTTATTTTCAGAACTGCAAGTTAATGCTGAAGATCAGATCTGGTTCTGCACTACAGGTTCAGAGCACAACTTGCTGCTCTTGTCAGTTGTGATATGCAGTAAATAAAGTTTTTAAAACTTTATTTTGTGGTCTGAGACACAATGATGTCACAGACAGCAGAGAATATTACTAATAGAATTGCTGGTGGAAAAGGAGCATGGGCATAAGTACGGCATAAGTAACATTTACAATGCATGTGTGTATAAATCGCACAGGACACATTTAAAAAAAAAAAAGAGAACATAATATGGTGTTTGTGCACTGAAGGACCAAAAATGATGCAGAATTGCAATTTTATTTCAAATTCATCTTAACTGATTTCTATGGAAGCCCGTTTCCGCCACTGAATAAAAATAAAAAAAAAAAACGTATTGCGACTTTTTCATCTCACAATTCTGACTTTTTTTCACAGAATTGTGAGACATAAACTCGCAATTGCGAGTTATAAAGTCAGAATTGCGAGATATAAACTCACAGTTGCAAGTTATAAAGTCAGAATTGCAATATATAAACTCGCAATTCTGACTTTTTTTCTCGCAATTGCGAGTTCATATCTTGCAAATCTGACTTTTTTCTCGCAATTCTGACTTTTTTTTTCAGAATTGCGAGATATAAACTTGCAATTGCGAGTTTTGAGGGGGAAAAATAAGACTGATATGTTTCAGAATTGCGAGTTTATATCTCACAATTCTGAGAAAAAGTCAGAATTGCGAGAAAAAAGTCAGATTTGCGAGATATGAACTCGCAATTGCGAGAAAAAAAGTCAGAATTGCGAGTTTATATCTCACAATTATGATTTTTTTCTCTTTTTAATATAAACTTTTTTATTTTTTATTCAGTGGCGGAAATGGCCTTCCATAGATCTCCAAGAAATGCACTAAGTGTAATTTCTAGAATTATCATTTCTAGAAAAAGAAGAATTGAAAGACAAACTTTGAATGAGTTTGAGGCAGTTTAAAAAGTCTTAAAATGACAAAAAGATCAGTTTGGAAAAGGAGCATGGGCATAAGTACGGCATAAGTAACATTTACAATGCATGTGTGTATAAATCACACAGGACACATTTAAAAAAAAAAGAGAACATAATATGGTGTTTGTGCACTGAAGGACCAAAAATTATGCAGAATTGCAATTTTATTTCAAATTCATCTTAACTGATTTCTATGGAAGCCCGTTTCCGCCACTGAATAAAAAAAAAAAAAAACGTATTGCGACTTTTTCATCTCACAATTCTGACTTTTTTTCACAGAATTGTGAGACATAAACTCGCAATTGCGAGTTATAAAGTCAGAATTGCGAGATATAAACTTGCAATTGCGAGTTTTGAGGGGGAAAAATAAGACTGATATGTTTCAGAATTGCGAGTTTATATCTCACAATTCTGAGAAAAAGTCAGAATTGCGAGAAAAAAGTCAGATTTGCGAGATATGAACTCGCAATTGCGAGAAAAAAAGTCAGAATTGCGAGTTTATATCTCACAATTATGATTTTTTTCTCTTTTTAATATAAACTTTTTTATTTTTTATTCAGTGGCGGAAATGGCCTTCCATAGATCTCCAAGAAATGCACTAAGTGTAATTTCTAGAATTATCATTTCTAGAAAAAGAAGAATTGAAAGACAAACTTTGAATGAGTTTGAGGCAGTTTAAAAAGTCTTAAAATGACAAAAAGATCAGTTTGAAAGCTCACCAGTAAAAACTGCATAGTAATGCGTAGTACATTTCTGTTGTTTCTACACAGTATTGGTGAATGATGATCATATACTTTAAATATACAATATTCTTCAGACGTGTGGATAATATTGGGGATAGAGGATATGCGTTAAATGAATCAAATGTGACAGTAAACATATCTATATTTATAATGTTACAAAAGGTTTATATTTCAAATAAATGCAGTTTCAAATAAAATAGTTTTTCAGCAAACTATCCTGAAAAAAAATGTCACAGCTTTCACAAAAAAAAAAAAAAAATTAAGCAGCACAACTATTTTCAACATTTATAAAAATCAGAAATGTTTCTTGAGCAGCAAATCAGCATATTAGAATGATTTCTGAAGGATCATGTGACACTGAAGACTGGATGCTGAGAATTCAGCTTTGATCAAAGGAATAAATTAAATTTTAAAAGATATTGAAATAGAAAACAGTTATTTTTAATTGTAATAATATTTCACAAAATTACTTTTTTTGATCAAATAAATGCGTTTTCTTTTTTTTTTTTTTTTTTTTAAATCCTATCAACCCCAGACTTTTGAATGATAATGTATATATTTAATATATTTATGGGCCAGGTTAGAAGAATTTCCCAGATTTATATAATCCTGTTTAAATGCTCTGAATTTTAATTCAACTTCCTGTAATTCCAAGTCAAATCTCAGTTGACTTCCTAGCTGTTAGTTGTGCACAAATTCAACTCAAAATTCACACTGATGAAATGAAAGAGAGCCATTTCTTACATTTTGAATTTTGCACAGCCCTGTTTAAAAACAGCTTGATTGGAGTAAAAAAAGAAAAGAAAAAAAAAACACTTACAAACAGCAATACAAACACTTGGACAGTTCAGACTGATTCTACTTCAGGTTTTTGGCTTGAAGAATTACAACTCTATGCAGCATGTCTCTCTTGAATGACAGGGATGTGTGTGTGTGTGTGTGTTGTGTCTGTGTGTGGGGGGTTCGGACAGGCCTGCAGTCTTGCTGTCACTGGCCCTTAGCCATAAGCAAGGCCAGCCGTCAGCCAAACTAACAGAGGTAAACAATCAGACTTTACCATGTGGAACACAAGGAGAGCCGTCTGTGTGTGTGTGTGTGTGTGTGTGTGTGTGTGTGTGTGTGTGTGTGTGTGTGTGTGTAGGCGGGGTGCTGTTATTGGATTTTATGGCCTTGTCGCCTTTACTTCCATAAGGGCAGGGCAATTTTTAACCTGGTCACACTCTTGCCATCTATTTTAATTGACCTCTCAACACTCTGATATTACTGGCCGACCTCAGTAACATCGAGAGCTCAGCAGAATCGCTGCTACACCGCATGCAAACTGATGAAAAAACAAAAACACATCAATCTGAGATGTTTCAGATTGTTTCATGATGATGATCATTAAAAGCAATTATAAATCCTGCTGGCCCTCCACTCAAATATCAATAAGCCAGGCATTTTGTGTTAGAGTTTATTATTAAATTAATAAGAGGAAAAATAAGATATTTCAGCCCCCCAAAATGTGAAGAAATCATATTTTGCATAAAGAAAATGAAGCTTTAAAACATTATTTTTGCCATAATTAAACACATTTATTCCCATTTATCAGTAATATACTGCAATTGTAATACAAACAAATTATAGTTTATAATATTATAATTAAATATACATTATAAAGTTATTATAAATGAAAACATTATAGTTATAATATTATATATTATATAAATTGTAAAATCATTTTTATTTATTTATTTACTGCATTACTGCAATTATTATTATTATTATTCAAATTAACCTAATTATTTGATTTTTGAGTGAACAGACCTCAGACATTTCTTTTTGAGATGCACCCTATATGTCATATATTATGAAAATGTATTAAATTCTATTTCAACACCTGTTTTTGATCTCAATAATGCATCACCACCTTTCGTGTGTTACTTTAATCATATTAAACAAATGTTTGCTAATACAGATCAACATCACTATACAAGATGTTCAGAGGTTTAGTATGTTAATCAGTACTAGTGAATTCTACAAAATGCTCCATGTCAGGGAAGGCCTTAATTTAACCAGGATTTGGCTGCTTTTGTGAATCTCTGGTCAGTATAAAGCTCTGACAGACAGACTGCAGTGCTCATGGAGGACAGAGGTCAAGAGCTCAATCAGTTTGACTGGCAAAGCCTTGACAAAGACCCACTCCTGCAGCTGAGAGAGAGAGAGAGAGAAAGAGAAAGACAGGGCATCCAGGCCTGAAGTCCATCAGTCAGGCAGGCAGTGAAGCACCTCTTCAATCAACCTCCATTTACCAGGCCAGATCAAGTTTTCTGCTCTGCCTCCATCCTCACAGCCTGACAACACAGCTGCCATTTATCCAGAACCACCAGACCACACACACACACACACACACACACACAGGTTTCCATGTTTCATGGGGGATATTCCATAAGCGTAATTATTTTTATACTGTACAAACTCTATTTTCTATCCCCTTACCCTAAACCTATTCCTCACACAAAACTTTCTGCATTTCTAGATCTTCAAAAAACTCCACTATGTATAACTTTATAAGCATGTTTCCTCATGGTGACAAAAAAAAAAATGTCCCCACAAGGTCAAAATTTACTGGTATTACTTATACTTGTGGGGACATTTGGTCCCCTAGGAACGATGTAGAATATAAACCACCTAGTAACCACATAGTAACCAGTGTTGTCATTGTTAACTAAAACTATTAAAGATTGTTTTTTTTTTTTTATTATTAACTGAAAAAAAAAAAAGTATAATTATTAGCACAAAATTAATTCATTAAAATGTAAACTGAAAATATAAATATAAAAGCTAATTAAAAGTATTAATAAATACTATGACAGTCAAATCGATTAATCGCGATTAATCGTATCCAAAATAAAAGTTTGTGTTTACATAATACATGTGTGTGCACTTTATATATGTACTGTATGTATACATTTAAGAAATATGTATGTGTGTGTGTTTATATATACACAGTACATATAAATATATACAGTGAGTATACACACATTTTATGTAAACTCAAACTTTTTTTTGGGATACGATTAATTGCGATCAATCGATTTGACAGCCCTAAATACTATAATGAATGGGGGGAAAACGGTTTAAAACTCCATTCGATTTTTTTCAGAGAATGTAGAAATCTAGGGTCAAGTAAAAAGTTCATCGTAATGGCAGAGATGCATTGGTGCATGTGTTTGTTTTAAAATGAGATTTGAAACAGACTATGCCGCACACCTCCTGTGATGGAAATCTCCATATATCCCATTAGCGCATCAGCTGACACCAGGTCAGAGTCGAAGCGCCTCAGAACAGACTCTTTGAAGTTTGTTCAGCGCTGTACTCAACAAGCTACATCGGCACAGATGCTGTGAAAAGGCCTTTTCCTTACACACGGGATGAAAACACACATTCGCAACATTGTCTGGTCTTTGCTTCTGTCAGGAAAGTTTTGCCAACTCTACAAACTCTCTTCAAAGGCAGCTTGACAAAGGAAGCACAAACACACTCAAAGACACCTGAGTTCCACCCCCAGACAATGAATTCAGAGATTTCTCCTTCATTCTGGGGGAAAAAAAAAGAGAGAGGTAGCGACATCAAATATTCATTCTGAGGGCATAAGAAACTGTAAATTATACATACTTCTGTGTATTTAAAAATATGCCACGATATGATTAGCATTGATATTTGGGTACAAATGACAAGTGGGTCTCCGATTCATGGTGGCGTCTGGGCCTGAGACTCTGTTCTTTTGGGTTCCCCCTCTAGCACATTGTCATTGGCGTGTCTCATTAATGTTTAAAGCCGAGCCGCTTTTAATTGTCAGGCCTCTGACAGGTTGATGGGAATGAGGTGGAAATTAACTTTCCGCTGCCATGCATAATGTAATTTGGGAGGCCGTCGCCGGTGCGCTGGAAGATTGAGACGGCCCTGGACGTCAGCGCTTGAAGTTATTATTTAAGCTTTATTTTAAGTCCTTGCAAACTGCGGATCTAGGTCATGAGTGACAGGTAGATCTCAGAAGTGTCGTGCAAAAGGTCTGGCTGAAACTTTTTGATTAGTACGGAGAGGCATGCATAAAAATGAATGAAATCAATAAAGAAACGCTATCATTTTTATCAAAGTCTAATTAGAAACTTAATGAGACTTTTCCGAAGTAAAAGGCAAGCTCAAACCTCAAACCATCTATCCACATTATTCTGCTATGCAGAAGTAAGATTATTATTGTTTTTATCTGTTATTGTGTGAGACTTCCAATTAGCAGGTAGAAGTAAATAACTAGAAGAATAACAAAGTGCAATAAATGGTAAAACTATTTGTGCTACAAACCAGTGTGTTTATAATTATGGCAGTACATAATAATATAATAAGAAATACCTGTTTGCAATATCGCAGAGCATAAGGAGCTGTTTTGTACAGCTAAAAATAACTGGAAACAGACATACGCTTCACACACTCCACAGGTGCAAAGGATGATGTATAAGAATGACACAATTGTAATATGAAAATAAATGTGACAATAACAATAATAATAAATGCAAATTAAATAAATAAAAAACATGTATTATTTTTAAATGTTCGTTAAGCCAGTGGGTGGCGTCTTTATAAATGATTTATTGAGTCATTCAATTACCAATTCATTCAAACACACTGATTTATTCAGGAACTAAACAAGTATGAGCGAGTCATTGAATCACTCACTCAAACGATTCATTCAAAAACCCTGATGATTCAATGAGGAAGGGCACACCCACTTACTAAATGTTGCTCAGCGGTTATTCTGCTGGTGCCTTGTTGAGAATTGAAGAACAAATGGACAAATTAACTTCAAATATCGTCTCTAAAAAGTAAGTTTCTCATTATTAACTTCTTGTTTATTGAACATATGTATGAAAGAAATATGGCATCCAATCGTGCTGTTGGTCGTAAGAAACAAAACATTTTGCTCATCCTGGCTGCATTTATTTGATTAAAAAGGCTGTAAAAACACTAAAATTGTGAAATAATTTTACTAAAGAACTTGTTTTCTGCTTATTTTAAAGTGTAATTTATTCCTGCTAAGCAAAGCTGAGTTTGAGAGCCTCAACGGTTCTGAGTTTTAGCAGCCATTACTCCAGTCGTCAGAGTCACATGATCCTTCAGAAGTCATTGTCAACTGACCCTTCGCCAAAAACCCGCCCTCCTTAGTTACTGTTGCTATGTCCAGCAAACAATGCCACTCTCACACTACACACCATGTTCTCACGCAGTGAAAAATACATTGTGGAGCAAAGAATAAACTGACAACATGCCGACAGACTTTAGGTATGAAACATGGTCTCAACTTTCAAATTTTGTCATTTTTTAAGAAATTCAAAAAAGTAAATACCATTTTGTGGCTCTTTAATATGTCATGACAGATCGCTGTAGTGCCTCAGTTCAAGCGGCACACGCGAACCGATTGTCTTTTCATATTTACTTAAAGCACAAAATAAACATGAATAAACATCAGAACGTATTTTATTTCAACCGCAGAAAGATGTCAAAACATTTTTCAAATTTACGTCCACCGAAGTTAATCTACTCTCAGGTCAGATTGCCTGTCAATCAAGCTCTTTACGAACGGTAAATTCATTAAAGTTGCTGCTTAATATTTTTATGGAAAACGTGACTTTTTTTTTCCAGGAATCTTTGATGACAGAAAGTTCAAAATAAAAGCATTTATTTGAAATAGAAATCTTTTGTAGCATTATAAATGTCTTTACTGGCACTTTTGATCAATTTAATGCATCCTTGCTGAATAAAAGTATTAATTTCTTTAAAGAAGAAAAAAACAAAAAAACATGACCCTTTAAAAATACACAAACGCACAAAAAAAAAAAAAGCTCTGCAAAAAGAGGCATAGCAAGAAACCAGTTACATTTAACTACAAAAACTAACTAGGTCAACAGAAGTAATATCACACCTGCATGATAAAAAAACAACAGTTTCTGTATCAAAAGCAAGAACTCTTGGTTAAAGGTAATGGTAGTCATCTGGTCAAGGTGTAAGGGCGTGGAAAACAACCTCACAGTTTAAGACTTAAACTCCCACTGAGGGTCTCTCTCTCTCTTTCTCTGTGACGTGTTACCCTTCGTCGTGTTCATTTTAGCATCAAAGCCGTACCCCACATGCATGCCTGCGGCTCACTCTGTCTTCCCCCTCCCCCCGCTGATGCTGTCTGACTCGTCTGCATTCTCCTGTTTATGAATGATTAATAGATGACAGATCTGTTTTATAGGCACATCATGGGCTGAGCTTTCACAGTGTCACTTTTGACATCGATGCCACAGGGAGGAGAATTGCCCAGCTATCTTTCTCTCTCTCCCTCTGTCTCTTTCTCCCTCTTTTCTTTTTTTTTCCACAGCTGTGTGACAGTTTAAAGATAAATCATTGAAAGCAATGTCGTTTGCTTCTCAAAACTACATCTCTCATGTCTGAAGACCCACCAGACAAAGTCGTGACAGAGGAACATGCCGTTTTAGGTGCGAAACGGGTCAGATTAGGATATTAAAAAAAGGAGTAATTCATACAAAAATTTTAACGCTGTCATTATTTCCTCATGTCACTCAAACACTTTTGCTACTTTTTTCCATAAGAGACAGAAGGAGAAATTTTGAAGAGTCTTACTGCAGCTGTATTCCAATCGGTGTCAATTCAAATCCACCAACAACAACAAAAAAAACAAAAAAAACAACAACAACTCTAAAACTAGTTAATTCAACTCTTTAGAACACGTCTAAAGTTACTATATTATAGGTTTGGCATCATTATTCAGTCAAATTCATCCGAAACTTCCTCTAAATGCTTCTAAAGTCATTTATAGTCATATTACTAAGAAAATAAATCTTATTCATATTCAGATTTAGTAATTTACTCACCCTCATGTCATTGAAAATTCTTTTGCTTTTTTTTTCATATATGAAATATATATATATATATATATATGCTTTTTAGTTCATATAGCATCCCTCAAATAAATAACTCTAAACTAGTACATTTGACTCTGCTTATTGCTTCTAAAAGCATTGATAAGTTTTACATAATTCAAATTCTTACAAAAAAATGTTTTAAAAAATCCTCAAAATGCATTTAAAGTAATTTTATAGCCATATTTCGAGGAAATAAATCTCATTCACATACAGATTTGAAAAGGTTTGAGGTAATTTGTGAAAATATTATGGTTGTATTTATTTGTTTGTTTATTCATGCTGATTTATTTTATTTTGTCAACAATTACTGTATGTCTTTAACATACAATACACACAGTTTTTCATTAAGCTTGCGTAGAATTGCATTGCTGGGATTGAAAGGTTTAATTTGTGTAAAAAAAAAAACATACAAAAAAATCTTCCATGTGTTTTCTGTGAACATATAGGGCTTTATTTATTTATTTACTTATTTATTTTTCAGCTTTTTTCGATCTCTAAGTATTCATTCATTCATTCACGCATTTCATCAGTGACTAATACTAAACTGCCACAGTTCACAATAAATATAGTAATGCAGTATTTTTTGTAAATACCATTTAATTGTGGTTTTACTCTTACAAAAAAAGTCATAATTTCCACAAAAAAGTTTAAAACATTTTAATTTAAAAAAATATACATTTCCCATCTGAATTCATGTATGTATGCATGCATTTATTTATTTTTATTTATTTTTTTATAGTTCCTTTAAGTCTTTAACCTTCTGTGCAGTGTTTCATTAACTGAAGGTTATGCACTGCATGCTGGGATTGAAATTTGAGGTAATTAGTGTATTTATTCATTTATTTATTTTTTTAATCCTCCATATGTGTTCTGTTACATCAAAATATTACATCACTTTTTCATTTCATTTTAACATAAAGTACACGCAGTGTTTCATTAACTGACGTTTACGTAGAACTGCATGCTGGGATTGAAAGTTTTGAGGTAATAAATACAATGTGTGTTCTGTTACATCAAAATATTGCATCACTTTTTTATTTATTCATAACATATTTTAACGTACAGTGCATGCAGTTTTCATTAACTGCAGGTTGTGAAGAACTGCATGCTGGGATTGTTGCAAGCCTAATTTTTTTCTTCTTCCTCACATGTCACAAAGTTGACATTAATTAGTAATGCAAAGTGAAAGTAAAGGACAACGGCAAAGCAATTAGACACAGTCGCTCTCGAACATTCAAAAGCAATGAAACAAGTGTTTTGATTGAAGAAGCTACATAAGCATGGCCGCATATGACAGCGGAGCCTTGATGTGTTCACATACCATAATGGCACTGAGTCGAACAGCATAGACGCTTCATTAGAGGGCCACCCTTCTGAACGTCTCCTAAAGTTACAGCAGTGAAGGGTGCATCATGTCTCCGAGATGTTTTTAATCTCTTTGTTTTTGAGATGAAGTGAATTTGGCAGACCAGGCTATCGGAACATTGCCTCTCTAAGTTGCAGTTAGGCTGTCGGCCCCCGCGGGACCTCGCCGTGGCACTGACAGATAATTGCTAATTGTTAGAGGCGCAACCTGGCACAATAACGGCTCCGCACACGACCCTTCTGACGTTCTATCTGCCGAGTTTTGCTGCCTCTTTCATACTTCTTCTAAGATAGTACGACCATAATAAGGCCACATTTGTGGAAGCCGCTTGTATCATTTGTCCTTTCAAATGTTATTAAAACATGAGATTCTCGGTCCTGATATATTTTTAACTGTGTTAATGCATTTTTGGCTTGTCACCCGCTGACAGCGCCGCCATAGTCTGCGGCGAGCCACCAGGGAAATTTACATGCATTTGAATTTGCACTGCCAAGCCCTGCCATCTCCCCCTGACAGCCTATTTAGCTGGGTGATAAGTTAATCTGGGTCTAGCTCACAGGGTGCTGCTCTCAGTCCACAATCTTCTGTGGGAATCACCATGAACTCACGCTGCTCAATGCTTCAACTGATCCACAACCGGCAGCCGCTCCTGAAATAGACTGTTACATACAAACAACAAAAAAGAACAAGAGTAAGAGGAATTGTGTTGTTCGTGCCGAAGCATCCGCTGGGATTCTGATGGTAAAACGTGACAGTCTGGATATTTAACTGAGGGCAGCACATGGATTTGGACACTTTTCTTATTGGGAATGTTATTTTATTATTTTATTTTTTTTGAGAAGACGCTCAAACTCAAATTTCCACAAATGTAGATCTACGCAATATCTCTTTTTTAATATATTCGAATACATTTCCTTCTATTAAGTGAAGTATGATCTCACTAAATTTAACATTTTCTAATATATATATATATATATATATATATATATATATATATTGTATATACCATATAACTGTGGTTTTACCCTTACAAAAATGTCCAATTATTTGCACAAAAAGGTAAAAATGTTGTAATTCTGTATTTATTTATTTTTATTTATTCATTTACTAAATTGCCAGTTTACAATAAATAGTAATATGGTATTGTGTTATTATATACTATTTCATTGTTGTTTTACTCATACAACCCGAATTCCGGAAATGTTGGGACGTTTTTTAAATTTGAATAAAATGAAAACTAAAAGAATTTCAAATCACATGAGCCAATATTTTATTCACAATAGAACATAGATAACATAACAAATGTTTAAACTGAGCAATTTTACAATTTTATGCACAAAATGAGCTCATTTCTAATTTGATGCCTGCTACAGGTCTCAAAATAGTTGGGATGGGGCCATGTTTACCGTGGTGTAGCATCTCCTCTTCTTTTCAAAACAGTTTGAAGACGTCTGAGCATCGAGGATAAAAGTTTCTGGAGTTTTGGTATTGGAATTTGGTCCCATTCTTGCCTGATATAGGTTTCCAGCTGCTGAAGAGTTTGTGGTCGTCTTTGATGTATTTTTTGTTTAATGATGCACCAAATGTTCTCTATAGGTGAAAGATATGGACTGCAGACAGGCCAGTTCAGCACCTGGACTCTTCTACTACGAAGCCATGCTGTTGTAATCGCTGCAGTATGTGGTTTTGCATTGTCCTGCTGAAACACACAAGGCCTTCCCTGTAATAGACGTCGTCTGGAGGGGAGCATATGTTGCTCTAAAACCTTTATATACCTTTCAGCATTCATAGTGCCTTCCAAAACATGCAAGCTGCCCATACCGTAGGCACTTATGCACCCCCATACCATCAGAGATGCTGGCTTTTGAATTGAATGCTGATGACACGCTGGAAGGTCTCCTCCTCTTTAGCCCAGAGGACATGGCGTCCGTGATTTCCAAAAAGAATGTCAAATTTGAACTCGGCCAACACTTTTCACTTTGAAATAGTCCATTTTAAATGAGCCTTGGCCCACAGGACAGGACGGCACTTCTGGACCATTTTCACATATGGCTTCCTTTTTGCATGATAGAGCTTTAGTTGGCATCTGCAGATGGCGGATTGTGTTTACCGACAGTGGTTTCTGGAAGTATTCCTGGGCCCATTTAGTAATGTCAATAACAGAATCATGCCGATGAGTGATTCAGTGTCGCCTGAGGGCCCGAAGACTACTGGCATCCAACAAAGGTCTTCAGCCTTGTCCCTTACGCAAAGAGATTTCTCCAGTTTCTCTGAATCTTTTGATGATGTTATGCACTGTAGATGATGAGATTTGCAAAGCCTTTGCAATTTGATGTTGAGGAATGTTGTTTTTAAAGTATTCCACAATCTTTTTACGCACTCTTTCACAGATTGGAGAGCCTCTGCCCATCTTTACTTCTGAGAGACTCTACCTCTCTAAGACATCCCTTTTAACACTAATCATGTTGCAGACCTGATGTCAATTAACTTAATTAGTTGCTAGATGTTCTCCCAGCTAAATCTTTTCAAAATCTCTTGCTTTTTCAGCCCTGTGTTGCCCCCGTGCCAACTTTTTTGAGACCTGTAGCAGGCATCAAATTTGAAATGAGCTCATTTAGTGGATAAAAGTGAAAATTTCTCAGTTTAAACATTTGTTATGTTCTCTATGTTCTAATGTGAATAAAATATTGGCTCATGTGATTTGAAAGTCTTTTATTTGTATAAAAATGGATAATTTTCAAAAACAAAGAAAACATGTAAATACATAGTAATGTAATGCAGCATCTTTTAGAAGCTTTTATAATTTTTGTTTGTGTATTTCTTTATTATTGTCAGTGAATAATACTAAATTGCTACAGTTACAATAAATGTATTGTTATGTATTATTATTAAATATAGTAATTTATTTATTATTATTAGTTAATTGTGGTTTAAGGAACTTATCATAATTTATACAAAAAAACAATGTAAAAACAGTAATATAATAAGGGATCTACATCACACTATATAATAAGCTTTCATTGTTTATTTATTTTATTAATTTAATCATTGTTTAATACTAAATTGCTATAGTTTACAATAAATATAGTAACGTGTTGTTGTTGTTTTTTCAGAAAATATGGTACATTTCTTAAGTGTTTGCATTTCTGGTTTATTTTTATAATGGGAAAATAAAAAAAAAAAAAAAAATCATTTATATTAATAATTAAAGAAAATCATTGAACTCATGTAACCCTTTGCTTGTTTTTTACCTGGGAAAAAAATGTGGCTGCACATCAGCATCCGGGAGGTGTCACTCTGAAAGTGCGTCTCCGTTGGGCTTTGGGGTTTCAGAGGTTAAATCAGATTGACGCTGACAGTTTTCAACTCTGTATACATTCCCACGGCCCGAGAGGAGAGAATGGACACTTTTTGCCAAAGATCAGGTGGCACGGCCCATCTAGAGATAGATATAACAGATAACATCAGACTATAGTCAAAAAGAGGTGGACAAAAAAGCTTTTAAGAAAAAATAGAGAAAAAAAAAAGTGGGACGGTGTGTCTGGAGGTGTTGAACTGAGTGGTCCCAGAAGGACCCAGTGACCCCAAAAGCAGTCTAGGGTCAAAGGTGAAAATCGCGAGAAAGTGACCTCTAGGGTCAGATGTGTACCTTAACGCAGCAAATTTAAAACAGACCTCAATGCCGAGACGTAACCTGAGATGGTCAGTCAGGAGCGGCACCTCAGCGAGGTTAGGAGAGAAATATCTCTCTTTCTGAACGGCATCAGGGCGCACAGATGCGTTTTGTGAGGTTAACCAAATACAGACTCACCGTTGCGTTTTTCAGAGCTTGTCAGTCGTGCGGAAGCCGCGCAACGGCAAGTTCTTCTTCCATAAATGTCGGCGAGATGCCGGATAGACAGCAACCCTCATGAGAGGCAGCATTTCATCTTTCCTGGAGTTAAAGTAGAATTTGGTTTGGCTGGCAGCGAGCGCGTGTGGGGGGAGCCACTCTTGCCGGGGCCGTTTAACACTCCACTGCCCTGGTGAGAAAGACAAGCACATGAAAAGAAATCAATTAGAAGTAACAAGCAAGGCCTTAAACACAGAGTCCTCCGCACAGGCCAGTGAAGAGGAAAAGCAGAGCAAACGGACGCAGAAACAAAAACTGTTCGTCTAGCTTTACGCTCAGCTTCTCTCCACTGCACACGTGCCCTATTTTCAGCATATTTTTACCTTCCTGTTAAATTTGTGGCTATAGTAAAACTATGCAATGCTCAGCAACATGTCCTGGGACAAGTTGTGTGTTCATTACATGTATATTAATATAAACCACAAATATGGCGCCGCTGTAAATAAATCCCAATAATATGTTCATTAACTTTATGCATTAAGTTTAAGGATTTTACTTACCGTTTTAGCTTCTCGTAATTTACTAATTAGTTCTGCAGTGTGACATTCATTTTTAAAAGTGCATTTATCTATTTTAGACTCAAATGATATGAGGTCAAAAAAGTGCATATAAATAATTACACAACAAAATAAAACATTTTTGGACACTGCTGTCAGAGTTTTGTGTTATTTTAATCTTGTTTAATATCCTGTTTATCATAGTAAAACATTTTTTTTTTTAAACACTGTAGCGCCTGTTCAAAATGTTGTGGTTGGGCTCTTCTGCTCAACAAGGCTGCATTTATTTGATCAAAAATACATTAAAAACAGTAATACTGTAAAATATTATTAGAAGGTAAAATAACTGTTTGCATATATTTTATATTTTTAATATATTTAGGATATTCAAAATGTAATTTATTCCTGTGATCAAAGCTGAATTTTCAGCATCATTACTCCAGTCTTCAGTGTCTCATGGTCCTTCAGAAATTATTCTAATATGCTGATTTGCTTCTCAAGATACATTTATTATTATTATTATTCATGTGGAAAACAGTTGTGATACTTCATATTTGTGTGGAGACCGTGATACGTTTGATTTTTCTGGATTCTTTGATGAATAAAAAGTTCAACAGAACAGCATTTATTTGAAATAGAAATCTTTTGAAACATTATAAATGTTTTACTAAATTAAAGTATTCATTTCGTAAGGACCCCAAACTTCTGAATGGCAGCGCATATGGTGACAGATCTTTCACTTTTATCTCAATATCTACTGTATAGACAGACCCAATCAATACCTGTTTAGTTCCACATCAATATTCCATAAAATAACTCCTACACATCAGCAGCATTGTCTAAAAAAAGGTATTTTCCTTAAGTCACTGTTGATGTACCCTACATAGTGCATATTTAAAGATGATGACAAAACATAAAGCAGGTCCGAGGACAGATAAATGTAGAGCATTTAGATAATAATGTCCTTCCAGGACAAGACACTGCACTGACTCCTATAGTATATAGGATTTGTGAGCATACAGTGCAGTTAACCGCAGGACATATAGAGCCCGTTTCATCTGTCTCCACAGTTCCCAAAGTAATCGGTGTTGTTTGACACGGGTCACTTCCCCTCTCACACGTATGTAGTGCATAATTGCGTATTAATTAAGGTGGACTTGGGGCCAGCTCTCACAGGGCACATCACAGCGAGCCCGTCCCTCTCTCAGGGTCTGACAGATCCCCAGACACTTGTTGAGGAGGAGCAGAGGTTTTGAACCAGCTGTCCTGGACAGAGTCCCGTCGGACGCATCGCCCCCACAGCAACTAAAGGACACAGTCTCCTCAGGAACGAGAGGCAGAGATAATATAGCACTGCAAGGTGAAAGGGAAGCATTTTGTAATTGTGGCAGTGAGGAGGCGGAGCCTGTATGATGATGTCACTGCCTGAAACCAGTCATTTTTGAAAATGCAAATTGATCTGGACTGGGAGTGTTTTAATGTTGGCAGGATTGTGTTGGTCAGCAGCTCAATCATTTCATAGGTTATGAGAAAACAAAATTTAGGGATTCAATTTTGCATTGATTTTGCATGTGAAATTACAATGCACCGCCTCATTCAAAACTTTTGCATTCAACTTTATTTTTTTGTATTCAAATGTTTCTGGACTTTGTCACATGATCTTTGCATTCAAATGCATTTTAAAAATGCATTTTTTTTTTCAAATTTTATTTTGCATGTTGTTGTTTTTTTTCTCTGATTTTAAAGTCAACATGAAATTAAAGTTTTAATTAATTTTTCATTCTTGTATGGGGAGCCTTTTAATATCAGCAAAACAAAACAGAGCATTTTTTTTGCATGTATTTTTTTTTTCTACTTTAAAAATTGCATGAACTCACATTTGACCCTTTTTAAATGATTTTTCTTCATATACATTCATGGTCTTATAGAGTGCATGTTAAATCTTGTGAAAATAAACAATAAGAATCCTCTTTTTTGGATAATTAGACAGATTGAACATACTCGCATTCACATTTCTATTCTTGTAATGCCCACTTTGCAAATTCCAAATAATCCTAATGGATAAAAATAAAGTCCTGCCTTACATTTTTTCCCCTGTGGAATATTCCTTTCAATCTGAAATACATATTCTAAAAAAACATTTGGGTGTTACAGACTTTAATGTGTTTACAATTAATTGCAACGCTTCAAGAATTTAATAACCCTGTACAATTGAATGCAAATTAAATTTAAGGCAAAATTCTCCATTGTTCCCAAATGCAAGACAAAAGAAATGCAATTATGGTGCACAGCAGCTCACAGCCTGACCAGTAACATGAAAAACCCTTTTGCTCCATCTTCAAGAATAAAAAACAAGACAAAAGGGGAAAAAAGATAGGGGGGAGAGAGGAAGAGGGAAGCGTCAGTCTAGTTCATTTGATGCAGTGATGCAGTCTCAAGTGCATGTGTGCCCTTAGGGCTGGGACCAGGGCGAGTGGAGCTGAACCCCAGAGGCTGATCTCGGATCTCCCTCCTGCACTGTCCACAACAGCTGCCGCACCATTAGCCTCTCCTCCTCTGGAGCTCATTACAACTGATCAATACAGGCCACTGCGCTTATGCTCAGCCTCCTGCCCGTCCTCTAGCCAGCAGAAATTCTCTCTTTCTTGCAGCTTTTTCTTCCCTGCACCAGTCCAAAACATGGCACTTTCACTATCCATCTTTATTTGTCTTTCCCAGCTCACACTGTCGCTCACGTTCTCCTCCAGTTCCTGCCTGATTCTAAAAACAAACCTTTTCTCCATTCTCAGGCATTTGACTTATTCTTTCTCTCACAGATAGACAGGTAGACAGACAGACTAAAAGACAGACAGAAGATACACAGACAGACAGAACGACAGAACAATCGATAGACAGACAGGCAGAGAGACAGACAGACATACAGACAGACAGATAGATGGATATAATGACAACGATGGATGGATGGATAGATAGATGATAGACCGATAGACAGACAGACAGACACTCTTCATCTAGTTTATTCTCAATTCATCCACTTTTTCAGTGTCGTTCTGCTCTTATTGCAGTGACTGTAAAATTCAAGACTGGAAAAAAAAAATCAGATGAATGGAGGCTCACTGGCTTTGAATACATTCACACTCTCTCTCCCTCTCCCTTCATGCATTAGACCATCTCTAGAGAGGAAAAGAGAGATGAAATTATAAAGATATGCATGATGTGGACAGAATGCAAAATGTCCATTTGTCACTCTGGATAATGTAATCAATCTGAGTGATATTTCCTCCTCTTAAAAGCATAATGATATGGATTTAATACTTAGATATTAAGTATACTTGCCTGTAAATAATGGAGCAGCAGTGAATAAAAGCTCTTGTCACTTTCAATAAGGTGCACAGCAATTTGATCACAAACGCTGATAGATTGCGCCATCACATCACTCGCATACGCACGGAAATATATGCTGATGTGAGCTCATATGAGACCAGTGTTATTATGTTCTCCCTATAGACTGTTACACAAACTCAGAAATACTCAGACAGATAGATAGAACGATTGAACAGTGTAGGTAGGTAGGTAGGTAGAGAGACAGACAGACAGATAGACAGACTGAACAACAGACTGAACAACAGACAGAATGATTGAACGACAGACAGACAGACAGAATACGTGAACAACAGACAAAATGATTGAATGAGACAGAATGAGATAATGATATACAGAATCATTGCATGACAGATGGACAGAACAACTGAATGACAGACAGAGCGACTGAATGACAGAGCGAGTGAATGACTGACTGACAGAATGATTAAACGGCAGACAGAATGAGTGATGGACAGAATGATTGAACAACAGACAGACAGAGACAGAATGATTGAACAACGGAGAATGAGTGAACAACTGATGGACAGAACTGACAGACAGAATGATTTAACAAACACAACAACTGAATGACAGAGTGACTGAATGACAGACAGAACGATTAAACAACAAAGAGAATGACAGACAGAACTACTGAACGACAGACATAATGATTGAACAACAGAAAACGAGTGAACAACTGATGATACAATGATTGAACGACAGAATGATTAAACAACAGACATAATGACTGAATGACAGAGAGTGAGTGAACAACTGACAGAATGCTTTAACAACAGACAGAACGATTGAGCGACAGACAGAACGACAGAGAATGACTGAACAACAGACAACGATTGAACGACAGACAGAGTATAGGCGGACAGAAAGATAAATAGACAGACAGATAGAATGAGTGAATGATAGACAGAATTCTATTGAACAATAGAGAATGATTGAATAACAAAGACAGACAGAACAACAGACAGACAAACAGAATGATAGGTAGATGGACAGATAGATAAATGCAGTTGCAGTGCAATACTCACTAAAAATGGGATTCTTAGACGTGTATGAATGGTTTGTCAGTCACAGTACTGAACTCAAACATATTCAGGTTGTTGAGGTCAAAACGTATAATTTGAGCCTCATGACCGGGTCAATCAGTGATGAGTTTTGAGAGCTGAATTCATTTCAAATCATCCCCTCGTTCTCTCACCCCACTGACCTATCGAGAGCTGAATTCTGACCGATCCCGCGCTCACACGCCAGGGAAGTCAAGTCGTTAAGATCCCTCTAGTTAAATGCGCAGATTGGGATGCGAGCGGGAACCGACGTCGATGATGAGAGCATCCCATTCTTATAGGGGGAGCCTTTTAATCTCAGCAGAACAAAACGAAGAGCAAAGCGCTTCTCCGTTTATTTGCTTTTAAATTGGGGCTTTGAGGGAATCACAGAAAACAAAAAAAAGAGAGAGGGAGAACGAGAAAGAGTGAGAGAGAAAGGGTGGAAAAAATGACCTGCTGGCGTGTGAGTTTGTTGCTGGAAGGTAAGTCCTGCTTATATTGAAGCAAAGTTCTGAAAATAAGCAAAGAACAGATTTATTGATTTTTGGTAGAGTCTGGGTGTTGAAGAGGGAAAGAATAAAGAACTGCTCTTTGCCCGATATGTCCAAATGACGTCCCATGGGATACGCTTAATGGTGGGGGAGGGGAGGGGGGGCAGGTGCCTTGCCTGTCTCTTGGATAGAACTGCCCTGAGGCTAGGGCTAATGGTATTGGCTGAGCCTGCTATAAGAAGCTCACTTCTAATGGCCAACTTTGTGTGTGCCAGAAGACAGACAGATATCGATTGGTCCAAATGCCCTTGAGTTGGCAACATCTAAAATGAAAATCCACCACGCAAGCAGAAAGTTTCTGCAAGTTATGTTTCAGGAATGCAATGTGAAAAGAGGGGTTTGTGGAAAGGGGTGGAGGGGGTAAAAAAAAAAAAATTATATAGCCCATATAATGTATGCTACAACCCGCTTTTTTTTTTTTCCTCTCTCATTCTGTCCCCTTTTTGTTTCGGGAAAGACGGGGCATTATCATGTGAGAGGAAGGGGGAATTTACATGTTTCACATCTTAAGCTGGACTGGATTTTTCTCTCTGAGCCTTAAACATGCTTTGCTATCTAAAGTGACGTTTGGCATGAAAGACATGCTGTTAATTGTACAATGAAAATATATGGCATGGTGAAAAGCATCATGATTTTTTTTTTTTTTAAGTTCTAACAACTATCTTAGTAATTGTCTTCATTAAATCACTAAATGCTGAAAAAGACAATATATCTTGTAAATACATAAATAACATTAAATAAAATACAAAATAAAATAAAATGTACTATTTAGGAGTTTGGGGTCAATAAGATTTATATTATTTTATTTTCTGAAAGAAATTCATAATTTTATTCAGCAAGCAAACATTCATTCTATCAAAAGTGACATTAAATTAATAATGTGACAAAAATGTAAAAAAAAAAATGCAGTTCTTTTGAACTTTCTATTCATCAAAGAACCCTGCAAATAATAATAATAATAATAATAATTAAAAAAAAAAAATATATATATATATATATATATATATATATATATATATATATATTTATTTATTTATTTTTAAATCATGGTCTCCAAAAATATATTAAGCAAGTTCTCAACGTTAATTATAATGTTATAATAATAATAAGAAGAAGAAGAAATGTTTCTTGAGCAGCAAAATTCAGGTTTGCCATTACAGAAATAAATTGTAATTTAAATTAAATTAAAATAGAAATAGTTATTTCTTCTCTTAAAACAATAAACAATCTCAGCAACACCAAACTTTTGAACAGTGTATATTAAGTGAATTTTGGACTATTTTCTTCTAAAAGAGAGACCATACTGTAAATTAATTAAGTTTTAATAAAATTCATGCGGACATAAACATTTAAAACAAATCTGAATAACTGCACTAACAATCAACAAACATTAAGTAAAATATGCATGAATATGATAACTAAATGAGACAACAAAAATAGCATTAACAAAGTCAACAAACAGTAAAACAATACGTTATTTATGTTGCAGTGCATGATGGGAACTCTAAATCCCTTAGCAAGTTAGCAATGTTGTTCAATATAATCATTCTAGCCAGTTAGATCAATAGTGTTTCCCTAAATGTTGTTTAAACTCAGCAGATTCAATGCAATTCACAATTCTTCGTATGTGACCCTGGACCACAAAACCAGTCTTAAGTGTCAATTTTTCGAAATTGAGATTTATACATAATCTGAGAGCTGAATAAATAAACTTTCTGAAATCTGGAATCTGAGGGTGCAAAAAAATCTAAATATTGAGAAAATCGCCTTTAAAGTTGTCCAAAAGTTTTGATATATTTACGGTAAGATATTTACAAAATATCTTCATGGAACATGATCTTTACTTAATATCCTAATGATTTTTGGCATAAAATAAAATTTATAATTTTGACCTATACAATGTATTTTTGGCTATTGCTACAAATATGCCCCAGCGACGTAAGCCTGGTTTTGTGGTCCAGGGTCACATATCCTAGACTCAAAAAGCCCTGTATACTCAATATGTTCAGACATACATCCTTTATTTTTCCAGTGTATGTCTCAAGATGCCATTAAAACAGCATTGGGGTGTGTTGCACCAGTCACACTCAATTTACAAGATGTACTGTCCCTTTAAATATTTCAATAACAGTCAAACACCTGCTCTGAAGTGATAATTAGTGTCAGGTACAAAGCAGCTGCAACATTCACTTTCCCTACAAACACACATAAGAGCCACGCATCTGTAAGTGACCTTCCTAGTTACCCTCATTAAATCAAACGCTCATCCCGCGGCTGGCTAAAACTGTGCTATCAGCCGTGCCGATTCACAATACAGTGTTTTAAATGGTGGATTTGAGGGCAGGATTTCACTTTCCATAAATTACGCAAACACCACAGGGCCACGCAGAGCTGAACGGCACTAATCAAGCATTCGGGTTCGAGCAGAAACACAGATTAGGTGGAACCGACTCAAAGTCCCAAACCAATCAGAAAGCACCCAGAGACTGGAAAAAATGAAATCAAAACAGCTTCAAAACATAAGTAAACACTTACCAAAAAGAAAAAAAAAAAGAGAGAATTGAAAGCGGAAAAAGCAGAAATGTGACAGCATGGCAAACAATAGATATATTCACCCAAAGCCAGACAAAGACATCTGTCCCAGTGTGAGTTCAACATCAATCCCACAGCAGCTGCAAGAAGGATTTTCTGTCCATTATTGAGTGCCAGTGAAAAGCTATTTCATTTGATGCATGTGGGTATGACTTTGTAACTCATAAAGAAGAAAAATTACACTTACACTTTTTCCTTTTTTCCCTCCATTCGGGAATTACTGGGGTGAAAACTTCCGTTTCACAGTGCACAAATAGCTATAACTCACAAAGTTTGTGTGTCTCGTTGCTTTTGTCCTCACAGGGGTCAAGAGGTAACAAACAACATACAGTTCGGTGTCCTGTTACTTTTTTGTACAAAGAACTGTGTGTTTACATTAAAAAAAAGTAGCTTTGTGCATGTGCCATGTATTTTGACTGTTGTGCATGCAAAAATAAACATATGTACACATATATACACACACACATGCATACACACACACACACACACATCTGAGTGTAATAAATAATAATAAATATATTTATGCAGACAAACCCTATGTGACATTAAAAGTCATTAGAGTAAATAACATTCAAACATTGATGCAGCTATATGTATGATATATGTATATATATATATATATATATATATATATATACACTTATAAACATTTACTGTATATTTTAATTTTATTTCATTTGATGCTTTCATGCCAAAATCATACAAATCATTCTAAAAACACTGTAAAAAAATATATTTCACACACACACACACACACACACACACACACACACACACACACACACACACATATATATATATATATATATATATATATATATATTTGTATTTAGACCATTTTATTAACATTGTATGTGGCATTTTATTTAAGTTTCATGTTTTGATGGCAGAATCGTACAAATCAGTCCAAACTACACTTTAAAAAATAAAACAAAGATTGCTGGAGTACATTTTAAAATACTAATATTTATTTTTAAATATTTAAAATAATATTTCAGTCTTTCTACGTAATAATTTCATATTTTTTTCAATGTGTCATTTGCCATTTCTTCATAATTATTAGTGAAATTTACTAGCAATTTCATATTCTCCCCAGAATATATTTAAATATGTCCCATGTCCTGGTAACAGGATTGCAAAAATCGCAAACCTCATGAAAAATGCATGCAATATAAAATATCTCATTTAATATTTAGCTTGACCTCCAGAAATTGATGATCAACATTTTCTGAAGGTTAAGCACCTCCTCCTTCATTGACCATTTGCTGAAAATGACACACAAAAATAAGGATTCCGGCTCTGTTTTGTCCTTATTTTTAAAGACCGGTACAGAAAGTAAAATTAAAAAGTAAAATTAAAAGATTAGCATTCAGCAAAGCCATACACATACTTGTGAAGGTTATCTCCACAGGTTCACGACTTCATAGCTGAAACCCACTTTAAGATCGTATGAAAAAATGAAATCATATCGCTTCTGGTTGACTGGCACTTGATAAAAGACTCCATGAAATACACAGAAATCAAACACGAGCCACGTGGGCCTCATTCAGACTTTAATTGTTTTATTTAGATCTATAGATTTCTAAGCACAGTGGTTTCCCGTCTCAGGAGATCGTTTTTAATGAAATATTGAGTTCAAAGTCTCATAGACCACACAGAGAAGTGTGTGTGAATGCTGAAGGCAATAGCAAAGAGGATTGAGCACATCAAAGTGAACACAAATCTTCACATTGGAAACCAGATTACAGCTGGTAAGATTAGCGCCACGCTAGAAACAAGGTACACACTGTCACAGACACTGAGACAATTGAGCATCAGGAGAACTGCAATTTCTAAAATCAAATCAGTCTACAGACACGTGTGACAAAAGTGTGTTGAAAGACAGTCCTTTTTGTCAGAACACAGAACTGCAATGAAGCCCAGCAATACTGATGAAGCATAAGTCATTGATGCAAACTCAACATTCAGTAGCTTATATAAAGCCAACACAACCACACAATGAAAACATGCATGATTTTAACGGTAAAAGACTGTAAAAAACTGTTAATTAGTTAACAGTAAACTCCCTTATATACAGTGAAAAACTGTAATAAATTGAATGGGATATTTCATGTAATTTAACAGTAATCTTATAACTTACAGTAAAAAAAAAAAAAAAAAAATAAAATAAAATTGATATTGCCTGAATCCTCTGTTATTTTTTTAACCATTACTTTTGTTTTTTATTTTTTATAAGTTACATACATTAGGACCCTCACAATTAATCTCACAAATTGTGAGATTATTTTTTTCATATAAACTTGTTAACATCTAACAATTCTAAAATTTTTTCCTCAGAATTGCGAGATTTATTATTTATTAATTGATTAATCATCATTTACCAATTTTATTTATTTATTTATTTTTTAATTCTGTGGCACGATACATCTTCCATGATTTGAAATGATATTGTTCATTGTATAATTTTGGTGTCGCGTGTTAGCATGATGGTGTTTTGTATTGTTTTGATATGCACAACATATCAGTTAATGAAATACACTTTTTTTTTTTTTTTTTTTACACTGTAAATTTTGGCTTAATCCATAAAACCTAAAATGTTGCTAACAATTTATTTATTTTTTTAACAGTAAATTTTGGCAAGCTTTATTTTTACTGTAAATTTCTCCGTTTTTTTTTTTTTTTTTTTTTTTTTTTTTTAAATGCAGATGATTGCTAAATGTAGAAACTTGTCAAATTAATACTAAATTTAACTAATGCACAACAGTCTTCATCAGGTGTGTGTTTGTCTGCATTAAACACTCATCCATACAAAATTTAAAGACTGAAATATCCTTATAAAAACCACCTGTGGTGAAAATCAAGTTTTAATGTTGTTTACATGTCTACCTGTTTTTTAATGTGCTTAAAGACAAATAATCAATGTGCATATTCACCATTGCTGAGCTTTTCTCCTGAGTGAAGCAAGTAGTCTGGTGTGGTTGAGAGGAGGCGGGGTTATTCAAAAAGGTTATAAATGAAATTCTGTTGATCAAAGATTAGTTTAAAGGGATAAAATTAGTGACTTGAATCAAAAATATAGTTATGTGTTAACCGAAGTTTCCATTGTCTCATTTTTAACTGGCTGCTAAACTCCTGCATTTGTGCAAAAAGAGAAAAGATAAAAAGTGGTTACGAGGGGAAAAAGCAGTCAGGAGAAAAGAAAAGTGAGTATTCTCCTGGTGATTTCCAGTAAAACCCTCAAAATGGCAAAACGCTGCAATACATCACTTAAATGTAGGTATGTTCAGCATTTACCGGACTCTGATTTGGTTTGCTCTGAGATGTAACAGCGAGCGGAGAGGACCTCTGGGATGCAGATTTTCCGCTCAGTCTCATTTGACAACGTTTAGCGTTTGAGTGGGACGGCGCGCCGGCCGGCCTCTTGATCAAATATCGGACATTCCTGTTCTCCAGGAGAAAGAGCAGAGAAATTTGCTCTCACTTTGCCAGACGTGTATATCTTCCGAAGGCTAACAGCCTCGCTCGAGCCCCTCTGAAACTACTCTTAAAAGTAGTCAAGTTCGCCTCGTCGCATCGGAACAGGAGGGGGCCGGGAGACGGGAAAGACGTCCCATCGGCATAGGTGCCCTGGGAACGTCAGGAGACTCGGAAACAGCATTTAGCACTTTACTGACCTTCGGTCCACCTTTTTTCGCCAAGTGTCCTGGCTGAGCTAAGATTTTTTTTTTTTCTCCAGTCATTTTCTGGTTCTCCTGAGAGGAGCTCAACTGATTGATACGCATTCGCATAGAAAAAAGAAACATCTCGTATTTAAAAGTTCTGATACATGGAGGAAATTGTGCTTAACGGCATCAAATTGGGGTATTTTGCAGGGTTACAGACATCGAAGATGGTCCTCGCGAGAGAACAGCGTGTGAAACTTGTTAAGAGGAAATTCAAAATGCCCCATAAATCCACTTTTTTTTTTTTTTTTTATGCAATCTTTTAAGTCTGGCAGCTCTGAGGAAATATTTGTGGAATAAATCTATTTTACGAGTTTGTTTTGGGAGGAGTCGAACTTGAGGAAAGCAAAATGTTTATTGTGATAATCTCAGGTCAGATTAGCGGTGTGGATCTGACATGAGTTTCATGTTGTAACTATGGGGAATTGGTCTCCATTAAAAATAAACGCAGCAGAGCTTTATCAGTCAGACACTGGATGCAGAACATTAAAGATGCATCAACAAAGGAGAAAAAATGCTTGGTAATGGGGAACTTCTGACAGTATCTACTGTAGCAATGACAAGTTTAGACGCCTCCTTAATCTCATGTATTCAATTCTAGATGACTCTACGACAAATGAATACACAAAAAAGTATTGAAAACAGGATATACATTGAACGCTGTCAAATTTGTATGACTGAACTTCAGTCACATTAACTGTAGTTTTCCTACAGTGTCAACTTCTGTGAAAAGTAGATGAAATTTTATTATTGTATGACAAATTGAGAAAGAAGGGGGCCAATGAGGAAATATTAAAAGTGAGATTTCCGGACCCAGAAATGTCATGGAGATGTCTATAATGAAGAATTAGATTTTTTTCTAATTATTTCGCTCTCTAAAATATTTTACCAAACAGAAGTTGCTGAATTGCTATGTTTTAAATAAATAAATAACTTACTATTCTTATAGAAACATTACATTCACTGGTCATAAAAAGTTCTTGAAAAGCCTATATTTATGGAATTTGATTATTTTATTTGTAATTATTGTTTATTGCACTTGTTTCTGTGTAAAAGAAAAAACAAAAGCTTGAAACAAAAAAACTTTGTCATTACAGTAAAAGCCAATATAAGAGGCCTTTAAACATTGTTTTTGACAATAATGCACCCTGAAATCAAAAAGGTGAACCACTGGGGAAAAAAACAAACAGAAAAAACACACCTTCTGCGCTCGGCCCTTAATACCATATATTAAATTAATTTCTTTATTTAATTTTAATTTCAATGGTAGTTGAATACCATCTAAAGATTGCTCAAATCAACAGACAGTGTAACTACAATATTATTTGAATAATTGCATCATAGATAGATAGAGCTGTAAATTCCATTACCAGCATTGAAACACATCAGGTTGTTTATGGAAAGCCAGTTTGCAGCAATAGCCTCTCGCTGCTGTGTTTCTTTAATGGATGTATATCTGAGTGAGTTTACTCCCTGGAGAGCCGACACAGTACACATCCACTTATCAGGACTATTACTGAGGACACACTCACACACGCCGAGCGTTTAACTCCTTATCTGTGTCACACTCATCTTCAATCACCTTCAGCGGCTCGAGCAGCGTCTGCGCTCCGCTCCGCTCCAGTCTTTCATGAGGCCCGGGTCATCGCTGCGCTTTCAATGCAGGGTCAAACGGCCCGTGTTTGGGCTTCTGGTGAGTTACGATCCTTGACCTATTTCAGATCTGTACAAATACACGTGTCTATCCGATTCCCTCTCTCTCTCTCGGAAAGCAGAGCTGCTAGGATTATGTCTGTAATGGAATTAATTCTAATCTCTGTCACTCCTGTGATGGGATAATCCCACATTAAGAGGGCCACCTTTAAGAGCATTTCACACCATTTTCATTGGCTGTATCCAGATTAAACCGAGCTCGTCTTCACCAGGCCACGGGGCTGGTGTCATTGCACGGTCATCCCGGTAAACCTCCATTTGTCAGCCACATCATTGATTATCAATATTTCATTACAGCGCACAGATATTAGCCTGACCTCGTCTGAACCATCCAACACTTTCTCCAGGGTCAAGAGAGACAGAGTGAGAGACACAAATACGATTTGGGTTCTATATTATGCTCTTTTGGTTGCGACAAAGCAATAAAAATTCTTATTGAATGAGAAAAACAAGTTTAAAGAGAAGCGGAAATTACACGCACACAAGTACAGTATGTGATTTTTCTCATAAATAATAGGAGGGTGTTTGAGAAACCTGCTTGAAAGCAGTCATTTCCATTTAGAAATTCTGTTTGGTGCCACTATTTAATGAAATTACGCATTTCACAGAAATTTCACATAAAATACACATTTCAACTTTTACTTGTGCATTTTAAAAGAATATTCTGCGTTTAATGCAAATCAAGCTCTAATGTCTACCAAGCTTTAAAAAAAAAAGTACACTTGCATAATGTACTTAAATTTTGTACTTAATATACCAAAAATGATTCTTTAGTACTTCTTAAGATAAGCTTAAGATCAGCTGTGCTATTTTGGGTCACCGTGAATATGAACTAAAATGCACTTGTAACATACCATCTCTGTATTAAAAAAAATGTATTTAGTCACCACTTGTAGTACATTTGAGTGTACTAGTGTATGGAAGACTGGTTCAAGTGTACTACAAGTGGTAACTAAATACATTTTTTTTTTTAATTTACAGTCTAGTTATATTGCATATGAATGCAACTAGACTGTAAATTGAATCTTAAAGTACCGTATTTATGCAATCTAGGTGCATTAATGACAGTATACCTGTCATATATATATATATATATATGCAATACTTGCAATGTAAATGTTTTACTGTAACTGTGATTTTTGTTTGTTTTGACAAATTCAAATGGTAGGTCCAAATTATTTTCAGTGGCAATTAACAGAGTTTATCTGCTTTATTACTTTAAAATGGAGCATAAGCAGCTCTTATGTACACAACTTAAGTTAACAAACACTTCCTGTTATGTCTCCATCCATTTATCCTTTAGGTAACTGTAGCCTGACAGAAAACATCATCTTTGAACACCTGAAAACCACAGGGACTCTGCCAAAATAATCCAAATGTGTACAAACCGAAATGCTGTGCTAGTTTCATATTTCTTACAGCCTCTCTCTTCTCACATAATAAAAGAATTTAAACTGAAATCAAGATTTCATGTCCATTTATTTATGTTTTGCTAGTCCACCGGTCGGTCATTACAGCAAAATCTCCTTCAGGTTTGGATCCTGATCACCCTGGCGGGGTTTATTTTGCAGTAATGACCATCTGACTGTACATTATCTCTTATTGCTTAGATTATTCTGAATTTGAATAAATATAAAGCAGTTAGAGACCTCCCTGACTGTTACCACCTCTATACGCAGGGCATTTTAAACAGGATGCACACGGCCAGCACTGGCCCACCTCTCAACGGGCTCTTTTACAGTCTTGAGCAAACAATTACTATGCCAGCCTCTAATTAAAGCGTAGAATCAGTGGTACGTCCAGCCTTGAAGTCCAAATGACCAAATGTAGTCCATCCCACCCCCCTCCACAGCCACACGTTACCCAGGCCGCTTCGTGGGAGCAGCCGGAGTCGGGGCTGATCAAAAGCGGGCGAAAGGGTGTTGGCGAGGGCGGAGAGGGGGCAGGCGCGGGGGATAACAGGCCGGGCGGGAGAGCGCTGACACCCCACGGTTCCTGACCGCAGTCGGTCTCTGATGGTCGCAGTCAGGGCTGTCGGTAGGGGTGACCGAAACCGCAGGCTCCAGCTCCATATCCACAGCCTCCATCAAAGAACGAGACGGCCCTGCTGAGAGAGGCCGGAATAACAAGCATCAATGTGATTACACTGATGAGATAGGAGGGAACAAACTCACAGAGGACAGTGAGCTGACATGTGATGAGAGTTACGACAGGAAGTGAGGTCATGAGCGAGTGGACTACAGCAGAAAACTTTACACTTAAAGGGACACTTCAAACAAAACTGGAAGTTCCGTCATTATGTTGCAAACTGGTGTGACGTGCATTTATCCTTAAGCAGAATTTAAGCAGATTTTTCTTTTGAAAGAAATTAATACTTTAATTTAGGATGCATTAAACAGATTAAAAGTGACTAACAATGTCACAAAAGAAATGAATGAATCACAAATAAATTATTATTTATTTTATTTAGTTTCTTGATCAAAGGAAGAAAAAGAAAAAATGGAATAATGGCTGCTGAAAGTAAAAGCTGCTTTGCATAAGGTCCAACAATGTGGGCAAAATTGTGGCATAGGGTAAATTGGAAAATTAATCGCTTTGAAAGTGTGGTTTACTTTATAACGAGCTTTTAAATATTTAGAAATATGAATCTATATATATATATATATATATATATATATATATATAACTGTAAAATCAATTCAAATGTGTAAATTTGTAAATGTCAGGGATGAGATGAATTTATTGACAATAGGCCACACAAGTTGGGGGCCAAAAAAATTATTTAAATTAATTTTCAGTAATCAGGACAGAAAATGTCTTGAATAGAAACCATCAAGTCTTAAGAGTGATTCCAATTTTGTACTTAAACAGAATAATCCAAATGCACAAAGTTGGACAGTAAGTTTGTCCAGTATTTGAGTGCAGCTGTAGGTGAGGCCACAGTGGGAGGATGAGGAGGATGATCCAGGGCGAAGACTCCTCCGAGACGGCTGTGATCCAGGGACGCTGCTCGGGCTCCAGGTACACGGCCTTTGCGGTTCCCTCAGCAGCTGTAATGAGTTTAATCGGGTTCCTAAGCCGCCCGGTCGGGCCGATCAGAGCGGCCCCAGACGCCCCACTGCAGATCCGGCCCGACCCCCCAGAGTCCTGCGGCCCACCACCTGAGAGACGCACAATTTGGGCTCTTTTAGCGTATCAGCCGCTTTACGGCGTCTCTACAGGCGTCTCTCACACTCCTCTGCCCATGTTTCTTCATCTCTCCATTGTTGTTGTGTCTCTGATCGCTGGCCTGGTTTTCACTCCGTCCTCCTTTTCCGAGTGACGACAATTCGTCCGAGACCTCTGCGCTACTTTTCACCCTCCGTAAGACCCATTTCTAAATATGAGCTTATATAATTGCTCCTCAAACATGGTTATATAACATACAACAATGTATATGCAAAAACTCCCCGGCAGAACCGAGACAGGACAGAGTCAGCTAACCAATGAGAGCCTCAACAAATCACATTTCTTTTCTGCTAAAACGCCTCTGACTCACACACTTAGCACAGTCATCATCAAACCGGCCAGCCTCATCCATATTTCACGTTTACTTGTACTTTCAAGTACTTTTGCGCAACGCTTTGATCACTAAAGACAAAAGTCATCATATCCATGTGAGCAGTTTAAGGTGCGCTCGGCTTCAAACCCTCAGAGAAAAATTCCAACCTCAAAATTAAAGTCTTGTCTCGATTAAACGGCATGTCCATCTCGCGCATAACCTTGTTTTATAACGTTTCATATTATGCAGGACTAAAACACCATGGGAGCTTGAAAAAAAAGAAAAAATAAATAAAAATTAACGCTTATTTTATGCTTATATATTAGGTGTATAAATATATTTACACCTAATATATTATATATATATATATATATATATATAAATACACACATACACACCTATAACACATGTATGAATGTCACTTTTTTAATATAAGTCTCTTATGCTCACGGTGGCTGCATTTATTTGATCAAAATTGCTGTTAAAAAAGTAATATTGTGGAAAAAAAATATTACACTTTAAAATATCTGTTTTCTATTTGAATATATTTTCAAATGTAATTTATTCCTGTGATCAAGGCTGAAGTCACATCAAGTCACATGATCCATCAAAAATCATTCTAATATACTGATTTGCTGCTCAAGAAACATTTATTATTATTTTCAGTGCTGAAAACAGTTGTGCTGCTTATTACTTTAATGGAAACCATGATACTTTTTTTTCAGGATTCTTTGATGAATAGAAAATTCTAAAGAACTGCATTTATGTAAAAATATAATTTTTTTGTAACATTTTAAATGTCCTTACTGTTACTTTGAACAATTTAATGCATCATTGCTGAATGAAAGTATTAATTTCTTTCAAAAAAACAAAAACTTTCAAAATTAATTCCACTTGGTTTGATATTTTGTTATGTATATATATATATATATATATATATATAAAATAAAAATAAAAAATAGAAAAAAAACATAGACAAATATATTTCACACAATAATCCTACTGCTTTAATTCCTTAATAGAGAAACTGATTTCAAAAAGACTTTTTTCATCTTATTTTATTTACTTATTTTTATTATTATTTATTTATTTATTTTACATAAAATGATTACTGCCAAAGTCCAAGCTGCAAACTCCATAAAGATTACATAAAACATACCATATAGAATATACAGAATATATGCTGTACTGTAAAACTAATTATGGTAGTTTGTAAAATTGGTTATTACAATGTGCACATAGTCCTGAACTAACCACAGAAAGCAAAACTTGACAAAACATATTGTGTTTGCATGCAAAAATGCAAACTTTAACTCATACATGCAAAGAGTGCTAAAATTTGTTGTTATTATAAGTAACATAAGCTGTTATATATGAAGAGTTCAGATGCAAAAGCCTCTAAGTTTTCATCTAAAATGAGCATTTTTATCAGGCTACTATGTTTAGGTTCAGTAATTTTACACTCATGGCAATGTATAGACCCTTTTCTATGCAATTAAAGTGAAATAACTGAACATACATATAGGAGCCTGATGAAAATGCTCATTTAAGAAGAACATTTCAGACGGCACTTAGAGGCTTTTGCATCTGAACTCTTCATATCTAAAAGCACAAAAGTGACGGGATGTAAGGACGACATAAAGATAAACTGACAAAACCCATGTGATACAACCGAAAGGAGAACGGGGGGAAAATAACAAGAGAAAGAGAAGTTTATGGCTTTTGTCAGTGTTTAAGTGAGTGTACTTGACCTTCTGTCTGTTTGGAAGATCTGCTACATGTTATTGACTCCCATTTTCCCCATCCAGCAGCACTCGAAACCCCGAGACCTGCTTTTACCCCGTTAGTGCCTCTTCCAATACTTTAGATCAGGTTTAGTTTAAGGTCGGCATCTTTTGCTGCTCCTCCCAGAGCAAATCGAGCCGCTTTCTCACATTTCAGCGGGAGAAATACTTGCGGGTTTCAAAGTTGGTTTTTCTGAGCTTCAGATCTTAATGAGAGCAGAAAGGTCGATGAGAGCTCGCCCTATACCGGTCCTGTCACTCTGTCACACTGTCAAAGCATTATCAGGAATTCATACAAACATATGGCATTTATGTATTAACACGTGCCAGATTTATTCTTGGCCACTTCCAGGGCAATAATCATTGTGAAGCTGTTCAACAAATCCTGTGTGTTGGCTTTCTGAAATGATGATGAGAGAGAGAGAGAGAGAGAGAGAAAGAGGGAGGGAGATAGTGAGAGAGAGAGAGTGTGTGTGAGAGAGAATGAGAGAGAGAGAGAGAGAGAGAGACTTCCTTTCAATTCACAGCTTAAGAGTGCCACCCTGTGGACGGCGCTGCTGACGTCGTCTCTGTTTGTTTTAAATGAATCAGATGGCATGTTTGTTCTTTTTCTTTGTTTGTTTTGTTTCTGCTTATGATTCAGCCCTTAATGAACACTTAAAATGATGAAAGATTACCACATGGACTGAGTGTTATCAGAGTTTCATCAGCCATTAGCCTGTCTGCAAAACAATCTTCAGATGTTGAAAAATGTTTAATTATTCCTTAAAAAAAAAAAAAAAAAAAAAGGAATACGTTTAACAATGGTGCATTTATTCTTGTTAAATATATTCATTATCAAGGTTATAATATTCTAGTAATTTAAAAAAACAAATGTAAGATTGTAAATATGATGATGATGATTACAAATGTTTTATTAAGCTGCAAAAAAACTAATAATATTATAATATAATATTTGTATGCATTATTATAATTATTGTTGTCATTACTATTATTATCATCATAAATAATACTTTGTGCTATAGAAATTATTATTATGACATATAAAATAAATTATTATTAATAATAATAATAATAATAAATGTTTTATGATGGTATTATTATTATTATTATTATTATGTACTATATAAATTATGATTGCATATCAAGTAAAGGATTTTAATTATTTTATTTATTATTTTATATTATTATTTTTATTATTATTTTATAACTTGATTAAATTATACATTTCCACAAACTTCTAAATTTTGCCTAGAACTGATGCATTATTATTATTATTAAAATTATTATTATTATTATTATTCTGCACTACATGCAGAATAATTATTATTACATGGCGTATCAAATAAAGGAATTTAATTATTTTCATAGTAATACATTTGATGAAATCATAACTCTAAAGAGTTTGTCTATTTTGTCTATAACATAATTAATAATAATAATAATAATACACCAAAACAAGATAATAAGTGAGACATGATGACTGAAATAATAGCTAATAAAAAAAAAAAAAAGACCAGATGATATTCTTATTATTTCTTATATTTGTTTCCTTCATATTGGATACATCCGTTATTGCTCTTCTCAAATGCTGTATAAAAATTTGTGATTTTGTGAAACACATAATGTGAGTTGGACAAATTTTTAAAAACTATTGAACTGATTTTGTTTATACGTGCTTTTGTTTTAAGTTTATATGTGCACCACAGCACATTTTTCAATTGTTTTGTCTCCAGATTCGCTCGGTGTTTTTCTCCTCGGCGCGGCCCTCGGGACGAGCGGTTTGAGAAGACCAGCGTCTGAAGTCACATGCTGGCTTGAGCAAAAGCTTGTTTGGGTCAAATCTAAAGTGTCTGAGCGAAACACGCCGCACCTAAAGATCACCTGCCTGCCTTTCTCAAGTTAAAAAGTCCAAAATGAAAGCAACAGCAGACCTGTTTAAATTAGCCTTTCCCCCTCGTGGCCTCAAATCAAATAAAACACAACAGTTGGAGTCCAAACAAGTTAAAAGAACGTCCTTGTGGGTTTTATCCACTAAAGCAATAGTAACAAGAACAACCTTCTCAAAGGCTAAAATGTCCCAGCGGTCCAACACTCAATAAAGATTTGGCTACTTAAGAAGGTCGAAACAGCAAGCCATTTAAGGGCTTGACATGGACCCAGCTAGCATGCTGCTTTTACCATCACTCATACCGATGTAATGCAATTCCTCGCCAGTGTTCTGCGCCTCTGATACATTTAGGCTAATGCCTGATGCAAATGACACGGGGACAGATAGAAATAGAAATATATCTTCATCACCTGCGTTCTCTCGCTCCGAGTGTCCTCCATCCCTAGATGCCCTGTTATTCACTTTCACACACACACACACACACACAAACTGTTGTCTCTCTAGCAGCGTCTTCGTTTAGCGCAAGATCTCGTCAGGGGAGTGGAAGCCTATTGATTGTTGAACAAAAGGTTGAGAGGAGATAGTAAAGACTTGGACGGACATGAGCTCTGAGCTCTGACCTCTTCTCGCTTTCCAACTTAAGATTGTTTCAGTCACTATTTTTGCAATTCTGTTCAGACAAACTACACTGAAAACAGTGACTTTGAAACAATTTTCACTCAGAAATCGCTAGCAAATTTCACAAATAATTACAAAGAAACAGCAATTAAACGTAAAAGAGTCAAGTATATAAAACACATTTACAATCAGGGTTATTTTAGTATCATTAAGATACTGTTACAGTTTTTATTAATATTTTGAATTGTTTTTTATCTTTATATTTTGTTTTCATTTTTAATTTTAGTTAAAGTTTTAGCAATTTTTTTGTGTTTGTCATTTTTATTTTTATTTTATTTTTTTTATATATTATTGTTATTTTTATTATTTATGTATTTAGTTAGTTAGTCCATATAATTTTGAGAAGTGAAAAATGTCCCTTGACAACTACCTGAAATAAAATTATTTGATTTCAAGTAACAAAAAATGTTTTATGGTTTTAGTTTTAGTTAACTATAATAACCCTGTTTACAACTCTGAATTTTTTTATTTTTTTTTTAACAGCGTACTGAGCATAGTACTACAAAAAGCGGACTTCTTTAGTCAATATGACAATCAATATGAACCCTTTTTACTTTCTAAACAAATGTATTGTGAATGATTCAGCAGTTCACAGCTTTTAACAGAAAAAAAGTGATTTTTAATCAACTTGCTACATATCTGAAGTGAATTTCCATTTCAGACTAATCAAAACTTTTTTCTAAATCTAATCCAATCAAAAATCAAGATAGTTCCTATTGTATTTCTCTCTCATAAAATATCTAGTTCAACTCTTGAAATATGCCACATTTGACTTTCATGTTTCATATTTCATATTGACTTATTTCGCCACCAGACTTTTTTGGACAAAATTCATTTAAACTTCCACATGACTGCTTTCACACTTTATTGGACTATTAGTTCGTTAAAAGTTATTTCATGCCAATAATGAATCATTACACGTTCATTTTTAATTCATAGGGCTGAGGGGGTAAAAAAAAAAAAAAACACTGTCTGGGACCCGATGACTGTCAGTTCTGAGAATAATCACATATCAGTCTGGAGTTCAGAGCGACGGGGCCATTTCACATTCTGACTCTAATTAAAGATGAAACGAGGAGAAGAAATGTTCGACTCGCCCCTCAATCAACGTCTGACAGACACGACCTCACCTTGCATTACCGAAGCCCACCTGAGCCGCTTCTGAAGACTGTCGAAATGATTCAGAGCAAGCTAGCGCAACAGACTGAAGCAGATTCGTCAGTTACAGCAGGTGGACTTCAGTCTCATGAGGGTCAAACGCCGCTCTGGCCTCTTGACTCCGCAGCTTGCAAGTTTCCCGAAGCTCAAGAAAAGAGCCTAACTCTCACTCAGAGAGAGAAAAACTCTGCCGGACCACCACGTGGCACACAATGAAAGGTATTTTGTGATTTATGAGAGACAGCAAACATCTAGTTCAGACTGACTGGTCAGTTTATTAGCGTTTCTGAATTAGATTTGAAAACCGATTTGAACAGAACCCACCAGAGAGCTCAGATAAAATCTCAACTCTTTTATTGGAAAGGTTTCCACTTCGGTAGCTGTTTACCTCACCTCTCTTTGCAAACATTCTGTCAGAAGTTCCAGATTGAGACTTATTCATCTACTTTTTAAATAAATCAAGTGGCAGTGGCATCATTTATTTCAGTGTGATGAATTTTCAGATGCTCAGAGGACATAAAAGGAGTCAATATAATTAAAACGATAGAAGTCTGATTAAAAATCTGGGATATTCTCCAAATGTCCTAATATTAATATCTCTGCATTCTGAAGCCCCACCATCTTTTTGAAAGATAATGCTTATAAAGTGTGCCTGGCTATATGGGCGTCTGTAAATCCCACATAAAATGTCTGAATGCCATTCCACTAGACTAGATAACACAATATCAAAACAGTTAGCACATAAATCAGACGCTTTTAAGTCAACGCAACTCATAACTGACACTATTTGCTTTCTAAAAACATGTCCCAGGGTTAATTGTGAATTATTCAGTTCACAGCATTTTAAAATAAGTTTGTTTTTGTGATTTTTCATTCAAATAAAATAATCTCCTACATCTCTGAAATAAATGTCTTTTTCAGGGGCATTCCTAATGCATCTTATTTCAACTTGTCATATACAGAAACTTTTCACAATGCAATCAATTTTATATAAAAAAGAAAATGAATATAAAATGCCAAGCATGCAACGCAAGCAAAACATTTGACAAAAAGTACGTTTGAAAAAAATTGTTAGGAATTGAAAAAAAAATAATGTGAACTTTAGGAGAGCTGTCTATACACATTACAGTGCAAAAGATTGTTTTAAAAGTCTCATATGCCCACCAAGGAACAGTAATATTATTTGAATTTAAAATAACTACTATCTATATAACAATATATTATAAAATGTAATTTATCGCTGTAATGCAAAGCTGAATTTTCCTTCAGAGATCATTCTAATATGCTGATTTGCTGCTCAAGAAACATTACCATCAATGTTGAAAGCAGTCGTATGTAAGTTAATATGTAATATTTTTATGGAAATCGTCTTTTTTTTTTTTTCAAGATTCTCTGATGAATGGAAAGTTAAAAGAACAGCATTTATTTGAAATATAAATCTTTTGATACCTAACAGATTCCACATTTTTTGAATGGTAAACGTGAAGAGAAAAGATACTGGTTCAATATCTAATGCAACGGGATTCAGACATTTTTAAGTCTGACTTTACTGTCAATTCTTTTTGGGGAACCTGAACCTTCACATTCATTCCTTCTTCCATTTCTCAAAGACTCCTATAAGATCCAAACGCTTATATAACCAAAGCGGCGTCTCATGTTCCACTTATTCAAATGCGTCCCAGCGACTAAATTTCCCTTTGTTTGAATTCTCCTCCAAAAGCGCCGAACAAAGAGACAATTATTTTGTTCTTGTAGTGCCGGCCTCAACTTTTCCAGCATTCTTTTTGAAGTCACCCTGCAGACGTTTTTATTTTGTTTGTTTGGAGCTCTGACTGACAAGCTTTGTTTGCTGTTTGTCGACTCTGCATTTGAGGCTGTAGCGCCACGATTACAAGCTTACATCAAAGTTCCTCTCTTCCCCGGCATCCCTGCCCTGCCGGATCCCAGCGGAGCTGTCTGCGCTGACAGCCGCTACGCCTTACATGCGACAGGGCGCGCGCGTGTGCGCTAAAGAGCGAGAAGTGGGTGCTTCAGGCTGAGGACTCTACAGGTTTTGCTTCATGGCCTTAAGCACTGAGGTTGTTCTCTTTGTTGCGAATGCCATGCGGAAGGAGATAAAGTTGACGCGAGGCTTCCAGGCCGACACGTTAATCTGGTCATCCCCCAATCCTCTCGTTCCCGCAGCCCCGCTTCAAGTCATGTCGCTAAATCCCCCATATCTCCCTCCCAGGCCCGCGGCTCTTGTGTTCCAACAATGGCCTCTTAGCGGGCCTTGGACCGACGCCCGACTGTCTCTCTCTCTTTCTCTCTCTCGCCTGGACTCTTTTTCCCTTTGTGACAGCGTGTGTGCGCCGCTTCTGCATTCGCTGACTTGGTGGGCCCCTAATTTGTGTCTTGAATGTGTTTTTTGATGGAACAAAGTGGGCCGAGAACACAAGACGCAGAGCTGCAACAGAGAGCGAGACGGAGCCCCTAAAACACAGAGAGCCGGCGCGCTGTTAAGATTTCTGAAAAATACATCCAATAGTGCAACAACCAGCTCAGATATCGAATTATTCATGCGACTAAAAACTTGCAAAGCACCTCTTCAACTCCGCTGCACCCGACTGCGGCTCTGTGTTGTCAGCCGAGCGCTTTTTTCTCTGTTTCAGAGTTGTAAAAGAGAGGTAAGAGAAGACAAACGGGGCATCAGAGCGGCGTCTGCGATGCAGAGGGACAGTCGGGGGAATTCGGCGCCGTCACCTCCTCTGTCAGAAGAGCTCCTCAAATCTCATTTGAATGCTAATTATTTTGGTCAGTTTATAAACTATAGATCAACCCCAAAAGTCTCGGTGGATCTTCTATAGATTCTGTCGTGCCCGTCTGGATCCTGAAATATCGTCCCGGGAGGACGCGAATCACCTTGCTTTCTAACATGTCCCCTGTCTCGGCTTCTTTCATTATACAACACATAACCTATCAGATATTCCTGCTTCTGCTGGCACTCCGGCCTTGTTGCCAGCCATCAGTAAGTGAAAAAAAGGCACAAAGCTCGTTTTATCTCGCCTCAGCTGCCGTTCACAGCTCTGTTTTCCTCTCTCCGCCACTTGCTCTCTTTCTGTGCTTTTCCCCCACGGAGCGGGGCCGATGTCTTAAGAACTCGCAATTCTTCTCGTTTTTATTGAGGTTTTTTTTTTGGCTTTCTTTTCCTCTCGAATGAAAACACTGCATGAAGCTGTACAAAAGCAGCCGTGTTGGAGACACACAAAGACTACACTGAGAGCGAGCGACACGACAGAATCACATCGCTCCCATTATACTCGAGCAAAACTGTCTACATAGTGTCGCATTGTGTCACGTCGCTTGATTGTGGTGTATGTGAAATAAAGGGTCAGAATATTGACTGTTTAAACTTTAATATATTCAGACTCTTTATTTAATGTATGCTGCAAGCAAGCAATGTGACATGACTTTCGCACAAAAACGGCACCGCTATGTTTGGTATTGCAAAAAGTACTTTATTTTTTTAGTTCTATTGGGCCAGTAGTTTGGGTTGTTACTTGTCTGGCCAACATTTTCACAGACCCTGCCACAATCATCATAAATACTTTGTTTTTTGCACCATATTTTTGTGTCAGATTTCAAAACTGATTTCTATTGTTCGTTATAAACATTCAGAAACACAATTTCACTGGAAACTGATACATACATGTTAAAATGAACAAATATAAACAAATCAGGCTCTGATTTGTTTATCATTTTCAACCAACTGCAACTGATGCAAACAATATCTCAAGTCATTCTCAAAGTCTAATCTTCTTTATGCAGCCAAGCCTTGACATAAACCAGTAGAATTCACATAATGTCTGGTATATAAGAAAAAATCAGTTTGCAAGGCTTTAAAGCACATGCACATGATCACTCAATGTCTTCTAAAAAACGGTTTGATCAACTGGCTCAAAATTCTCTCACACTGCACAGACCATACTAGGCATACTATTTCTGCTGTATAAACTAAGTACACTGTGCTCATATGCATATTTTCTGTATGCCTATGCATACATTAGGATATCCAGACAACTTACTAAAATTGACAAAACAAGCGAATAATGCATCTCACAATGCAATGCATTCAACTTGGCCTTCCATTTCCAGTGAGATGAATAAACCAAAAGTAACATCCACCTATAGTTGGATTAAAAATTCCAATTAACTGTTGTTATTTTTGTATATAATATTGAACATAAACGTCATATCATACACCAATAGTGTACTACTGTTCAGAAAGACATACAAACTGTTTCACTGCAATATTATTATTATTATTTTTTTTTTTTAGTTAAATAATCTTTATAAAGTAGTAAAGCTTAGGTAATATACTGTGAATACTGCACAGTATGCAGTTCGGTAATATTGCATTAGGAAACATTGGCCAAATCAGGAATAGCATATTAACATTGTGCAGTATACAGGTAATACCCTGCTGACACTAAATTTTCAGCAGAGTGCATGCTAAATTAATTACTGTATCCTACAATGCAATGTGCTGGTAATTGTAAAATTTTAAATGATTAAAAATGCAAATAAAAGCGATTCATCAGAATTACTGTTGACATTCGCAACAAGACAATGAAATCCAAAAGTTCATTAAGTAGGCTAGCTAAACGGCATTGGTGCAGCTGCTAACTGTATAGCATTTGTAATCTGTGACCTTTAGATTTTCTTTAAGAGCCTGATAAAAATAAATAAATAAATAAATTTAAAAATGTGATTTTGCATCAGTTGTTTACCACCCTGTTTACAAAAGTATTCCAAATCAACTCCTATTGTTCATCTCCTCAAAGGGATTGAAGGCTTCCCAAAAGAAACGTGTCAAGATGCCGTTCATTCAGAAGGATAAAAGTGCAACCTTTCGGCGCGCGCTGCACCGGAGGCCGCGGAGAGCGAAATCGAGGGTCTGCAGCCCCGGCCGGAGTCTGGAGAGACTTTCCGGCGGTCTCCCGGCGGCGTTATCGCACTCCGCTGCTGCTACAGGCAGCCGGCGCACAACAAAAAGTCATTCTATAGTTATTGTCCGCCCTAATTGTTCTCAAGACTTGAGATAAGTACACTACGTGACGGAGAATTTCAGTGAGGACCCCCACCTCCCTCGGTGGCGCAGTCATTAGCGATGTGCGCGGGGGGAGCGCGTGGCGCGGGCACTCAAAAGCACTTGACTTCCTGCCATCTGAATTAGCGGCTTCCTTTCTTATTTGTTTTGATGGACAAATCGCGAGGCTTTCATCCTTGCATACTTAAAGATGACACCACAAACTGGCAGCCTGCGCTATTGTTCTAGCGAGCGTTTATTCAACACTCGCTCGCATTCATGCGACTCAAAGGAAGGGCCGCTCCCAATTTAAAGGCGTTTATTAAAATTCAGACTAGCCATTACACGGCAGAGCGCGGGGAGAAAGCGCGCGAAAAAAACGAACAAGCTGGTTAATCAAAAGTTAATTGTACAATTTTCATGTAGATGAGCGAGGCATATACATGACTCCCTGCTCTGCGATTATTGAAATAAATAAACGAGGCTTCTAGAAATGTGGTGGGACTTTGCGGCTGGTAAACAATCAGGCCGAGTTTAATTTGTGGTAAACAAAGTGATTATCCACTGGGGGTACGGAAGGAGAGGCTAAGGTTAAATGAAATTTGCAAATGTACAGATACAAGGCGTTTTGTGTTGGAGTCGAGCAATTATAGAAGCGGTTTAATGAAGCAAGGTCTGGCGTCGGGGGAGCCGTTCCGACTTCAGACGACCTACAGCCAGTCACACACTTCTGAGGAGCACATTAGAGCAAGAACTTCACAGAGACACAAGGAAAAGACGCAGATGCACGAGTGCATGAATGCTAGGGATCTGCAGATGTTAAAAACCGACTAGTCGAGTGGATCGTCTGAATGTTACCTGTATATTTATGCACGTTAAGGCATTGTACCTGACACGGATCAATTAAGTAAACACAAAGTGTGTGATTTTTATTTCAATAATGTCACAAAACCTAACAATAAGTTACACGCTGAAGCAAAACACTGTCGGTTAGTTGCTTCTCTAAAACAGAGATGCCCAAACCAGGGCCCATGGGCCAAAGTCGGCCCTTGATGACCTATGACAGGGTTCCTCAAATCTTACCCTGGAGGGCCAATCCATTGCAGATCACTGTCTGTGATTTTCGACACTGATTAGCTTGTTCAGGTGTGTTTGATTAGGGTTAGAGCTAAACTCTGCAGGAAAGTGGATCTCGTGGGCCAGATTTGAGGATCCCTGACCTATGATTTGGCCTAAAGAATTTTTTGCATTAAAATGTGAAAAACAATAAAAGCTTATATGAATAAAAACTTAATTTGATTTTTAAAAGAATATTTACATTTTTCCATGCCTTGTCATTTTAATATAATATAGTAGGACATAATGCACCATTACTTTTGACCAACGGCCCTCAATTGAGTTTGATTTTTGGCCCTTCAAACTAAAAAGTTTGCTCTAAAATGAAAACCCTTGGGCATTTGCCAAATGCTTTTATCCATTGCATTCTAGGTACAGATTTGATCAGTTCTTGCTTTTGCTGGGAACTAAACTCATGACCTTTGCATTGCTAGTACCATGCTGCTAGAGCTATAGGAAGGATAAATACAACAAAACAGGTAAAAGTAGATAGAGTCAATATTTATCCTAATCTCTAAAGCATGCATGCAACTGCTCTCATGCAACTCTTCTACATACTGTCATGCTCCAAAAAGGACAAAAAGTATCAGGAAAATGTGTGCAGATTCACGCAAAACTTTGCATTAATTCATGCACTATATTTCCAAGTCTTCAAAAGCCAAAAAAAAAAAAACCCAACAGGCTTCAGAGAGGATGTAGAATGTAGCACACAAATCATATGAACTACTTTAACTGTATTCTGTGGTTTTGTTTGTCCTTTTTTGGAGCTCAACGACCCTACTTCTCATTCACATTGGAAAATAATAGCAAAGTAACTCCTTATGTGTTCAACAAAATGTGTTCAAGAAAATTTAAGGATTTGGAACGAGGTGAAGAAGAGTAAAAAATGGTGACAGAAGTTAATTTTGGTCTGCGCAGTTTGGTCTAAAAATCATATTGAAATTGATTAGTGATATGACAAATAGAGAGTATTGACAGCATGCATTTGTTTTTATTTGTATATTTTCCATTTTAATTTTAGTTAAAACTTTAGTAATTTTGTTATGTGTTTTTGTCATTTTTATTTATCATGACTGTATTGTTTTATTTATTTATTTATTTATTAGTATTTGTTATTTTGGTAAATCAAGCTAAACGAAAATGAAAACGAGAAATGTTGCCTTGGGAAACTATAGCTGAAATAAAACAAGTTTAAGTTTTTTTAATATTTTATTTTGGTTAACATTTATTGTATTTCAACTAACAAAAATGTTTTTATGATTTTAATTAACCCTAGGTTTAAACATACATCTGTAATTTGTATTGCATAAATAAATACAGAATGATTAATCACATTTGTTCACTTTTCCTTTCTTACAGTCATGCATAGCAGTCTAAAATACAAATTGCATGTATTGTATTGATTTAAAATTGTGTTTGTTGATTGTTTTGTCTCAAATGGGAATAAAGGGTTTTGCACAAGCCAACTAGTTCAATATCTTAACATTTTTGAGAGTACAAATTATAACAAGCTTGTCAGGAAACACCACCGCATGCACTTAGACACAATATATATGCATAATCACACACACACATGAACAATGAATCCTTCCCTAGAATTCATTTTGTTCATTCCAGGCGTAAACTCCAGACTATCTGGCTCTGTTAGCAAATTAAATCGGCTCTCATCTTAAGAGACGGCTTCATTTGTTTTTAACTGCATTTGAACACAGTGAGTGTGAAGCGCGGTCCCATACGTGAGGCGTGCTGGCAGAGATCGGCCCCTAATGCCCAGCTCTATTAGGGCACAGGCTCTCTGCTGGGCTTTGGCGGAAACCAATCCACATTTTCATTCTAACCTCCTGTAGTTCCTTATTCTTTTGTATGAAATTAGAATTTATTAAAGCACTTTGGACAAAGGCATGCTGAGAAAAGTAAAGAGCCAAAGTTGGTATATCTTTAGCCGGATTGGAAGTGAAGAGCACAAGGCCCTGGAGGGACCCAAGCGCTTAGGACTGAGTGAGTACAGTCTTGGTTTTAACAGCCACTTTGAGGTTTTCAACAATCTCTAAACTCTGTGCTTATGATGAAGCCTTGCACAAGTAGTGGACAGAAAAGAGCAAGTGAATAAACTAAACTGACATGTAGGCCTACACTTTTACCCAACAACCTCAAAATATAACTTAAACTTACAAGAAATGTTTCAAGATGTTAGTTTCATGGCATTCTGTTGCATGTGAAGATGCTGTACAATAAAACTCTGATATACTATTTCAGTTCAACATTATTTACCAGAGAGAAGCCATTTTTTTTGAGGAACGATTAGGCCTCAATCTCCAGCGGATTAGAAAACACAACAGTGACATCTACTGACTGAAGTATAGAAATGCAGTCTTTCTCAGGGCTGAATGTCTTCTCATTTTTGTCACCAATCTCGGCCATTTACATCTTTTTTTCATTCCGTATATATTTCTGTGTAACATATTATTCATAAAACAGGGCTGAACATATAAGGAAATGATTTTAATTTATATTTTAATTATAATTAATTATTCAAATTAATAGAAAAAGAAAAATACTTATAAGATAAATAATAAAAAAGCATGATATGCACAGCTCATATAGGCTACAGTAGACCTTGTTTTTATGTAAAAAAAAAACACACAAAAAAAAAAAACATGTCCACTAGATGGCAGTAGCTGTTGGTATATTGATGAAACAAAAAAACCAAAAAGTTGATCAAACCTTTATTTAGCATGGCAAATATTTTCTTTTTTTATATTAGACAAATGTGATTTATTTGACCCATTTTCGATATTATAAATAATCATTTTATATATTAATTGTTTTTCATTATTTTATTTTTTATTATTATTAGTTAAAAACATTATTAAAAGCATAGTTAAAAGCATTTTAAAACGTCATTGTCATTTTAACTATACACTTTTAATATTATTGACTTACTGACCTTTAACCTTTTTTCAGTTATTTTATTTATTCATATGCATCTTTACATTTATAGTTAAATTAAACCATTATTTATCCATTTGCATTGCAAGTGTATTTTCAATATTTTATTTTAAATACATGTGATTTAGCCATTTTTAATATTTTAACTAATCATTTTATTTTTTATTAAAATAAAAATAATAGTTTTTAATTATCTTAATTTATTATTATTACTTTATTATTAGGCAGTATGAACCCTTTTTTATTCAGTTATTTTTCTTCATTTATATGCATTTTTACTTTATTATTAAACATTATCAACATTTATGAGTTTTTTGTAAACCTGATTAAACCTTTATGTGTCCAATAAATCCAACTAAAAAATAAGACACAGGACAACGATGTGATTTCATAATGCATTTGTTCATTTATTTGTAAATCCTTGGCCTTCTGCAAGGCAACAATCAGTGGTGTGTGTGCTTTAAAAACCTGTGCAGTTTTTCTCAGCATCATTCTCAGGGAAACAGAGGCAGGACGTTTAAGGTCAAAGGTCATCAGTCTCATACAGTTGTTGTTTCTGTGCAAGATCACATCTAATGGAAATTCTTGCTGATGTTACACCATGTAAATGTGTTTGTTTGTGCCTTTCTTACGAACAATGCTTTAGCCGCATCCTGCCAAACCTAAATAATCTCAATCGCTTTATGTATATTTGCTGCTTTGAAACCAAAAAAAAAAAAGTCAAAAATGTTCACATTTGCAATGGCTGATGAGCACAATGTTAAAGACAGGAACAAAATAACTTTTTGACACGATATCTTTCATAAATTGTAAGACGATAACTCTGAATAAATAAATTGGCATGGAACATTCACATACATGTTTTATCTGGCAGGACGTCCTGTCTGCGACAGTGCATAAATACAAACCACCTACAGCTTTACAAATTCTACATGAGTCGCTTAATAAAAAATAAAAATAATTAGTTGAACAAATAAACAGACAAAACACTATTTTACAATAACAACAGAAGTCCAACTGGAATGATCCGTCATGAGAAAGACCAAAATAAAATAACCCATTTAAATATGTTATGAAGGAGACAAAACAATTTACAGTTTTGAAAACTTTAGTAGCCTTAGTATATTACAGATAGATGTGGTCTTTTAGTAACATCGAGGAGAAGTGCATAGCAAAATAGAGCGCAATTATCTTCCAGTCGCCGTGTAAAATCCTGATCGACTGACGTGTAAAAAAGCATCAAACTCAAACATTTAAGGCAGATTAGATCATTTGAAATTGGCATAGTCTGAGAAAATGTCGACAAAGTCCTGTACCACTCTGTAGCAGAAATCATACTGTTCCTGCAGACAGAAAGAAAGAACAATATTAATATAAACCATTTTAGAAGAATTCATACTTCACCTAGAGATTATTTCAATTAATTTATTACTACATTCAGAAATCTACCATGGTAACCACAGTTGTCAAATATTATGAAATACTGTCATATTAATAAATATATATATATATATATATATATATATATATATATATATATATATATATATATATATATATATATATATATATATATATTTTTATGATTTAAATTATGATTTTTATTACAAGATATTGTTTATATTTACAATAATAATATATTTTAGTATGAATCAGATTAATTTAATCAATTATAAATAAAAATAATAATTAATTACAAGTAAATTCTTTAGAAATTACATTAACAATTTGTAATCGTTGTTGTGATATTAATAATATGAATGTAATCAACACTAAAAATGTATCCATACTAATAAATTACATTATTATTTCCTTAATGTATATTACTTGTATTAAATCATAATAAAATCATATATGTTTAAACTAATATGAAATTGCCATTAAACATTTTTAAATAAGGGTTATAATATTAATCATATTAATTTAATCAGTACTACTAATTAATGGTAATAATTTGTATTGTTATTTAATTCATGTATATTACTTGTATTAAATCATAATACATTAAATTAATATGAAATTGCTGCTACAAATATATATATATTTTTTAATTTAATCATGGTTTTAATATTATTCATATTAATTTAATAAATATTGCTAATTAATTTATACTAATAAAGTACATTATTATTGAATGAATTTCTATTACCTGATATTACTTATATTATCTATATAATGAAGTAATTTATTAATAATTAATTAAATTGCCTATTAATGCTTTCAGAATCCTTCAGCCGTTTTGTCACATTTTATCTTGAGATGAACGAGGTCAATTACAACAGCGAGTTACCCGTGTTATTGTAGTATTTTGGCAGAAACTACTGATTACGTGATTAATTTTTGATGATTGTGATGAATTGTGTATGCAAATGTGTAATGGATATGAAGTGTATGAAGGTTTGCACTGACCACTGTCTGCACCATGTGTGGCCGCTGCATTCGTAAACTCTTCACAGTCTGAAACACATCCAGCAAACCCTCGGCTTTCACTCGCTCCAGAATATTACTGAGAGCGATAAACGTACCGGTCCGACCCGCTCCGGCACTGCAAAGCACACAAAAACACACCACAGAGATAGCCTAGTCAGGAAAGTACTGACAGAACACAAGAACCTCAGTTTTATAAAGGTTTGCAATTAAATGCAAATGTTGAATAATATTAATAATAAAATTCACGTTAAAGGGTTCAATTATAACCCTAACCCTATTAAACCATATTAGTTACTTGAAATAATATAGCAGTTAACTGAAATAAAATAATATATCTTTTTTTTTTTTTTTTTTCAGCTAGCTGACAAGCCAAAATTACTAATTTTATTCTAGTTTAACTTGATACACTAAAATAGCTAAAACTGAAATAAAAATGTATATAAAAAGGTACTAAAATGGTTAAAAATAATAATAATAAAAAAAAAAAACACATTCTCTATAAGTAAAAAATTGAAATGAAAACTGAAAATATAAAACTAAAAATGGATTAAAAAAAGCTACAACAGTAAAACTATAATGATACTAAAATAAACAGTTGCGGGGATAAAAAGGGAAAAAAAATATGTGACTGTTTCTTCATTGCTAAAAAATGATTGATAAAGTAAATGAGTAAATTTTATTCTGAAAATGTTTTATTATAGTGGTAAGGTTTGGATTAATCTTTATTAATTATAATCAGTACAGCTCTAATTAGTCTAGAGCACAGTATCCCAAAACTTCAAGGAGTTTGTGAATTGATTAATTGAACTGTAAAAATAAAAAAATGCAGAGAATTTTTAAATAAAAGTTAATTTTAAAGTTCATAAATAAAAGTTCAGTAACAAATTACTGAAATATTAACTTCAAGTACTTCAAGTACTGTAAATATTTTAGGTCAAAGTGCTTCAGCTGCTTGGGAATCTGTGGTGTTCCTGTACCTGCAGTGCACGGCGATGGGGTGGTTGCCTGACTGCTGCTGTTGTTTCTGCACCGCTGCGATGATGTCGATCATCCCTTTACCCTCGGCTGGGATCCCGATCTCTGGCCAGCCGTGGAAATGAAAGTGCCGAACCAAACGTGTCTGCTTTTCCTATAAGGAACACACACACACACACCAACATGCATTGCAATTCATACCAGCGTCCTTCACATATTAACTCCATAAATGGAGTTTGATTGCAGAATGCAAACATTATAAAAAATGGCAATGCAAATCAACTCATAATGCATGCTCACCGGGCCGTATGTGAGCAGCAGATCTCTGAGACTGAACGTGTCACACAGCGTGTCTCCTTTCATCTCCACCGTGAAGTCTCCGTAAGTCACTGAGTCCTCTGTAGGCCAGTACTGAAGACACTTGTCCTGCAACATACACACACACACACACCAAATGACAAAGCTGACAGGATTTGCTCTGGAAAGTCGTGTGAGAGCGGATTTGTAAAGTGTGTGTGTATGTGTGTGCGTGTATACCTGATCTCTCTCCTGCAGTTCTGTCAGCATCACGATTGAGTGACACTTCCATTCCCAAACCATCCTCCAGAAATCATCCACCGTGTGCGCCAGAGGACCCTGTGTGGCGATGAAATAGTCCTTCTGCCGGTACCCCTGCAAAACACCAACACATGAAGATAATATGAGCACTGCAGACCAATACAAACTGGCTTTGGAGTGTAAATAAAACAATAACTTCACAGTTTATTAGGAACTGCAACGTAATAAATTGCTCAAAAGTGACATTAAAGACATTTACAACGTTACAAAAGATAAATGCTGTTCTTCTGAACTTTCTATTCATCAAAGAATCCTGAAAAAAATGTATCACAGTTTCCACAAAAATATTCAGCAGCATAAATATTTTGATCATTTATAATAATTAGATGTGTATCTTGAGCAGCAAATCAGCATATTAGAATGATTTCTGAAGGATCATGTGACACTGAAGACTGGAGTAATGATGCTGAAAATTCAGCGCTGCATCACAGAAATAAATTATATTTTAAAGTATATTAAAATAGGAAACCAATATTAGAAATTGCAATAAGATTTCACAATATTAATGGGTTTTTTTCTGTATTTTTGATCAGTGTATATATATTATATATATATACGGTATATATATATATATATATATATATATATACATATACACACACACACACACGTGTATACACACACACACACACACACACACACACATACATACATATACAGGGCCATCCTTCTTTTTTTATTATTATAACTTCTTTAGATAACAGATTGTCACTATTATGCATGGAAAAATAGCTAAATAATTCCACTGTCATAAGGACACAAATATTAAATTTTAAGAAAAATAATGAAAATACAGGTTCATGGTCGGTGGTAAACTGGCAAAAAGTTAATTTCGGACCCAGTCATAGAGTAACCCAAGTACACAAGAAAACTTTCTGAATTTTTTAAATGAAAAAAGAAAAAAAGAAAAAACATCAAATTGACCTCATTTACTTAAAACGTTGTGGACTTATTTCAAAAGAAAACATTTTCATAATATTTTTATTACAACCCGCCCCTTTAATTTGAAAAGAGTAGTGAAAAACTCACATCAATGAAAGATGCGTTGATATAATCGGTGAACTCCTGCCCTCTCTTCATCGAAAGGATGACTCGGTTAAAATCATCTGAACAAATGAATGAGAAAAGACAAAAATTGACCTCGAGCAAAACCTCTGGTGTTTTGAACTGCCTGTCTCACCATTACAACTGAAGTCACAGGCAGAACAGGAAAAGGAAGAGAGATTTCTGATTAACTTCCTTGTAAACAAGCCAGCATACATTTTAGATGGAAGGAAGAGATTAAATATGTTTTACAGCCACTTTTAGGTTTGTTTGTAGGGTTTTGATCTTCACAAGCACAGATGATCTTAAACTCACATGGAATAATCTGAAGGACTCTGTTCTTCTTCATGTTGGCAGGCAGGTTGCCCGTCCTCATGTTTTCCTTCATTATACGCATGTTTGTCAGTTTCTGCAAAGCCAACGTTAAAAATGCATTAACAATCTGTTAAAACCAGATCAGTAAACAATTGCACACCACTGATATCCTCACCTTAAACTCTTCCTCCAGGCCCACGCGGTCCAGCGGCGCACTGGTGTTGTGAAGTTTGTGCAGGTGACCCTCCAGAGAAGAAACGTCCAGCTCCGTGTCTCCGTACAGGAAGTACTCCAGCAGAGCCTGATAGATGAAGGAGTACTGCAACTACAACACAAACCAGATTTTCAGTACAGAGTTAAACGTGTATGACTTCTAGGTACTACTTCTGTCACCTGTTCTTTCTATAATAACAAGGTACAGTAGATAAACAAAATCATGCAAAAACCAATGACGTGCTCTACTCACATCCGTCTGAACGAGCTGCGATCTCTGTTCTCGTATTCGTGACACGAAACCGAAGACGTCCACATTCTTTTCTGCGTACATCATGTCAATCATGGCATCGATGACGATGAACGTTCCTGTCCTGCCCACGCCGGCACTGACAGACAAACAACACGGACACAGTTATTCACAACATAAACAATATGACAACATGATATCATTTACTTTACTGCTCTTGCTGTGAATGATATTATCAATGCAGGTTTTTCCAAAAATATGATTTTTTTCAACCCTTCTTTTGGAAACAATTATCATACAGAGACCACTTTTTCACAATATAAATCAATGATCTTGATATATAAACATCTTTTTATTTTATATTATTTTTAGACAACCATTTTTCTCTTTCTTTCTTATGTTCACTTTAAAATTATAAAATGTATTAAAATTAATATTAATATTAAAATAAATTAATGGTCTACTCCTGAAAACCAAATCATTAAAGTAATCATACAGAGACCTTGATGGATAAAAATATTTTTAGCAGAATATTTTATATATGTTTTTATTTAACATTATATTTAGAAATACAAATATTATACTCAGACTATGTTTAATTGTTTATTTATGAATTTATTTACCGCTTTTTCATAATAAGCATCAATGACCTCAATGGATCAAAAAATAAAATTGTATTTTATAATATATTTAGAAATATAAATATGATTATATTATATTATATTATTTACCACTTTTCACAATATACATCAGTGGTCTTGGTGGATAAACATCAATCATTTTTCTAATAGAATTTTTAGAATTTTCTCTTTTGTTTTATATTATATTTTAAAATATAAGTATTATACTATATTTAGACCATTTATTTATTTAGCATTTTATGTTGAAAATTATTATAGCCATTTTTGGTCCACTCCTGAGAATTAAATTATTAAACATGCACAAATACATTATGGGTTGTAATTTAATTCAAACTAAAATTAATTTTTAACTGCTACTCTCACTGTAACAATTGAAACTCAAAATTTTGGTGAAATCCTGCAAGACACAAATTTAGACACCTTTTTTGTAAGTGACATTCTCATTAACATCATGAAACAGATTTCATAAAGTTTTTACTTCAAATAAATTCACAATAATTGCAAGTGAGGAATATTCGCACACTCAGCAATATATCTACACACAAGCAATAACAAACACTCAAAATGATCTTTGTCAGACAAACATTTTGACCACTAGAGGGCACGAGTGATCAACCGAATGAACGAACAAACCCTCAATAGGGCTTTTGACAGGAACTGAAGTCAAGTGTTTGGTATTGCTGACGCTGTGTTTGGTTGTTCAGGACACAGGAAGAAGGCAGACGGTCAACACTGTGACACAGACACTGATGACGAGAGGACAGACCGGCCATTGTGTCAGCAACACAGCCACTGACCTACATCAATTCACTTTATATATATGACCAATCAGCAGCGAGAAAAGACCTTCATTCACCCAATTCAAATTACATGCTAATCGTTCTGAATAATGTATATCATTGTCTGATAAAATAAATTATGCATGCGTGACAGACAGACGCAAAAAGGGTCTTCAAGGTCTCAAAAATAATTACTGTGGATGGAAGTTATGTAAAATTTGTCCACTAAAATTTAAATTCAAATGTGCAAGTTATTGTTACTTTGTGAAAGTAAGAAGTTTGATCAGGAACTTTGGGCTCTTGATAAAGCTTCAATGTCAAAATGTTAGGAGAAAAAAAAAAGAAGCTTTTAATGAGATACAGACAAAAATCAAAAGAGTCCAGATATGCAGTGCTGTCAAACAATTAATCGCATCCAAAATAAAAGTTTTGATTACATAATATGTGTGTGTGTACTGTGTATATTTATTATGTATATATAAATACACACGCATGTATATATTTAAGAAAAATATATTACGTTTATATATTAAATATATTAAATATATTCATATATGATCAAATGTATATGAATATTAATATATACAAGTAAATATTTTCAAAATATATGTTGTATGAGTGTGTCTTTATATATACACATAAATATACACAGTATACATATATACACATATACATACATATATATATATACACATACACATATACATACATATATATATATATATACATATACATACATACATATATATACACATATATATACATATATATATATATATATATATATATATATATATATATATATATATATATATATATATATATATATATATATACATACATATATATATATACACATACACATATACATACATATATATATATATATATATACACATATACATACATATATATATATACACATATACATACATACATATATATACACATATACATACATACGTATATATATATATATATATATATATATACACACGCACACATGGTAACACTTTACAATAAGGGTACATGAATAATCATGTACTAATGCTCAAATTCATACTTAATTCATCGCATATTAATGATTATTAAGGGAGTTAACTAAATATGAACAAACGAAGAGCTATCCTTAACTACAGTATGGAGTCATACGGATTCATGCATGAATAACGGCAGCCTTAACTACATGTTAGTACATCTAGTCATTTAGTTAGTACTAAATCAAACAGCCTCTTTAAGAAGGAATAAGAAATACTCTGACTTTGAAATTAAATAATTGAATACTTTCATAATTTGAGCATTTGACATCTTCAGCTTTGTCATAAACATTGGGTGGCAAAGGATTAGTTGATCCTCCTCATCAAGTGTAGAAAATACTAAATGCACTAATGACTGATCTGTGATCTTGTCTGTTTTATCTTCATCTCTTTCCCTTTAAACTCACCCTATTGTGTCTTATACACAGATTAATAAAAAAAATAATAAAAAACCCAACCCACAAAGAACATTTGTTTTAATGTTTTAAAAACATAAATCATGAGCTCAGTTCAGTAAGTAGTTAACAGTGAATTAATTATGATTGGGCCTCCTCAAGTAAAGTCATGTCAAAATCAAATATGGACTCAAAAGTAAGTCCTTCTTAAAGAGGCTGTTTGATTTAGTTTACCCATAAATGTTAATTAATGCATTAACTATCAAACATGTACTAACATGTAGTTAAGGCTGCCGTTATTCATGCATGAATCCGTATGACTCCAGCTGCAGTTAAGGATAGTTCATAATTAGTAAACTCCCTTAATAATCATTAGTATGTGTTGAATTAAGTATTCATTTAGGCATTAGTATGTGATTATTCATGTACCCTTATTGTAAAGTGTTACCATATATATTATTCTATAATTTCTCAATAATTCTATATTTCTATAATCATTTTCTGAAGCTAATTGCTTTGATATAGTGCAAATATATTACAATAATTTTGCTTTTTAATTATGTTAACATTGAATTCAATTAACAATGACTTTTAATTGAGCATTATACATCATAACATAGCTAATAAAAAGTCCAAATGTCAAATCTTGCAAAGAAGCTATAGCACCAGTATTAGTCATATGTTAATATTAGTAATAGTACTATAATTAGTAGTATAATTAGGTTAATGATTACATTGACTTTTAATTGAACATTATATAATAACATAGCTAATAAAAAGTCAATGTCATATCTTGAAAAGGTGTTAGTTTTATATATATGTAGAAGAAAATAGTTTTAAACTACAGTTTTGAGTTAATCTTTATAAAATAGAGAACAAGACGCAGCAAGGGTCAAAACATCACGCACATCTTCACATGAAGATCTCACAGACCAAAATGTGTCACACTTCACATATAAATAATCAGACTTCACACCAGACAAGTCGTTCTCCACAGCTCAGGTTCTCGCCTTATATTCTGGTCACAGTCGAGTAGAGTCTGTTAAGAGTACAGCAGTAACGTGAAACACAACCCACCTGCAGTGCACCACGATGGGCCCGGCGTACGACGGGTTCACCTGCTTCACCTTCTTCAGGAACTTCAGCATGCCGATGGGCGAGAAGGGAACGCCGAAGTCCGGCCAGCTGGTGAAGTGAAGCTGCGTGACCAGACGAGGTGTTTTGGTGCCGTCGCTGGCCTGCTGCGGTGGACACAGAGATGGGCGAGAGTGTGGTGACACAGGAAACAACACACATATACACGCACAAACAAAGCAGACCGTTGATAAGCCACGAATACAGAATTAACAGAGAAAATCCCCTACAGAATCATACACATATATGACGTACAGCAGACATTATATCTCTAGCTTGTGTTCAGACTTACATATTGCACACAGAATTTGCGTATGGTGTAGTCCACCAGAACTGTAAAGTCTTCCACAGCAACACGAACGTTACCGTACGTCCAGCATCCCTGATCAGGCCAATACTGATAACACTTATCCTGCGGAGAAAAACACAGCACAATTATACGACTAGTTACCATTAGTACAGTTTATGTCTCACTTCTTCTTTTAAATGATTTTCTCAACATAAATGTAATAATATATGAATAAAAACGAAGCTAATAAAATTGCAAATTGCACTGCAAAAATTTTGCTGCTAATAGTTACCATTTTTTTAGCTTATTTCTTACTTTCTTCTTCAATTGTATTACGATTAAAATAAATATTTTTCTTACTTGTATTGAATAAATGTAATTATAAATAAATACATTAAATAAGTTATTTTAGTTTATTTCTTAATTTCTTTTTGTCTTTTTTACTTTTCTTAAATAAATAAATAAAAATTAACCTAATAAAAATCCAGCCAACCTGCATTGCTTTAGTAGCAAAACTATAGCTGCTACTGCTAGTATAATTACCAGTATATTAGTTTATTTCTTTCTTTCTTTTGTAATTTTATTAATATTAAAACAAATATATTTTGTTCTTGTATTAAATAAATGTACTTAAAATATAGCTACCATTATATTAGTTTTTCTAACTACTTTCTTTTTTAAATGTTACTATTAAAATAAATATTTTATACGTGTAAATGAATGAATGAATGAATGCAGCTAACCTGCATTGCTTTGGTAGTAATAAAAATATAGCTGTTAATATAGTTACTGTTATTTTATTTTATTTTATTTCCAATTGTATGTCTTTCTTTCTTTCACAGCTTTGAAAATATTAAAATAAATGTTTTGTATTCATAATAATATAGCTGCTAATAGTTACCATTATTATATTTAATATCTTTAGATAGATAGATAGATAGATAGATAGATAGATAGATAGATAGATAGATAGATAGATATAGCAATGTCTTTTGCTAATCATTATAAAACAGGAGGTCAAAACATTTCACTCTGTAGATAAACATAAACGCATTACATGTCAATCCTGTAGAGTAAATCAGTCCAACCCCGGCACTGAGCAGCTGTAAGTGCATTAGAGGAGTAAAGGTGACTTCTAAGACACCATGATGCTAATCTGAGCTCTTAAAACAGTCTGTCTGTCAATCAGCATTATCCAGCCCGAGAGCGCAGGATAAATCTCTCTTAATGAGAGTTTGCCGACTAATTAGGTTAAAGCCAGAGAGAGCTTTATCAGCCATTATTAAAATCATCGATTCCAAGCCCGACCCAAAGCTGATTTTAATCTCCACTCCGTTCTGTGTCTTATTGATTTGTCTTTCTAGAGACGTTCACGGCTGTGATGGAGAGGAGAGAAAGAGGAGTCCTGTGACATCTGAACATCAGAGACGATCGAAACGGAAACACTTGTGGCTTATTACTGAGGCACTGAAGTGAAATCAAATATAATTTACTGGGTCTGTAGTGATTTTATTTGCATACTGATGATTTTTTAAACAATATGGAATAAGTATGAAGGCTGTGCAAAAATGTAATACGTTTTAAAATTATAATGTTTCATTTATAATATATTCTTTATTTAATGCAGCGTTCAGAAATCTGATTTATTTAATACTCCTGTTATGTTCTGGGTCAATTCAACTCAAATTTGATTTTGAAACTGCTCAAAATACTGGTTAAACAAAGTATTTCTTTTTGGAATTTGGTAAATATTTCTCATTTAGGGCCATTAATGTGCGCAGATAGTCACTACAAGTAGTCATGGCAAAAGGAAACGGACCAGAAATCCAAAAAAGGACACATACCTCTTTTCTCTCTTTCAGATTAGTTAGCATTACAATAGTAGCTGATTTCTGTTCCCATATCATTCTCCAGAAGTCTGCGACTGTGTCTTGTTTCGGACCTGAAACACAGAGGTCATCTTATCGAGTCTTATTATAGCTACTCAAACTCTTGTCAGTCATGTGACTGCTCACTAAATCTTATTTTTACATTTAGATGCACTTACCTTGTGCTGCAATGAACTTATTCTTATCTGTATAACCCTGGGAAGAACGAAGAACTAGATTATGAAACCAACATTTAAATGCAAACAGGGGAGCATATATTTTGCTTCACTAAATAATGCAATGCGTTAAAAAAAAAAACATATGTTTTACATTCACATTCCCAAGAACTGTATTGTGAATAAGTCCATATGAATGCATGTTTGAACACTGATGCACTTCTACAGCTTTACAAATCACTTACATCGATATATGATGCATTGATATAATCTGAACATGGGACTCCATCCATCTGTGTTAAAATCACTCTGGAATGGTCATCTGTATAACGGGAAAGACCAAAAATTATGTTTATTCATACACATAATCACATATTTGATTGCTCCTTCTCAGGCCCTGATGGAAAAAGTTTACAAGACAAAAGCTTTTAAAAATAAAAAATAAAAATTTAAATGCCATGGATGTGGGCGTAAGGAACTGAAAGTGATTCATGTTTTATTTGGAGAAGTTGCGTTAGACGTGTTAGAAACTTCAGTCTGACATCACCCACAATCAACATGTGGGCAACAACAGCACAGCAACAGAGCATCGTTTACATCATGAAATCATTCATATCATATACAAGGGTAAATATCTGTTTGTTAAGGGTGTACACTGGGGCTGTCTGGGGTGTAAAATGTGACTTCGAAAACCTTTTCATCTGTAAATAGCACATATGCACACTCACGATTCTGTCTATTAATATTTTCTTTTGCACTATTTTGTATTACGATATAGTTATTTTTTTTATTTATTGTCTCTTCTCGTCATTATTAGTGTTTTATTACCTTAAATTATATGTATGTCTGCACTATGTGTGTACTTTCTGTACTGGAAGCTCCTGACACCAAGAAAAATTCTGTGTGTGTGTAAACACATTTGGCAATAAAGCTCTTTCTGATTCAGATTTTGTACCAAAATCCTGTAAATTGTTGTTATATTGTTTTTTGAATTCCGAACTGAATGTTTTTTTTAATATCACTCACTTTTTTTTACTCTACACGTGTACAGTTTTTTTATTTATTTTTTTATTTATTTGCCTCGATTGGGGTGTGTGTGATTATTTTATTGCTACTTAATTTCTGTGCATTGTGGGTGATTTTGTGATTTTATTTGACAAATTAAAAAACACAGAACCCCGGGCATCCTGAGTGTGACTCGTTCTAATTTTTGTGTTGATATAGTACGTGTGAAAAAAAGTTATGCCATTTAGATGAAGGATTTTTTTTTTTTACGCAAATGTCATTTGGGGTCCTGAAATACCTTGAACATCTCACAAAGGATAAAAATAACTATGTCTACAATCCAAAACAAAGAGAAAAATTATACTTTGCATGAAAAAAGATGAAGACTACCCATTTTATTTAATCCACAATTTTCTTTAATGTTAAAGCATTTCCTCATCACAGTAATGAAAATCATTCTGCTTTTTATTAATATCTGCTTATATTATTAATTATTATTATGTTTTAAATAATACATCATTAAATATGTTTGTTCTTTTTCTAAATTATTTTTTTACTGGAGAGAGAGAGAGATTGTCTCAAGACCGACTCAACAGGTGAACTAGGAGAAGAAAAGACAAATAAAAAGAGAGAGAATTCTTACAAGGTAAGATGTTTGGATATCTGTTCTTCTCCTTGTTTTCTTCTTTATTGGCCTCTTCACATGTTCCTTGAGTCGAACCCCCTGGTAATGACTGTCAATGATAAAATGATACATGTGAACACCAAACCATTGCCATACATCCATAATCTAATCTTATATTTCAAGTCGAATAGATCTTTATTAGGATTTGATACAGTCAGGGAATAACAGATGCTGTACACTTTCTGCTTTATAATTAAAAGCATCTCATACATTAAATTCAACTGACACTCATTGCAAACTGTGCATTTTGTGTTTAATGTAAATACTAAACTCCCTCGTCTCTACACAAATGCGTTGCTGTGTGTTGATCACGCACCTGAGACATTATTTGATTTCACATCATTTTATTGCACTTGAATTGCTTCCAAACTTAACACATGAATTCTTACAGAATTGTGCATTTGAGCAAAACCGATCATGCTGTTCAAATTCCCACCAAACCTGTCATTTTGTTGTTATAGATATTACTGGCGCTTTGTTCCTGTATGTATAGGCCATTGTTTAACCAGCAGATCCGCTTCCATTCCAACTTAAATGGTTTAAGTGGCCATTAAGATTGTTGAGCATAAACATGGTTTCCATGGGTCAAAAAATTCACATGGTTCATTCAATGTGTGTTCCTGAATCACGAGCCTGTGAGAGAAGCGAACCTTGAATCATGCATCTAAAAGCAGGAGAGAGGGGCTTTCTTGAATGACTCAATGCCTGATGACTCCTTGGCATCTCAATTCCAGTAATTCTCAGTGGGAAATGAGAGCAGTTGAGCTGTCAGCAAATGTAGAAGGATTTGCTGATCCATATGAATGCATGCTTCTGACAGTTAATAACAGCACCATAATGCACCATCAGCTTCTTTATGAGCCGCAAACAAAATAACAGTCTCTCCACTGAGCTGAGCCACTAAACACACTGAAAAACCAGACAAACTGCAGAACTTTCAGCGGCATGAGTGATGTAATCAGCGTAAACAACAATAATGGGCTATTTTTACAATGTTCAGATCATCATGATTGGTGTTTTCATGAAAAATCTAGTAATTGATACTAATAGCAGTGTAATTTCATGAATCTTAATATCAATTTGGTAACACTTTATTTTAAGGACCCATTCTCACTATTAACTAGCATGCATTCTACCAGCATGTTGGTTGTTTAATAGTACTCATGCCTTATTCTGCACGAGCATAGTCATAGGGGTAGTTGTGGCCTAATGGTTAGGGCTTGTAACCTGAAGGTTGCCGGTTCGATTCTCGTGCCGGCAGGAATTGAAGGTGAGGATTGTGAATGAACAGCACTCTCTCCACCTTCGATACCATGACTAAGGTGCCCTTGAGCAAGGCACCGAACCCCTAATTGCTCCCCGGGCGCTGGAGCAATGGCTGCCCACTGCTCCGGGTGTGTGCATTTGTTCACTACTCACTGCTGTGTGTGTGCACTTGGATGGGTTAAATGCAAAGCACCAATTTTGAGTATTGGTCACCATACTTGACAATACATCACGACTTAACTTAACATATTTTAGATATCCCTTAATTCAACCCCATACAAAAACATAACAACCTCACTAACTTTTAATAAGCAACAAACTAGGAGTTTATTGAGGCAATAGTCACAGTTAATAGTTAGTTAAAGGGGTCATACTGACTATGCCAAAAAAAAAAAAAAAACATTATTTTGTGTATTTGGTGTAATGCAATGTGTTTATGTGGTTTAAGGTTAAAAAAAAACCCATTATTTTCCACATACTGTGCATTATTGTTGCTCCTCTATGCCCACGCCTTTGTGAAACGTGTCGATTTTTACAAAGCTCATAGTTCTGAAAAGCGAGGTGTACGCAGATTGGCCAGCTATCCAGTGCGTTGTGATTGGCCGAATACCTCAAGCGTGAGATGGAAATGTTACGCCCCTTATCGTATTGTGATGCCGTGTGCCGGCACGATGACACAAAAACAATAAAACCCATTATAAATGAGGCATTTGTTGCATCCAGTGGGGAAATAATTACTGATTACAATGACTTATACTTTTTATAAAAAGTCTTTTTATGTGTCGCATTGCATCACGCCGCGTAAACATTACCAGGTCTGCATTTGTGATCGGAGAAACGACAAACAACAAGCACTACTCTTCACAGCTCAAAACTCGCGTTTGAATCGTCAGTGGCAAATTCTTTAAATAAGAAAACGTACTTACAGGCTATGAGTCAGAAGCGCCAGATTGTCCTTGCAAAGTTGGAATTGCCCCACTATATAGAAACAGTCTTTGAGCAGCTGGCAGGCTACTCCCAGGTTCAGGAAATAGTCCTCCGTAAAATGCGCTGCACACACTCTAATATTTGGGTTGAACTGTTCTGGAACAGTGTTGTAAATGCAACTCAACCACTGATTTCTAGTTGGGTCCTCTTTTGGAAGCCCAAACAAAGTAGTTGTGCTTTCACAATGAAACACAGCGTCTCCATGACATGGCGTCAGCAACAATACTACAGCGAGAATAATAGTTCCGCCTTCTTTCTTTGCATATACATTTGGGTGGTGTTTTGCAAATCTTTCCACACCATGAAGTAGACATGTGGGGGTGTGTTTAAACGAGGCGTTTTAGGAGGGCATGGTCGAGTCTTAACTTTTATAAAGAATATCTCTTTGGATTTGAGACTTTAGTCTTTGCAACTTCAGGGATCTTATCTATGCAAAAACAGCTTGTAACACTCCAAAGAGAATGGAAAACTTGAAATCGCATCATATGACCGCTTTAATAGTGAGAACTGGACCTTAAAATAAAGTGTGACCATCAATTTTGATACCACAGCAAAACTAGTATGCTACAAAACACGCTACTATAATAAATAATAGATAAATATTAAGCAAAATATTGAATTATTGGCATTTAGACTTCTATGATTTTATTATTAAATAACTAGCAAAGTCTTCACTGCACTGATTCAGATCATTAAAATGTGCTGTTATATATATTAAAATAATTTAATGGTTTTTAGCCTTCAATGATTTCTCAATTAAAATAGCTAGCATTTTCTTCACTGCATCATTATTAAATAATATATTAAATCTGATTCGATGATGTTAAGTTGCATTAAAATTAGCCATTTTTTGTCAAAACTGCCTAAATTTGTGTACCATTTTTGATACCACAGCAAAACTAATATGTTATAAAGCATTTGGAATTCAATTTCTCAATTAAAAATGAGAAATTGAGAAATTTCTCAATTTTGATTGTTTTTCTTTTTTCTTTTTTTTTTTTTTTCTTGTCAATGTCGTTTAATCAACCTGGTATCAATAACTTTTTGATATCTCTATCCATGATCAATATTCTTTCAAAACACACTCACATTGTACTCTTCCCGGAAGAGTTTCCCATCATCGGCCGAGCGTATCCGATACTCTTCTTCCAAGTTGTCTACAGGAATGGGGATATATGTTTTGGATGTGGAAGGGGATCTGGGCAGTAAGACCACCGTCTGTTGCTCTGTGGAAGAATACAGTACATGAATGTTAAAAACAAACACATGAAAAATAAAGAATTTCTAGGAGATTTCATGGCTAAAATACATATTTACTTTACGGTTTCTACAATCACCTCTGAGCTGAGACATAAACACACACACACACACACACACACACACACATTTTATTAATTTGATTGACAGGTTCCACGGTTTGTTTCACTACATAAGTAGTGAAAAAAATAAACATTTAACTGTATTATATCTGAAACTGACTTTTTGTTTATAGAACCGCTGTATAAAAACAGAAACTTTCTGATTACTATTTGAGGACACCACATTCCCTGTCCTTGTTTCATATAGTCTTTCATTACTGGTGTGTATGTGTGTGTGTGTGTGTGTGTGTGTGTAGGTGTGTGCATAAATTTGGTCTGTTTTAGCAATCAATATGATTGGGTTTGATATTAGGGTAAAATAAAATCTCTAGAATTAGATTCAGAATGTTAAATTCCATAATTTAGACAAGAAATTGTCCCATATCTAACAGCAGACTGCTAAATACATTTTTATTTGAAGAATATCACGTCAAACTTATGGTTATGGTTTTGTCACCCAGGAAACAAACAAACAACAAACAAACAAACAAGCATGCTCACACCATCATTTTATTTAATTGAATTTAATAAAAGCATGCCTTTGTAAAAGAACTATAGGCATATTTAAAGCAGCATATGCATATACTTCCTAAACATAAATCGGAAAACCACCAGTGACCCTCATAGCACCAAAAGAAACCCACAACCATTAGGTTAGAGGTTAGAGCGGGTGAGATGTTAGATATTATAGAGTTTAGAATATAAACTGCATGCCCGTTCATGAGACATCACATATACCTGACCTTCTGACGGCCAGCCAAGATCATCCTCATCCTCATCTTTATCCACATCTAAATATTCCTCTATACAACATACAGCACACACAAACACACACATAGTGACTGGTGTTACATCAGCGCTTAGACTTAAAGAAATAAAACCTATATTAGAATCAGCATATTAGAATGATTTCTGAAGGATCATGTGACTCTGAAGACTGTAATGATGCTGAGAATTCAGCTTTGATCACAGGAATAAATTACATTATAAAATAGATTCACACTGAAAACAGTTATTTGAAATTGTAATAATATTTCACAATATTACTGTATTTTTTGAATGGTGGCACAGAAAGCTGGAGAAAGTCGGTAAACCACTTCCTTTACATAGGTGTGACGTTCAACTGAACACCGAAACATCGAAATGCCAACTGGATTCAACACAGTAAATGTCATTTAACACTGGCGTTTCCTGACTGTTTAGAGTGTGTCGTTTCTTGTCTTGGCTCACAAAATATTCCTTGAGAGAGATTTCCGTCAGGATAGTAGGAGAAAGAGTGCAGAGGAAGTCTATTACATAAATCTGCTAGACTTTCGACAAGACACACAATCTGCGGCGACAACTGGACTCTAGATAAGCATAAAATCTGAGCACAGTTTGAGATCTGAACATCTAGAGGATATTATGAGAGTCTGTCTCTCAGGAGAACACTGAGATTCTGGGGACTAAATCCCAAGTCTCAGTTTGATCTCCATTTAATCTCACTGCTGTCTAAGAAACCCAATTCTTGTCTTAAACACAGCTCTTTCGTGATGTTTGGCTAACCATGAGTCACAGTTTTTGTGTCAAACAAGCAAACTCTAATAAAAGCAAACAGGAACAACTGTTTAAAAATGAACCGTCTTCCTCTTTCACGTGGTTTTAGTCCGATTTGAATTATTTTTGAGGAAATATTTATAATGAAACCACAAATAGTAGCATTACAGTATGTTTCCCCTTGTTACACCTCTGTATCTATCAAACAAAACAATAAACAGTCACACTTTATATTAGGTGGCCTTAACTACTATGCACTTACATCAAAAAATAAGTACAATGTACTTATTGTGTTCATATTGTATTGCAAAACACTATTGCTGCAATTGAGGTGTGATACGGGTAAGGTTAGGGACAGGTTTGGTGGTATGGGTAGGTTTAACGCCCGTTAAGGGTGGGTTAAGGTGTAAGGGATGGGTCAACAGTGTAATTATAAATGTAATTACAGAAATTAATTACAGATGTAATTACATATAGGTATTTTTAAAAATATAAGTACAATGTAAAAACATGTACGTACACAATAAGTACATTGTATCAAATTATTAATTTTAATGTAAGTACATAGTAGTTAAGGCCATCTAATATAAAGTATGACCTAATGCGTTAACTAACACATTTGTTACAGTATTTCTAGTTAATAAAAATAAAACTGTTCATTGTTAGTTCATGTTAGCTCAAGTCCAGTGAGTAACGTTAGCAAATGCAACATTAATAAATTAACTTTAACTAAGAATAATAAATGCTTTAGAAGTATGTTTCATTGTTAAGTAATGCAGTTAACTAATGCTAACGAATAGAACCGTTTAAAAGTGGGCCATTTTTTCTCAGTCATCTCAATGGCAGACTGTGCTACCTGAATTCACCGTACTTTAGAGATTTAATAATACAAACTACAGTTTGTGAAATAAAAATGTGTTATCTGTAAATCAAACACAACAATTTAAAAAAAAAAAGTGTTTTTATCAAAGGTTTGGTCATTCATTCAAACAATGTGAATGCAGATGAGCATAATCCTCGAAAATCACCATAAAAATCATAACATGACCAATAAACCTCAGCCAAAGTGGCTTTTAGTGCAATTATAGTCATTCGACTTATAGAATAGCACGTGTAGCTCACAAAAAAGCTCGCACCCTGCTCTCAAAACATCTTGAGGCAACAGGAAGCCGAATATAGCACATTTGATAAAGTGAAACTTGCCAAGACGTCTTACTTGCAACAGAACTCTCAAAACCACAAGCTGCCTTTATCATATATCTTAAACAACTAAACCAGTTCGAAGCAGATAAAGTGACCGCTTACCTTGCTCTTCCAGGATGCCATTTGGTACTTTCTTGTCGACGGCTGTGATGACAGCTTTCCTCTGGTTTTTCAACCTAAAAGAAATGAAGAACATAAGGTTTTAAACATGAAGACAACACATGGGATGATATCCTAATGTCAAATCTGTCTCACCAACGAAAACTCGAGCTCTTTTTCATCAGAGGTGCTGTTTCTCCACAAACACACGCTACACGACACGCTCTCTACCATGTAAAAATCTGAGGGTTTACCTCGGTGAGGCAGTGTATGAATAAATATATGAGTGTGTGTGTGTGTGTGTGACAGCATGTCTCAGTTCCTGGACCCACCCTTAATCAGAGAGGCGGAGCTTGTGAGCATGACAGACTCACAGTTTTTGACTCAGAGCGTTTGTGTGTGTGTCGTACCTGAGGCAAAACCAGGTCAGCAACCCCAGAAAAAGCACCAAGACGCACAGACCCAGCAGTATGGGCAGGATGGGTGCGCTGGACTGCACCGTGTCCCCTAAAGGAAGAAGGAGAGGCAGTTAAACCCACAGCGAACAAAAGAACAGGAAACTGGCCCATGAACAGAGCCGCTGGAGCCGGAACAGCCACACTTAGCTGCTCCGGCGCTGAGCGTTTCGGTGAGGTATGGCAGCCAGTCAAGCCAAGGCATTATTAGTGATTTAATAGAGAGCCCGGTGCTGTTTTGACTGCGGGATAAGCGTCGCTCATTCATTTAACAGCAGGTTTGACATGAATCACCCGCTTAACCCTGAGATCAGCACTTTACTGCAGCCCAAAATCACAGCCTGAGTAATCCACTGCAGATTTAACACAAATCCACACGGCCACACTGATGCTTATGTGATGCAGAAATGCTGAACACGACCAGGGAGGATTCAAAAATCACCTCGCTGAGAAATGTTACACAACAACAAAAAGCTGGTTTTGGCCACTGAGTTTCCATGACTATTTCTGTCATTGTGTGAGTAATGCCTACATTGTGAAATCAATTCTTAGAGGTTGTAATCACTTTAAAAAAAAGAAATTGAAAACATAAAAAAAAGTCTGAAAATGAAAAAATGACAAATGTCTAATAATATATATATATATATATATATATATATATGAAAGGACTAATTATTTCTGTAAAAAAAGGTCTGAAAAAATATGTTTATAAGTAAATTAATAAATAATAGTCAAATAAATAATCATCATACCAAATTTCTGATGTTGGCATTGCCATATGAGCTACAGTAACACATTTGATATCAATCTGTAGCCAAAAGAAATAATATATGTTATAATATAGTATAAAGATATAAATATGTTATAATAATATATATTTAAACATATATTTAAAAAAATAAATAAGTATGAAATCTAGCACCACCTTAAGTGAAACTGCTGTTTTTTTTCACATAAGCTGGTTTTCAAACAAATGACTTTATATCAAAATATTTAAATTAATGGGAAACTGGCATTAAAAAAAAAAAAAAAAAAGTTTATAGTTAAGTAGGAGATATAACTCTTAATTAATTGATTTAATTAATTAAAATGAAGGAAGGGAGGAAATAAATGAATGAATTAATTAATCTAAAATTTTGCACTATTTGACTGCAAAATGATGTGACTGACCAATCAGAATCAAGTACTCTTGAGAAGAACATACTTTTTTTTTTATCTTCAGTGAAGGTTAAATTGCTTAAACTATTTCTGGTATATGACAAATTTGTCGCTCTGCATTTAGAACTGAAAGGATTAAGAGAGGAAAACAGCAATGCTCATTTTATTATTACCGGTAATACTATTATTATGTTAACTCCAAATAATGATGAGCACTTACCATTGTCATTTGCTTCTGTTGAAATGGATATGTTTGGTTGTAGAGTTGTTACTGTCAGGAAAAAAACAAGGACCATTGTGTCTGCAAGAGAAGAAGTGAACATATCAGCAGGTTATTTAGAAATATTCATATCATTTAGTGTCATTTCCTTAATTAAATGTGACTCTACATTACAGTCTACTCAAAAACAACAGAACAGAAAGACATACAGTCCTATCATGGAAAAATGTTTCATAACTTCTCCACTAGATGTCACCAAAACCTTTCAAATACAGTTCCAGTACGAACGCGTCTCTGTACTACTATTTAAAACAGAGTGAGATGCAAACTCATAAACCTCACTTTCACACAGATTAGACATGATTATTTATTTTAATCTTATTTAGTTTTTGGATTTGAAGTGTTACACAAACTATCAAGCGGGTTAAACTGAGCTAAACCATCCTTGCATCTGAATTAATCTGTGAATTTAGAGGTGTTAAAAGATATAACGTGCATGATTAAACCTGAATGGGTATTTTTGGGAAAAGCAGATTATTTATTATGTGACTGACACATTTAGCAGAGGACAAGACTAGATAAGTTATGCATCATGCTTTTAACCCAAACTAATACTGAAAGTGATGCTTGATAGTAAAGCATCAGATATTCAGAGCAAGCTTTCGAGCGTATCTTCTCTATCTGGAGGGCAGATGTCGTGGGCTACTTCTGGACAGGAAAAGCCACGAGGATTCATTCAGTCTCAGCTCTGCTATCAGCGCTGCTCCAGTGAGATAAGATACTCCACAAAAACACCCACGCACAGCCGCTGATGCTCTTCATTGAGAAAATGAAGTGGGTGCTGCTGCTAATTCGCTAAAGCAGCACAACGCATATATAACACACAGCGCTTACAGACGGAGCCCTGCGGTCCTGCAATGTTCAAACACCAACACTGCTAAAATATCAGGAATAAAGTAGGGTAGTTCAAATGAAGTTTAATCTAAAACCATTTCAGGAAATTTTGCATAATTGTGCATACAATTTTAGTCTAAATTTGAGCTGAATGTGAACTGCATGGAGTATTTGCAGCATAAAATCACAATTTAACCCATTTAGGTTCTCAACGAGAAACTGCATACGCAAACATTTTTACTTCTATAATTTGACATATTTATAAGTGAAACTGGATATGCAGTGAGAAAAAAGGAAGGGGGATTCCATGCATCGGAACTGACCAGGAATTTGTTAGTTCAGGTTATTCCAAGAATATACAATATTTTTTTCAGGATTATCTGATTAAAAGAAAGTTTAAAATAACAGCATTTATTTTATTTAAATTATGTCACTTTAATGCAACCTTCCTTATTAAAAGTATTATTTTCTTTCAAAAAAAAAAAAGAAATGAGATCTTACCGACCCCAATTTTACCACTTTTTTTTTTCCAACTTAAAAAAAAAAGCCAAGACCACAAAACAAGGCACACAATTTGTTCATCATACCACAGCTGAACTGCAAAGAAGCTAAAATCATATTATAAATTTAAGAACAAAATTTGAGAGTTACAACACCCAAAACATACACTTTCATTTATGCATAAAAATTTTTATTCAAATCCCTGATGCTAAAAAACAACTATTTTGTGCTGCATTATCACTGCACACGAGTCTTTCTCCCTGGTAACCTCTCAGGCTGCATCATTCATCAGGCAGGGTGTGAATAAAATGCTTTCTGCATTAGCCGCTGTGATAAAGCATGATCAAATGCCGCATTTTTCGATAGTAACCCAGAGCACGCTGGAGTCCGGACAGCGGCAGAGAATTTGAGTCGATACAGTATCCCACGGCAATTAATAAAGACCTGAGAGCTGCCTGCAGCGGCACAAAGACTGATGGCAGAATTTTAATGAGAAGAAATGACCCTCCCCGTATCATGCGGTTTGAGGCCGACAGCAGAGCCTGAGAAAACAAGTGCACAGGTAAGCAGGAATATATTTAACATGTGCATGGATTGCATCCGAGTGCATGCAAATAAATGAACGCCATCTTGCAATTTAGCATGTGTTTTCTGTCCAGAGGGATTTCTGTACGTCTCCGTGGAGACTCCTGGGGTGAGATGCATTGTTCAAGGGCACAGTTTTCCTCAGTGACAACACACACACACACCACCTGCACATTGGCGTGTTTTTGCTGGGACACAGTGGGGAACTGTTAAAGTAAGTGGGGCAAATCAGTGACACACATAAATCTTGTGTAGCCACACTTTAGAGCAGCCAATGGACTCCCAAATGAGTCTGACAAATCTGTGTCTCTCAGACTCCGGTGTGTTAATGGACTGTTGCTGAGTTGCTTCCACCATGTCTCTTTGCTTTAGAGATAGACTTCACCTCAAAATGTGTAAATTCTGTCATCGTTTACTCTGATTATTTATTTTATGAAATATTATAGAAAATGTAAAGACTGTGTATCCAAAGTGGTCAATAGTGACAGGTACATATATATATATATATATATATATATATATATATATATACATATATATAATACATTCTATTTATGTACTTTTCTGTTTTTGATCAAATGTATGCAGCCTTGGTGAGTATGAAACACTTTTTAAAAAAATGAAAAAATCTCACTGAACACATTTTTTTTTTGAAGTACCCATATTTTGCCAGTATAGAGTAAAATCAGCTGTTTTCAATGTTTCAGTTGAAGTTAGGCATCACAACATTATAATGCACAGTAAAATATATTCATTTTTATATTAACAATCTTTGATACAGATTACATTGTACAATTACAAAACTGCATTTTTTTAGTGTTTTCAAAAATCTTTGAGCGTTAAATGATGGCAAAGGTACAATGATCTGAATGTAAAAATAAGAAAAATGAATATGCACAATTACATATTTATTTTTTAATGTATCAATTTTCAATCGTACAGTATTTCAGCTAATAATGGACTAGTTACCAATATAAAGTATTATGCATAAGGTAAACAATGACAGAATTTTGACAGACTCCTTCCTTCATCCGCGTCCCACACATCTCTCTGTCAGTGAGCATGTGATGTGTTTGTTCTGTCTGAGCTCAGGACTGGCCTGCTGTCTTTGCCCCCAGCGGATAGGGCACTTCTGAGACTCATTATTGTAAACAGGTCATGAGGTAAAGCTAGCAGACAGGCTCCTTTCATACGAAAGACATTTGCAGATAGCCTCGGGTGAGGCCTTAACCCGTCTCCAACATGTGCCGGAAACGGCCCGGGATGCACTCGCCATATTAAATGGTAAGTGAGACTATCTCTGTTTTTGTGTGTGTGTGTGTGTGTGTAAGCTGCTAACCATGAATTAATGACACTCTGCCATGGGGTTTTTCAGCCCACACGAAAACTCCCAGCGACCGCTTGCTCTATAAATGAGGAACGCTCCTCATCATTTCCTTATGCAATCAGTGAAAGCAAGAACAAAAGTATGTGTATGAAGTGTGTAAATATGTACTTGAGTAGGTTGAATGTGTCAGACCAGATTCTCAGTACACCTAAATGTATTGTACATACGGTATTTCTCTGCTCCAAAACCCCTAAAAACTGAAACAGCAATGAAACCTTAGAGGTAGCCGATGTAGATTCAATTTCTACAAAGGAAATAATTTAGGAATAATACAATATGTTAATAAGCATTAAAATATAAACAAATTAATTGGGTGTAACAGTGCATACTAAGTTTTAAAAAAATGCAAAGAAATAATTATTAAAAATTCAAAACAACAATGCAGAATAATAATTATTATTAGTATTAATATAGATAATTCAATAGTGAAATCGTCACTATATATAATAATAATAATAATAATATATAGTATACATACACACACAGACGTATGATAATTATAAATTATTCACATACAGTTATATTAAACATTATATATTTAAAATAATAATAATTGTTGTTGTTATTATTTGTTCTGCATTTTAATAATTTTTGCATTTTTTATTACTTAATATGCTCGATTTGACCTAATATATCTGTTTTTACCCATAGCTGTATATATTTTTTTACTTGTTAACTTATGCTTATTCTTGTATTATTTCAGCAATATTTAAACACAATAAATCCAAAATTTATATAAAATATACAATAAATAAAAATAGTTTCATAGCTTTAGTACAAGTCTTAAAATAATGTTTTAAAATATAGTCTTCTCTCTCTCTCTCCATGCAGACTGCTGACTATACAGTGATTTTACAGATTCCAGGAGCTGCTTACTACAGAAAAAAAAAAAAAAAAAAAAAAAAACACTATTACCAACCTCTGACACACTCAATCACACTTATCATCAGGTGACTCGTGTCTGTCTTTAGCTACCTGAAAAACACTTCTGAACTGCATGTCAACTTAAAAACGGTTTGCTGTTTCTGTTTGCAGTAGAGATATGACAGAAATGATTGCGGGGGAAGGGTTACGAAACGTCTGCATTCAAACACAAAATGCCCACATGCACCGCACCTCAACATGCCAGCGCATGTGTGTGCCAAATCAGACAAATACAAACACTGCAGCTAAAATAAAAACACAGTGGTTCATTTAAAGGTGAAGTCTGAAATTTCTGAAATTAAAAATGTACTCATTTCATTTTCTCACATAAAGTTAATTTTGGATGCTGCCTGCTGCTATTCAAACCATGCACAATGTTTAAGATGTTTTTAGCACTCTTTCCCCCTCATCTCATACTGTTCCATCCGTAAAGTCTAATTGGACATGAACTTCGCAGAATCACTGTGTGATTTTAACACACTGTCATACTCTTTTCATCTCAAAGAGGGATTCTGTCACATGAAGAGCTCCTCTGCATTAAAAGACTGATATGTGTTAAAGAATGAGTCACTTTAAGAATTATTATATTTTTAATTATTATATTATATAGTACTATATTTTTTATTTATTTGTGTCATATTTTTAGATCTAATATATAAACAGAAAAGGCTTATTTCTAGGTCTTTTTTTGCTGAAACTGTTAAGTTTAATGAAAAATGCTAATTTAATACATTAACTAACATGAACTAATAATGAAAAATATATATTTTTATAGCATTTATTAACTTTTGTTAATTCTTCATGTTTTTGTTAGTTCACAGTCCATTAACTAATGTTAGCATATAATTTTTGATCTTACAAATGTATAAATAAATTAAAATATTAATTAAGAAAAACTAATGTAGTTAACTGATGTTAACAAATGAAACCTTACTGTAAAGTGTTAAAAGTCCTAAAAAAAACAGGCTTCAGTTTCTTCAGGCAAAATACAGTTTGTTTCTCATTTCTCTTGTTATCTGTATGAAATATGACTCAGACATGTTCTAGACAAGTTTTCAGCCAAATCATCTACTAAACTGAGTCTGAACTTCACTGGACTGGCTGAGCGTTTTCCCCCTGCTTTCTACAATACCGCTGTCTCTGTGAATCAGACCAACGGGTCTCTAGGAAACTAAGCGAGGGATATTTGTCCTGGCGGGAGCTGATCGTCTAATTCAGACAAATCTCAAGCAAAGTCAACCCCGGAGGACGCATTAAAACAGCCCCTGGAGTTAAACCAACAGAGAACAAGAGCCTTTTCATTTTATTCTTTTAGATCACATTTAAGTTGCTTGTTCCATCTTTGGGTTTTCATTAATATCTTGCCTCATCCTTCCGTTTCATTACTCGGTCATTCTTTATGCTCTCTTTTCTCGGGCTGGTCCATCTGCCATGTGGGTTTAATACACTGACCCATTTAAGAGAAAGAAACCTTGTTGACTCACCCAATCACATTACACAAACCCACAGCAACCATCAAACAACAACAGCGCATTAACCGCTCAAAGAGTCTCAACCAGCAAGCTAACTGTCCAACCAACTTCCAATAACGTCTTCGGCGCAATGCAGCCATGCATTAATGCAGGCCGTGAACCAGAGGTCACATCAGAGACGCAGCGGCCAGAATGATGCCAGACAGTCGTCTCATCATCTTCCTGAGGGTTGCCATGGAAACGTGACAACCAGTGTGGTTTGATAAACGAAGATTGCGGCCTTGGGCTCTGCGTGACAAATACACATGCACATACAAATCACTAGAACAAATGAGGAAATACCTAAAACTATTTGTAGGCAACGGTGTAAACAAAACTATTTTGGGGGCAGCTATATTTTAATCACTCTATCGAACATATTGACCACAAAATTCATTTACAAAGGGTATTTTTAGGTTAGAAATTGCTCATTTCGGTCTGGCGCTTGCTGAAATCTTTCCTAGAGAAGCACAAACTGACACGCAAATCAATTCTGCTCCAGCCTTCTGCAAATTGAATGATAAGCTAATGCTGGTTATGGCTTTAAACAAGTGTATTGCATCTGTCATAGACACAGCTCACACAACTAATAAGATTGGTTGCCAGATCTTGACTGAATAAATCAATCTGGTTTTATCTGAGTACTGCTGAAGCCAAACCGTCTATTTGGTTTTGTGGGTCGGCCAAAAGTGTCATCTTGTTCCAGAGCTAATGGTGTTTTGGGCATGAATAATTTACTGTCTTTTTAAATTTTTTTTTTAACAAATTTATTGTCTTCCTTTTCTATATCTTAAAGGAAAGGTTTCTGTCAAAATGGGAAATTTTGTCGATATTTAACTGTTTCTTTAAGCACAGCAGTCTAAAAACATAGCAAAAAGATCAATTAAACAATAACTTAAAGCTGCAGTCTGTAACCTTTTTTGGTTAAAAATGATCTGAAATCAATATTTGAGCAAGTACATAATCAGCCAGTGTTCAAAACTATCACCTTACTTTAGCCCGATTCACAACAGTTAGCTTATAATAATGTTTTCTAATTTGAGTGGTACGAGTAGGTTTTCGCGGGAAATTCGAGCATGGCAATGCGTCATTACGTCATGTCTGTAAATATAAAGAAGTTGTCCCGGCTACTAGGCTATCGCATTTTACTGAGGATCCTGCTGGTGACAGATCGTTTTTAGCCTTTTCTCACAGCAGCTAGAATAATTAAATGTATCATTTTGATGGTGGATTGTGATCCAGAAAGGATTATGTGTTTATAAAACACGTGTGAATGAAATTAAATTATATTCCAGTTTTAAATGTGCTTCTGATTACAGATAGCCTGGGATTACACAAGATTTGTATTTTAAAGAAAACTTTTTGGGTTAAAAGAATTTCTTAATATGAAATTCAAAGGGTATGACAATCAGAGATTAGACTGTACAGAAATTAAAATCTACATGCTAATACACACTATACTCATAATCACGCAATGCTGATGTTGTTAACATTAATAATTTGAGAATAAAGTATAACAATAATAATAATTTGCACAGTTTAATGTGATATGTGATAATTTAAAGGTCGCTAACCGACCTTTAAATTAAATCACCATTGGTAGCGAGATTTATGGTAATGCTTTTTTCCTCAGTTGGTCAGAACAAATGTGGCGGACTTGTTACTTACTTGTTCAGATGGCAATATACGGCAAAAATTCTCATATATTCCAAGACGTAGGCTAGAATCTGTGATTGCGAAGTACAGTAAACATCCACACCGGTGCGTGACTGACTGCCACACATTCACCTCAGAACATTAGATTCATCCACGCTGCAGCCGTGCCGGAGCACAACCCACGCAAGCGAGATAATTCCACAAAAAGCTGCAATTCCAGGTTTTCAAACAGAGATGGCGACAAAGAGGCAAAACTTACGGACGGCAGCTTTAAATACTATTTCTTAAATCTCTTACAAAATCTGCATTAAATGTATGTGAACCAATGTTGTTATCGTTAATAAAAATTTTAAAAGATGCTGGAATAATATGAAATATGAGTATTAGATGATAAACTTAAACTTAAAAAACATTTACGCTTCTTACGATTCATTTTTTACAAATGTTGACAACTAATGGAAATAAACTGAAATTACATGCACCAATGCTGTAATCGTTAATTAAAAGTAAAACTATAAAAAAAAAAAATGTGTTAATTGAAATTATATTAAATATGAATATTAGATGATAAAAAAACTGATTAGAATATTTAAATAGAAAAACTGATATAAAGCTAAAAAATAGTAACAATATAAATGACAAAAGTACAAAATTTTAAAAATGAAAACTGAAGATTAATTTAATTAAAATAAGAATAAATACTCGTATTTTACTGAAGTAATAATACAAGAATAACACTGATATGCCCATAAAAACAAAACCAAACATTTGCTTATGAAGCACAGATAACCAAAGCTCTCCATATTGTTAAAGTAGCAAAGGTTCACTGTTGTAAACATATGCAGTATATTTTTCTGCCTTTTTGTTATGTTTTCCAGAACACCTTATTTTCCAATAAAACACCCCATGTTTACAGAAAGAGGCCCAGCACCTGACCAAGCCAAATAACATGGAACCATATTGAACTGTTCCATGAGCACAAGTACATTTCAAACAGACACACAGTTAAACACCCAACAATGGACAAACTTTACCAGCTTTCTTTAAAAAAATGAGTGTGTGTTGACTGTGCATTATAAAACTCAACAGCTGATCTTTACAGCCAATTCACATGAAACAAAGGGCCAAAATGTTTAAGCAATTTATATTTGACTGGAATCAAATTTGAAATCTCTCAAGATCCAACAGATGAGAACATTTTATTATGCTAACACATATACTATGCAAATGAAGTCACATGATCATTTGTGCTTGTGAATTGAGTGAAAATAATAAACACCTGACTGCGATTTCAGGAGAAATTATTTATGCTCAGAAATGGCCAGTCAGTTTTAATTATTTAATTGATTTTCTCAGTTTTATTTCCTACCTTATTTTGATGCTGAACTTTCAATTTTGAAATCCCTGGAGGTCTATGTCTGAGGATGTTAAAAATACTGTAAAAATATCTGAGCAAACTTAAAACTGGCATGATACTGACACATCTACAATGCACATTTACACAGACAATCAACTTGTAAATAGCACCAAGATGAATGTTTCCCTCATGAATATTAATTAGGCAACGTCACTATAGAATACAGAACAACAGCGCAAGCTAATTAATATTCATGAACCCAGTTTAAGAACCCGCCCACAAATTATCTGCATTGCTTTAAAAGACTTCAAATCATATAAATTACTTTCATGTTAAGATGCTTTTTGCCCTTTAATTCTTGATATAATTCTTATTCTGAGCCGTTTATTCTGTGATTAATCCCTAACTACTTATCAGAGCACGCTAAAGCTTTTATTTTGACGTAACACAGCAGGTTGAATCAGATCATTCTCACCCTGCTACATCACAGCGTGTGAGCAGAATTCCTCAGAGACGCTTTACAGACGCCCGGCTCTCAACCTGACAGACTAGCAGCCTGCCGTGCCGTGTGGGAGCAGATTGCCAGTGCCATGTTGTTGATTAAGGTTGCATAAGGCTGTTTCTCGCTCGGATTGGCTTGTGAGAAAGAACTATAAAAATCTGGGCGGCACTGGATTTACACTGAGCGTTATTGTCCTGTTCACACACACACACACACACACACAAACAAACCCCGCTCTCACAAGAAGAGGCCACTGATCTGAGCCCCTTCAGGCTGAGTGTGTGTCTCTTTCCCTGCAGGCCGGGTCACATGAGGGGTGGTATCATACAGAGGGGTGTGGCCACTGTCTGCAGTCTGACCAATCAGGGAGAATAAGAGGTAAACATTCTGATACACCTGTCACCTGCACACAGCTGTAACAACCTGTAACAAAATCTGAGACTATCACAAATCTGTGACAGTTTAAAGTCAACATGAAGCCGCAACTGCAACCCATTTTTACTTTTAAATCTGACACATTTCTGAATGAAACAGGATATGGAACGAGAATGGAAAATGTAATCCAGGACTTGATTTTAATGCAGTGTGGTTAAACCAAAACTATTAAAAATAATTTCTATTGCCTGAATAAAGTTAAAACAAACTAAAATATAAATATTACTTGAAATATTTCAAATGTAAATCATCTAAAATAACTCAAATAAAGTTCAAGTTAAAGCTACACCCCATTTGACTTCTAAAATCTGACATATTTCTAAATGAAACAGGATACTGAAAAAAAAAAGTAGATTTTATCCATGTGGAATTGATTAATGAAAGTGTTGTTACTAAACTAAAGTTGTAATTTTGTTTTGTTTTGTTTACTGAAATAAAAAAATAAATAAAAAATCATTAGATTTATTTAATTTAAAAATGTACACAAAAAAGTGAAAAAAAGTTCAAATTTAAGCAGCATTTGCAAACAATTTTACTTCTAAAATCTGACATATTTCTGAATGAAATTCATTTTTTTTTAAATGTAGATTTTATCCATGTAAAACTGATTAATGAAACTAAAACTTTAAATATATATATATTTGAATAAAACTGAAATAAAATATAAATATTAGATGAAAAATTTATTTTTAAAATGTACACAAAATTATAAGAACTTAAAGCTGAAACTGCATTTTAAAAACATTTTCATTAATTAAATGATGATGACGATGATTAATTGATAATGAAAGTTTTAAACAAATGTAAATGAAAATTAGAAATTAATAATACATAACTGTCTGTCCTCATTCACTTTCATAACTATAGAGCAGTGTAAACATTTCTCTGAAATGTCCCACAAAAGGAAGTATGTTATATGGGTTTGGAACATGATTGAACTTTTCCATTAAGCTGCTGATTGCAGGCAGACGTTGTTTCAGCATCTTTAACGATAGTAAAACACACGAGACGTCTCTCCCCCTAACTCTGCTCAATCACTCTGTCTCATGTCTCTCTGCGATCGTTTCAGCCTTTTCATTTCCTGCGGTGTCTCAGCTCAGGACCAATCAAAGCTGGGATTGCCTCCCCTGGTTTCCTGCATGGATTTCATGTCTCATTAATAAAATGTCAGCACACACACACACACGCTTTCTCTCACACAATGGGTGTCTGATTCAACAGAGAGTGCCATAATGTCACGGCTCCCACCGGTTTACATCTCTGTGTGACTGTCCTGTCCTGCACACAGTCCTGAATGGAGACTGACATTCTTCTAAACCAATCAGTCTAGGGTAGGTGGAGCTTATAGTGAGAGATGGACTCTGATTGGCTATTTGTTACAGTAACTTATATTAACATTCCTCCTATCCCAGATCAATATGTTGAGACAAGCATGCAAGTTGATTCCTATGTAGTGTTGTGGAAATACCAATTGCAAGTTTAATGTCAGTAATATTTATTATTTTAAGGAAATACATTTTATTATGGAAGGACACACACTGTAAAAAAAAATGCCATAAAACTTACGGTAAAAAACCGGCAGCTGTGGTTGCCAGAATTATACCGTAAAATATAAGGTAGCAACGTTTTAGGTTTTACGGTTTTAACTTAAATTTACAGTTAAATACCGTAATTTCAATTAACTGATATAATGTTAATATACCAACCTATTGAAGTACTGAAATCTGTTTTGTACCTTTGAAATACACTGTTAACCACCAAATGCAGGTGGTGATGAGAGTCACATGATGAACCAAAGCCCATCACAAGCACCTTTTAAATAATAACATATATAGAAGGTGCACAGTGTCATTCACACAAGCACTAAACAACATCATGGTGAGACTCATTAAACTGAAATATGCAATAAACATTAATTTAACAACATTAGATGTAACATACAACCCTAATAAACATAACTGATAAGACAAAACTAAGAAACCTAGTTATTTCAAAGAAAAAACATCAAATTCAAACAGAATTTGAAATGCAACGCAAGGAATTCTGGGAACGTCAATTTATGTTTTTTCTCTGTAAATTTTACATTCTTTTTCACTTCCAAATGCGGTATTTCACCGTAAAATTGTCTGAAATGTCTATTACAGTTTTTCACCGTATATATTAGGGGAACTTACCGTTAACCGTTAGGTTTTTTACCGTAGATTTTTCACAGTTTTTTACCGTTAAAATTACGATCATTTTTTTACAGTGCAGTAAATCAATCAAGTGAAGTAAAGACATTTAAAATGTTACAAAAGATTTCCGTTTCAAATAAATGCTGTTCTGTTGAACTGTTTATTCATCAACGAATCCTGAAAAAAATGATTTCCACAAAAATATGAAGCAGCACAACTATTTCCAACATTGATAAAAATAATAAATGTTTTTAGGTAGTGGATCACCATATTAGAATGACTTCTGAAGGATCATGACACTGAAGACAAGAGTAATATTGCTGAAATTTCAGCTTTGCATCACAGGAATAAATTACATTTTAAAATATATTACAATAGAAAACAGTTCATTTAAATTGTAAAAATATTTCACAATATTACTGATTTTATTGGATTTTTGATCAAATAAATGCAGCCTTGGTGAACAGTAGTGTATGAATATATGTGGACTACAATCTAAATTTGTGCCTGTTCATCACATAAGTTATCACATGACTTCATAAGACTTGATAAAAGTAGTCAATACAACTGGTGCACTATTTTTCATGCATTTACACATTTTTGTTCCCCATTCAGCCTTATCCTCATTGTCCTTTTGTGTCCCACAAATGAAAGACAGGCATACAGGTTTGGAACGACATGAGGGCGATTGAATTCATTTTAATTTTAAAAATGCCATGACAGAAGAGAGCAGCAAAGCTCTTGTAATTGTCAGTGCAATGAATGAGAAGGCCAACCAGAACAACAATCTCCAGCCTGATAGATGAACAACACTACAGACCCTTCCGCTTGGCATTTGGAGTGGACAGACCGAGCCACATAAACAGGGTTTCTAATGAGCAATTGTGAGTCTATGTATGTGTGTATGAGAGTTTATGAATACGTGGGTGATTCACAATAATTCTGTTGACAATATAAAATCAAGCATTTTGTTTTCAACACTGATAATGATAAATGTTTCTTGAGCAGCAAATCAGCATATGTAACACTGAAGACTGGAGTCATGATGCTGAAAATTCAGCTTTGATCACAGGAATAAATTACATTTTTAAAATATATTCAAATATAATTTTTTTTTTTTTTTATTGTAATAATATTTCACAAGATTAATAAATGCAGCCTTGCTGAGTATAAGAGACTTCTTTGAAAAACATTAAACAAATCCCACCCAAACATTTGAATGGTAGTCTATAAGTAAAGGCCAAAAAATGTCACACATCCCTAGTGTGGACGAGAGACAGAATGTGTGTGTGTGTGCAGTGAAAGCACATGCTGTCCCCCATCTGCTTGCTGATAGGTTATTTCCTTTCCTGTGCAGCCAGGTTTCCTGCTTGAGTTTGACACACACTTCTTAACCTTTGGATAAGATACATACACCCACACACGCTCCTTAAACAAGTCCTGGACGCTACACAGACACACGCACGCATTGTCTATCCACAGATATGCTTACACAAAACCCACTGGAATATCTCCATGTTTTCAGGCCTCTGTGGAGCGTTCGCTAATAATGAGACGCTGTGCCAGCAAAGCAGCAATAACAGGAACAATGAGAAAACAAAAAGAACCAGAAAATTTTTTTGAATATTCCTGCAGACGCTGAGGGGATCAGAGACTGTGCTGAACATGCAGCTTTCATAACCACACGCAATATGATGAACAATTAAGAAACGTGTGAAATGAACCCGACAGGCCAGACTTTCTATGCTTGGATAGTTTGAATGAAATTGGCTCTTAAACCATAAATTAGATCATTGGTGTGTCTGTCTGTGTATAATTTTAAATTTCAGAGGCAAGTATATTTAAAGGAGTAGTTCATTCAAAAATGGAAATTTGCTGATAATGTCCTCACCTTCAGGTCATCCAAGATGTAGATGAGTTTGTTTCTTCATCAGATTTGGACAAATGTAGCATTACATCACTTGCTCACCAATGGATCCTCTGCAGTGAATGGGTGCCGTCAGAATGAGAGTCCAAACAGCTGATAAAAACATCACAATAATCCACAAGTAATCTACATGACTCCAGGCCATCAATCAACATCTTGTGAAATTAAAAGCTGCATGATTGCAAAAATCAAATCCATCATTAAGACCGTTTTAAAGTCAAACTGTTGCTTCTCATTAAAATACTAGTCCTCTGTTCATAATATTTCCTTCTCCAGTGAAAAAGTCATCTCGTCTGAATCAGGAGAGAATCTGCACGGATCAAGCACTGTTTACAAGTGAAAACAGTCAAAAACAGTTCTATACAAGTATGTGGGTGGATATTGATGTGAGAGACAACAGGAGATGGACTTTATCACTGGAGGAAGCGTTTTTATGGATTATGGATTTTCAGAAGCAACAGTAGTTAAAAGGCCTTAATGATGGATTTGTTTCATACAAACACATATCTTTTCACTTCACAAGATGTTAATTGATGGACTGGAGTGGTGTGGATTATTGTGATGTTTTATCAGCTGTTTGGACTCTCATTCTGACGGCACCCATTCACTGCAGAGGATCCATTGCTGAGCAAGTGATGTAATGCTACATTTCTCCAAATTAATATACATCTTGGATCGCCTGAGGATGATGACATTTTTTATATCCATGCAGGGTATAACAGTATTTTCCTTGTTCTTTTAAAATAAGAGTTTGACGAATTATGTCAACATACCCAAAAATCCATCCATTCAGAAACTGCCAAAATGGCTTGCTCAGAAATCATCATATTGACATCACAACCATGAGCCAACATATGACCGATCATATTTACGTAACAACATCTGCTCTGTATTCAGCAACTACACAAACTGTAGGCAATCATAACAAAGCTCATTTACATATGAAGTCTTACAGTTACAGTAGCAAAAACTGCCGGTTGTCAACAGTGAGGGAGAAGTTGGAAAATTGTAATTTAAATTATATTACACCTAGTGAAAAAAACAAACAAACAAAAAAAACACTTCACTGACCTTCAAGGAAAAAATTGCATGCAATAGCAAAAAACCTTTCTGACCTTACCTTGAGCAGTGATGTTTCAGTGTATGATTTGGTCCATCGTAGCCAGTGAGCTGTAGGAGGAATCCAACCATCACATTGCTCCTTCAGCCTTAAAACCTTCTGTCTCACACTCTCCTTCTCTCTGAGACTCTATCTATCTATCTATCTTACAGATCCACAAAATGAAGAGGTGCAGCAGAAATACAGGAGCTCAATGCAGCAGCACAATGAGACCTGGAGAAGAACAAGACAGACGGAGAGTCAGGTCAGATGTTTATTCAGGTAATTATTGCAAAACAAATCATGACAGGGCGATCAGGCCCCGATATGAAGCTTTAATTAAATGGCTACATATTAAAATACATCAGTAATAAATGCACAATTAAAACCATAATTAAATTCACAAATAAATAAATGCATAAATACATAATTAAATGCCTAAATAAATCAATGCATAAATGCATAATTAAATACACAAACAAATAAATGCATAAGTAAATGCATAAATGAATAAATGCACTATCAATCAATCAACAAATACATTTGCGTTAAAATAATTGTATGATGTTTCAAGAAAGAGACTACAAAGTGAGTTAAGAACAAGCATTAAACTAGTACAGCTATATAGGAAATTGGTTGCCAGGGACAATGGTCAATTATATAGTTTAGCGTTATTATATACAAATATTTGACTGCAGACTAACACGACTGACCAATCAGTATCAAGCATTCCAGAGAGCCATGCAATAATGATCTTCAAACAATGAGAATGAGGACAATGAATAGAGAGTGTTTAAAGGGGTGGTTTACTGCGATTTCACTTTTTTCATTTTAAATAGTGTGTAATGTTGCTGTTGGTGCATGAACAGTATCTGCAAAGTTGCTGCGCTTAAAGTTCAACGTAAGCGGAGATATCGTCTTTTAAAAATCAGGAAGTTTAATGCCTACAAAAACGACTCATATGGGACTACAACGAGATACTTCCCGGGTTGCATACGTAAAAAACCCATACATTTGCATCAACCCCTCCCTCCAGAACACGCAAAAGAGGGGGAAGGCCATGTTCTGCGGCTTTGTCGAAGAGGAAGAGTTATAGTGGAGAGTTGTAGCCATGCCGTCGAAACGGTGTTATTTTCACCCAGCTGTCAGGTCTTCTGTGTTCGGGCTTCCTACGGACGCTGTAGTTCGTTAACAATGGTTAAAATTTATGTTTGATTATGTTCCTGACAATTATAATCCTAATTTAGCTCTCTGTGCTGCGCATTTTACGGAAGACAGCTTCCAGAATCAAGAGAGTTCAGAGTTCAATGCCGGATTCACACAGAAACTATTACTAAAACATGGAGCAGTTCCAACTTTAAAACCAGAGGCAGCAGTTGTTGGGCCACAACCTGTAAGTAAGATTTCATCATTTTAAATGTATTTGCATGTATAATTTTAGACGTAATGTTTTAGTTTTATCAAGGACGTAAACAAATGCCAACGCTGGCTTTAGTAGCCAGTTAGTTAAATGCTATTTCGTGTGTCTATGACAAACGCGTACAAACATTTTGGACCCGAATTTGTAATTATGTACTAATTTTGTAAATGTATTTTCCATGTATACTTTATGACGTAATTTTTCGATTTGATCAAGAACGTAAACACAAGCCAACGCTGTTTGGTTATAGTAGCCAGTTAGTTCGATGCTATTTTGTGTGTATAAGACAAACGTGTACAAACTTACAAAAAAAATTAAATGTAATCACAACAGCAAACTTCCATTCAGAAACGTTTTGTAAGAGCCGTGCTTGCGGAAGTTCTGCTTGACTCTCTTCATTACCGCTTTCTGGGTCTGATTCTGGCTCAAACTGATATGGCAATATTGACACCATTATTTACATTTGACCGCAGCACATGCGACTGTCGCCTGTGAAGGTAATGGGCGTGAAGTTTCCGGACAATGTGCAGTACGCAGTTTAGCCAATCACAACACACCGGCCCAACTAACCAATCTGAGCCCATTGCCCGTTTCTGAGGGAGTGGTTTCAGAGAATCAGGAAGTCAACCGGTCGTTTAAATGACAGAGGAGAAAGCGGCTTACAATAAAGGTGAAATATATGAAAAATAAGATTTTAACAAACGAAACACGAAGACATGTTATATTGCACCCCATAAACGCAATCAAGCAAAGAAAAAAAGCAGTAAACCACCCCTTTAATATCCAATTTTACAGATTTCCACTCACATGCATGAGGGAAAAAACACAGGACTGCACGTGGTAATAAATAGTGTTCAATCACGAACTAAATCACATTTCATTCATTCATAATTATGTAATCAATAAATTATTAATATTAATAATATTAATGTCTCAGTTTACTGAACAAGCTATGACATTAATATGAAGGATTTATTCACAAAGAAATGAATGAAATGTGATTTAGTTCACGAGTAACCATTATGTATGTACGCATGTACGTGTTACGGAGAAAGTGACAGAGGCATTCAGATCCATCTGTAGTGCTTTATTTCACAACGTGGTTACAAAACAGGCAAGGGTCGGACACTGGCAAACAGGCATATCATGGGCAACACAAAAGAGTAGACCAGTAAACAGGCGTGGTCGATCTCTGGCAAACAATGTCCAAAAAGGGTAATCCAAAGGGGTAATCCGAAACACAGGCGAGGGTCAAACAGAGTCCAAACAGAGCAAGGCAAGAGAATAATCCAAAAACAGGCCTCGTATTTATAGTGTGTGTGATTGGTTGCAGGTGAGTCTGTAATCAGTGACATTGAACATGGGAAATGTAGTCCGGGGTGACATGTAACAGTTTGTGTAGTGTGAGAGTCAATATAATGAGAAGGCGACCTCTGGTGGCGAGCAGACGGAAGGGCACGGACAGGATTCGTGACAGTATGTATGTTTGTATGCTTGTATTTAGTTATTTATTTATTCACTTGATATATTTATGCATTTATTTATTTGTGCATTTAATAAAATCTACATAATTTCAACCCATTTACTAATCTGATTCCAGTCATGCTCTGTATTTTCCCAAAGATGTCAGATTTTGTTATTATGTCACATTAACTTCAAAGCTGAAACTAATTTACCAAAATCCAACAGCAAGTTTCTATTACATTCTAGTGTCAATACTAGTCTACATTTTGTCCGTTTTATTGTCCAACAGGCCAAAATCAAGCAGGATTTGAGGTATGATTCATGTCTGTAACACAAACAATGCAGGACAGTCATGCGATAAAGTACACAGTGTTACAGGTTTGTTCAAGAATGAGCAACAGCATCACTAATAGCAAGTGCCACTAATGACATTCCCTCTTAATGGCTCTATCAGAACGAGTCGTGTTAAACACAACTGCTTCAAACACACAAATTACACAGGAAATCGACTTCACGCCTCATTTCTATTGAGCTCACTGTTGCCGTTTGTAATGAGACTGAATATATTTAACAGCCACCATGCAGCATTTGCTTCACATTCCCCAACTATCCGTCCATCAGATTCAGAAGCCGTTTTAAAATTTAAAGAGCTCTCGGCATGGCCACACATGGCAGAGATGACTTCTGTGTGTGATATAATCCCAGCAGCCCCTCCAGGGGACGCCACACATGAATTTAGATGAGCACCAGAGATGGAATGGAGTGGGAGGAGGCTTTGGATAAAGACTGAGAAAAGGAAACACACTTGATAGACACAAGGAGGAGGAGGAGGAGGAGGAGGAGGACGACAGACGGGGTGACAAAGTACAATTTATCTACCTGGGAAAAGCTGCAAGGGTACAGAATCCACACGCTTGTGCATTTCAAGCTGTTGCTATGGTGAGCATCTATAGTCTAGCAACCAGACTGAGTGGGGTTACCATGCGGGTTACCAAGTTTGTTTGTTCACACATGCATGGAATTGTGGGTAAAGCGGCCACATCTCATTAGAATGTCTGTAAAATCTTAATTTTTATGGAATATTTTTATATTACAAATGATTATCAAACTTTAACATGATAGGTTAATGCATCACGTATGTATATTTCGCAATTTACAAAAATTGACCATGCTAACCATGGTATCCACCAGAATAGAAACATGTAAAATAATTTTGTCAATATTTTTGTTTTTTTGTTTTATATAATATACATTAAATATATAAAATATAGCATATATTAAATACAGAATATTAAAATCATGTTTACTGAAAAATGTAATATTTATAAATATTTAAATTATACTATTAATAATAACAATATAATGGTACTATATTGTACCATTATATTGTTATTATTAATATTATAACATTAACATATTTGTTATATTATTATTATATTTTATTACATATAAAATAATATTAGTGTCATATTAAAGTAATGATCATTATATATAATTTTCTCTGGATTTATGATTTATTGTTATGTGTAAAACACAATTTTTGTTTTGTTCTGTAAACTACTGATAACATTTCTTCCAAATTTTAAAACAAAATGTTGCCATTTAGAGCAATTTGTTTTGGGGGGGGGGGGGTTAAAATGACAGAATACCAAAAAAGACATATGAAAACATTAGTTTTGTTGACCAACTGTCATTTTCTAAAAAAAATAATTTAAAAAAAATAAATTTAAAAAAAACTTTGGAACAAATGTTAACAGACCTTTACAGAATAAAATAAAAAATATTAATATTTTACTCCAACCCATACCTAAAAATCCAGTGAAACTTTTCAAGTGGTCTTATTTTTATTATATTATTATATATAAATTATTATTAAAATAATATTCTAATGAATTCATAGCAGCTCTAACAATAACCAGCTTTGCTGACATGTAAGCTTACCCTTCCACCAAGCAAAAAGAAATTGCATCTTTCATATCATGACTGAACAAGGGCAATACTAATATAATGCTAACAAAAATTCTCCATGCAAATGTATAAGGCGTATCATCAATAAACGCTAGTCTCTGAGCCTCTCTGTGTATTTGTGTCGTCCCGGGTGAGCAGGAAGATTCCTGTGTAACCTTTAGAGAGCAGATGAAAGCAGCAGATCTCAGACGGGTGATGGCCTGCCAGTGAACTCTGGTTGTGGCTCTTGATAAGGAGCGAATAATCCCTGATCTCCTCCTGTGGGTCTCCTCTCATGCTCCACAGTCAGAGTCTCTCACGCTGAGCTTCTGCGCGACTGATTTCAGCTTCAGTCGCATGATAACGGGCTTTTGTTCTCTGGAGATGACAGAAAAATAGGTCTAATGAACTGAGCGCTGAGTGCAGCTCAGAAGCATCCTGAATGAACGGAGCTGATCATCTTTTAAACAAATGATAAAAGTAAAAAAATAAAAATAAAAATTATATATATAAATTATCAGTTGTAAATAAAACTGAAGTTTACTGGAGTACAAGAACATGCTATTTCAGTCTTTCTACTTAATTTAACATTCAATATGTTGTGTCAATTCTTTATAATTATTTGTGAAATTTACTAACAAATTCTCAGTGAAAATTATTTCTACACCAATTTTTTTAGATTTTTTTTAGTATAGAAACAGATGCCAGTTGTCAGCTTCATTCACATCCATTTATTGGAATAAAGCCAGCGTTCATAATAATGCATTAGATCTATAAATACAGTAAATATACAGAGAAAACTGGTGTAAAACTATTTTCCGAAATTGCTAGTAAATTATACAATTAATTACAAAGAAATACCAAGTGACAAAATAAGTGATATATATATATATATATATATATATATATATATATATATATATATATATATATATATATATAGTGGGGCAAAAAGTATTTAGTCAGCCACCAGTTTTGCAAGTTCTCCCACTTAAAATGATGAGAGAGGCCTGTAATTTTCATCATAGGTATACCTCAACTATGAGAGACAAAATGAGAAAAAATAAATCCAGAAAACCACATTGTAGGATTTTTAAAGAATTAATTGGTAAATTCCTCTGTAAAATAAGTATTTGGTCACCTACAAACAAGCAAGATTTCTGGCTCTCACAGACCTGTAACTTCTTCTTTAAGAGGCTCCTCTGTCCTCCACTCGTTACCTGTATTAATGGCATCTGTTTGAACTTGTTATCAGTATAAAAGACACCTGTCCACAACCTCAAACAGTCCAACTCCAAACTCCACCATGGCCAAGACCAAAGAGCTGTCAAAGGACACCAGAAACAAAATTGTAGACCTGCACCAGGCTGGGAAGACTGAATCTGCAATAGGTAAGCAGCTTGGTGTGAAGAAATCAACTGTGGGAGCAATTATTAGAAAATGGAAGACATACAAGATCACTGATAATCTCCCTCGATCTGGGGCTCCACGCAAGATCTCACCCTCAGGGGGGACCTAGTGAATGACCTGCAGAGAGCTGGGACCAAAGTAACAAAGGCTACCATCAGTAACACACTGCGCCAGGGACTCAAATCCTGCAGTGCCAGGCGTGTCCCCTGCTGAAGCCAGTACATGTCCGGCCCGTCTGAAGTTTGCTAGAGAGCATTTGGATGATCCAGAAGAGGATTGGGAGAATGTCATATGGTCAGATGAAACCAAAATAGAACTTTTTGGTAAAAACTCAACTTGTCGTGTTTGGAGGAGAAAGAATGCTGAGTTGCATCCAAAGAACACCATACCTACTGTGAAGCATGGGGGTGGAAACATCATGCTTTGGGGCTGTTTTTCTGCAAAGGGACCAGGACGACTGATCCGTGTAAACGAAAGAATGAATGGGGCCATGTATCGTGAGATTTTGAGCGAAAACCTCCTTCCATCAGCAAGGGCATTGAAGATGAAAGCGTGGCTGGGTCTTTCAGCATGACAATGATCCCAAACACACCGCCCGGGCAACGAAGGAGTGGCTTCGTAAGAAGCATTTCAAGGTCCTGGAGTGGCCCAGCCAGTCTCCAGATCTTAACCCCATTGAAAATCTTGAAAGTCTGTGTTGCCCAGCGACAGCCCCAAAACATTACTGCTCTAGAGGAGATCTGCATGGAGGAATGGGCCAAAATACCAGCAACAGTGTGTGAAAACCTTGTGAAGACTTACAGAAAACATTTGACCTCTGTCATTGCCAACAAAGGGTATATAACAAAGTATTGAGATGAAATTTTGTTATTGACCAAATACTTATTTTCCAGCATAATTTGCAAATAAATTCTTTAAAAATCCTACAATGTGATTTTCTGGATTTTTTTTTCTCATTTTGTCTCTCATAGTTGAGGTATACCTATGATGAAAATTACAGGCCTCTCTCATCTTTTAAGTGGGAGAACTTGCACAATTGGTGGCTGACTAAATACTTTTTGCCCCACTGTGTGTGTGTATATATATATATATATATATATATATATATATATATATATATATATATATATATATATATATATTTATTTTTTAAAGTGTTTAAATAAATTTTATATTCTTCAGAAATAAATTTATAAATCAACTAAAAAACTATTATTTAAACAAATAAAATGTTTAAATTAAATTAAATATGAAAAAAATCAAATAATAAATAAAAACAACAAAATAAAAATTATCTAAAATAAAAAACAACAATAAAAAAAATTTAAAATAAATAAAAAAATGTAACAAGAAAATAATAAGAATAATAAAAGTGAAAAGAGTCCACTTTCAAGTCTATGCATTTTTTTTTTTTTTTTCAGAAAAGAAAATCTGGTAGCTTTCAAGAATAATAGCATGCCGCAACTTTACAAAACGCATGATAAGGAATCATTCATGTGTGCAGCACCAACGAGTTGATGGGTCAGGGGGTTCTTCAAATCCCCAATGCAAAGTACAAGCAATAATACTAGTGATTCCTACCTTAGCGAGCACTACTAATAAATTATACAGTCAGAAAGATTTGAACAGTGCTATTAAATGTGCAAAGGCCATTTCCATTGCTATTTCATGAATGCATAATACTGCTGAGACCCACAGTGCTCTACGTGTCCCATCTCATCCAATCACCTTCTGCCTCTCCTGAGACGCTAAACATCCCTGAATCAAAGACCAACAACTGCTGTTTTTCAGAAAGAGCAGAGAAATACATGAACCAGCGCAGTATCTGGATGTGTGTGTGTCCCTGGGCTGATCTCACTAATTAGCAGCGTTTGTTCTGCCAGTAGACAGTCTTCTAGCACTGGAGATCAGGGTTTATATTTAAAACCTCCATTAGCACGCGATATATCGGAGCGAAACACGGCTGGAATTTACCAGGATTACAGCAACGGTCCTGTAAATACTCTACAAAGCCTCTTTGAGTGAAAGTAGAGTCTTGTAATGCGCACATGTGCGTTTGACCCGGTGATTCAGGATGGATTTATCAATAGCCGCTCCTTAGGAGACTCACCCACATTCACAAAGCTAAAAACTCTTTATAATAATTTTTAATTCAACTTTAATTTGATTCAACTATAAAATTGGCCCTTCATGTTGGGACTAGTATGATCTAACCTTGCCTGTGCAAAATTATATCCAATCAAAAACTATATACAATATCAACTCATGTCTTGCAGTGCTGCAACTAACTATTCTTAAAGGAACAGTTCACCCAAAAATGAAAATTAGCTGACAATTTACTCACCCTCAGGCCATTCAAGATGCAGATGAGTTTGTTTCTTTATCAGAACATATTTGGAGAAATGTAGCATTCCATCACTTGCTCACCAATGGATCCTCTGCAGTGAATGGGTGCCGTCAGAATGAGTGTCCAAACAGCTGATAAAAACATCACAATAATCCACAAGCAATCTACATGACTCCGGTCCATCAATTAATATATTGTGAAATGAAAAGCCGCATGATTGTAAAAATCTAATTCATCATTAAGACAGTTTTACATTCAAACTGTCGCTTCTGACTAAAATACTAGTCCTCTGTTCATAATATTGCTTTCTCCAGTGAAAAAGTCATCTCGTCTGAATCAGAAGAAAAATCTCCACAGATCAAGCACCGTTTACAATTACTATTATTTGTTATATATATTATTGTGATGTTTTTATCAGCTGTTTGGACTCTCTTTCTGACGGCATCCATTCACTGCAGAGGATCCATTGTTGACTATTCCCATTCAAACTATTCCTTTAATAATTGACTTAATTATTAGAACTATTAAAATCAACTAATTGGATGATGAATGCAACAATTATTTACCAGATCATTTAGCTTTCGCTCTATGCCAACTAACAAAGAAGTTCACTTGTTTTCACTCACAAACTAACAAAAACAAAGGCCAAAGTATAGCCAAATACCTCATGACACATTTCACAACATATATGTATAATATAATGCATGACAATATCATATTTAGATGAAGTTAATTGAACTTGCACGGTGCATTACAGATAAAAGCAAAAAATGCCAGGCATTTCCTTCAGCAATTACATTGTTAAAGCACATAACCAAAAGGCCTAGAAACGTTGTCCCTCATCAAAAGGTTTTGATTTTACAGCTCAAATTGCACATTTTTGTACAGAGAAATGATATGTAAGTGCTCTGCATTTCTGCTTTCAAATTCAAAGAGATCTTCTTTCTTACGAAATGAGTTGCTGTTTTCTGTAAAACAAAGGCATGCAGTGAATAGTGGCTGACAAGCTTAAAAAGGACAAAAAAGTAAGTGCTTTTATAAACAATAATCAAATAAAAATAGACAACAAAAAAATAATACAATAACAGAAGAAACAAATATAAAATAAAATGCAATGAAATCAAATCAAATCAAATAAAAAGCAAATAAACAACAAAATGAAGTAAGCAATATAAAAAAAACTAATAAAATAAAAAACAAATAAAATAAAATAAAAAACTAAACAAATATAAAATAAAATACAATAACTAAAAGACAAAATAAGATAAAATGTATTAAAATCAAATAATATTCAATAATATTTAAAACATTTGATCAAATTAATTATTTAATAATATTAATATTAATTAAATAATATTTTAATAAAAATCTAACTATAAATAAATAACAATAAAACAAAATAAAAAATAAACAATAACAATTAAATAAAAAATTAAATTAAAATTTAAAATCTCCTAAAGGTGTTCCTCAGAAGTAAACTCAAACAGGTTTGAAATGCATTTCTGCTTCTACCGCCTCCAGAACACTTGCCTCCATAGACTGCAGTCAGTGCATTACTGTAAAACCTGTATAAATTGAGCGGTGAGTCTGTAGTAGTGGACAGCACATGAAACAGCTTCACTGAGGGGAAATGTGACGATTCAAAGCTGCAGACAGGAAGCTGCCAACACGAGGCGGATCAGATCCCTGTTGGGAGGCTCGAAATATCGCTTCTAATCATGTGTCGTTTCCAGGCTCAAAGAAACTAATGACGGCCTGGATTCAGCGCCCTGATTTCAACTGTCATAAACCAGGGCAAAACTTCAATCATTCATACTAATAGCCTGATTTCCCACTTTCAACAACATGCGTATCTGCTTACCAAATCAACACGAAGCAAGCAGAATAAACAAGTGCTCTCACACACACACACACACACACAAATCAGAGATTCATCTCTACGCAGCGCCATTCATTGTTTTCTTTCCATTTGACCGTATTTTCTTTCCCTGGTGTGCGTCTCCCTCCCTGAGTGGGCATCTGTTTCCTGTCAGTGAATATCAGGTTATGAAAGCATATCTCTGGGCGGCAGCGTGTGTTGATGATACGCCTGTGTTCTGATCATGTATCATAGATGGACGACAGCAGGACACACAAAGCCGGGATTCAGCGTCCGCCGTCGGGAGGCAGATGCGGGTATTAGTGAATATTATGTGACAGCGAAATGATATTTGGCAACACAGAATCAGGACGGCTGGGAAAGAGACACGGATCTGATGCGAGATGAGCCTTTAAACCAAAACAAAACAATCAAGAAATCATCCAAAGTCCAACTGCAACTTCATTATTTAAGACTGAAGAAATATTTATGAAATGTTGAAATATGTGTTATGTAATAGCGCATAAATACATATAATATTTAAATAATAAAAATATTCTTAAAACTATCTATCACACTGTAATATATATTAATTAATTGTTACATGTGTATTAATATAATGCAGCACAAAATACAGTACAATATCTTAATGAAAGTACAATTTTTATAGATTTATTATTTGTTATATCGATATTAATAAATATTAAAATAATGCAAAATACAGTAGAATAACTTGGAATATTTATATATTTATTTATATTTAAGTACATAAAATGTTAACATTATATTATCATTAATATATGAATTACTATGAATAATATTTTAATATTAGTAGTTTATCAGTATCAACTATTCATGAAAATGTAAAGAACATTTTAAATATTAATGCAATTATATCTATAATAATCTATAATACAGTAATATCTAAAATTTATATTAATATTATTTATTAATTACTTGTCATACAATTTCTTCATGAAAGTCTAATTGGAACATATAAAGTATTATATTGGTTTATTTAATAAATTAAATTATATTATTAAAAAAAAGTAAAATTAATATTTATACAATTTTTATAAATATAATATTTTTTATACAATTATTATTTTACATTAATATTTTTCTTAATATATTTATAATTTTAGACATTTTATTTGTTTAGCTTTTTCATCTTTTTTTAAATGATTTTTTAATAAAGCAAAATACAGTACTATATCTGGTAAATTTTTTCACTTCACCTGGCATAGGCAGGTGTGGCCCTACACCGCTGCAGTCAAAGACAAGTCTCTGTGTTAGTAAACCACTGATTAAAAAACTCTTCAGACATCCATCTATAGCTGGTCAATACTGCAGTGGACTCCAGAGTCCCTGAACACTTCCTGTCCCTCATTTAGCAGCGATCCGTCTCTTCCTCTGCGCTCTTCCTCTCAGATGCTGGCTGCTCATGCTGCACATAAACAGCCCCAGTGGAAGAAAGGCCTGCATTGTGTCCACTGCACCTGGACTAGCGTGGCCCGCGTGGGGGTTCTGGACTCTGGGTCCGGTCCAATCTCTGAGTCAGAGCGGCGCCGAGCTGAAAGCTGATTCTCTTTGAGAGAGCATCCCACATCTGTGCTGAAAGCCAGAATGTTTTCTAATTACAGGAATGGCTCAGCCAAAAAATATGAATATTCGGTTATCATTTACTCCCGTGTCATGTCATTCCAAACCTGTATGACTTTATTCCCTCTCTAGAAAACACAAGATGTTCCTTTACGAATTAGATGCTCTTATTTTACTATTATTTATTACTATTATTTAACTATTATATTAATTTAATATCTATTTTATATTATTTCATATTACAGAGGTATTTATTTAACATATATATTTATTAATAATTAATTAAATAATTAATTAATAAATTAGTTTTTATTTTTACTTAATTTTTTTTAATTAATTTTGTTATGTGCTTTTGTCATGTTTATTAATTAAAAAAAAAAATGTTATCTATATAGCTTTATTTATTTATTTCAGTTTTAGTCATTCTAGTACATTAATTTACACTTATTTTATTTCATTTAGTTTCATCTAACATGAGTACTTTATTTCAGCTTTATTTCAATTAATTGTTTTGGTTTTTTTATTGTTTAGTTAAAGTTAACAAATTGAGTGATGGTTGTCGAGCTCCAAAATGGAAAACATTTCATTTATTACTTTAAATGCTTTTATACTAGCAAAAAATAAAATAAAATACAAAAATAATAAATAAAATAAAATAAAATAAAATGAGACAATATGAGATAGTAAACAACTTCAGGCATAAGATATTTACATTAGTCTGACCATTTCTTGGTCTGACTTCCACTCAAATCAAATCAGGCTGAAAAAAAAGTCATACAGGTTTGGAAAAACATGAGGGTGAGTAAATGATGACAATTCTCATTTTTGAGTGAACCGTCCCTTTAACGTGGAGAAGTGCGTGTAAGATTTCTTGTAGGCAGTGCTGCAGTGTGAAAGTGTAACCGAGGTGAGCGAGGTAAAACCGCAGGCTCTCATTAATCACCTGCGCTCTGCTGCCTGCCTTCTGCCGAGCACAGTTTTGTATTTTAGGTGAAGCTAAAAATAGAGATCCTTGGCAAATTGTGAGGGAACACACACACCTGTCACCTGTGATTCATTTGCGAAGGTATGAACACAAATAAACACACACACACACACACCTTCTCACAAACATACAAGGCCGAAATGGACCTTCGCCAAACAGCAAATGTAAATAAAAATTGGCTTTGGTGAGTAAATGACACCAGCTGGCCAGAACCTTTTTTTACGATTTTATTAGAAAACAACGCATGGTTTAAATCACAATATAAGAACAACAGTCTGACCCTGGCTGTTTTTATTTTCTTCCTCCAACTTCAGCAATGTGAGAAAACTAAATCCAATTCAACAAAAATCAAGCTCAATGACTGCTGACGATATTTATAAACAAAATATAAACATATATTAGTGTTACTATAAACTAAAACAAAATATATTGCAAATAACTTTGTTCACTGAAATAATAAAATAAAATCATATTAGATATATTAGAAAAACTTAAACTAGACACAAAGGAAAATTTGTCAACTAGAAATTAAAACCAGAAAACTAATTTTGTTAGTTGAAATAAAATAAACTTCAATGAATAAATAAAATATAATACAAAAAAAATGAAAATTATTTTATTTCAGTTAATAGCCAAACAACATTTCTCATTTTCATTTAGTTTATCTGGATGTACTAGAATAACTGTAACTGAAACACTGACATATTTAGATAACTTATAATGACTTATGACAAAAATGCGACAAAATTACTAAAACTTGAATTAAAATGAAAACAGAAAACTAAATCAAAATGTTATATATGTAGCTTATATACACATATGACAAAAAAAAAAAAAAAAAAAAATTATATATATATATATATATATATATATATATATATATATATATTTATATTATATACTAAAATATATATAAAAATAAAGTTATGTCTGGGTTATTACACTGAGCAATTCCTTTAATAACAGCTATAATACAGACTGGGCCATCAGGAATTACAACAAACTTTACGTTAGCCCAAACTGTAGCTTAAATCAACTGCATAGAGTCACACATTCACTCAACATACAGTATTTTCACTCCACTTTCAGTTTGGTCCATTATTGAAAGCTGTTTCTGTAATGCAGCACTGCTCTGCTCACACGAGTGAACACCGTAACCTGTTAATATAGGCGCCAAAATAAACCTGCGCTGCTCTAGTGTGCATGTGTCATAAACCACAGAACAGGAAAATGCACAAAACCACCTGAGAACAGAAAGCTCTGGTTTTCCTCACAGCATCTCCTCCTCTCCGTTCTCTGCCTTTATCAGTCAATCTTGCTCAGTCATGTCATGTCAAACATGCTTTGGCTGAAGGCTTTTATTGCCAGTCGCAAACACACACACACACTGCTGGCTGGGGTATCATTTTTCCTCTGAACACTTCTAATGATGTTATCAGCTCGTTACTTTTATGATTTTTTCTATAACACCCCAAAACCCCTTCAGACCCCAGAGGGTTACACAATATTTTGCTTAGTGTGTTTTCATTGAATCATTCATTCAAACGATTCATTCAAAATGGCTTATTCATTTAGAAAGAAGCAAGTGGCTGTCTTAAAGGGATAGTTCACCCAAAAATGAAAATTCTGTCATTACTTACTCACCCTCATGTCGTTCCAAACCTGTAAGACCTTCATTCATCTTCAGAACACAAATTAAGATATTTTTGATGCATTCTGAGAACTCTCTGACCCTCCATAGACAGCAATGTAATTACCACAATCAAGGCACAAAAACGTAGCAAGGAGATCGGTAAAATAATCCATGTGACATTAGCGGTTCGACCGTAATTTTACGAAGCTACGAGAATACTTTTTGTATGCAAAGAAAACAAAAATAACGACTTTATTCAACAATTCATCTCCTCCATGTTACTCTAGCGCCATTTTGGAGAGTATCCACTGAATGTAAACAGTGTACGCTGTTCTGTGTCAGCTGCGTCACACAGATACGTGGTTTTCGTTCAGATCAAAGCGTAAATGATGAAAACAACATATCCGTGCTATGGTGACGGAAAGTCATTATTTTTGTTTTCTTTGTGCAAGTAACAAGCCTTTACAGTAACAAACTGCTCTTTGTGACATATTCTCTGAGCTTTTATAGAACACAGTAATTCAGTTTATTCCTTAGTTTGTAATAACAAATGTGACACACGGTTACAGTATTAGTAAAATCTCTAATATCCTTGTGTTATGACAAACTACACCGAACTTTAATGTGGTAAGCAAAAGCTAAAAAACTATTTTTTTCACCTTGCCACGTGAAAGAAGAGCAAACAGAAAAAAAAGTGGATGTGAGAAAAAAAAAAGAAGAAGAAAGTGTGACAGGTTTTATTTTGAATAATGATTTTTACTGGGAAACTAATACTTGGCGGGATGATTCCAGAGAAGCGGAAACCAGGCTGAGCAAAAACAGAAACAGTCTGTCTGATGGAGGAGAGCACAGGTGTGATAACAAGCCGCTCCAGTTTACTTTCTGTAAGAGACACTGAGACTCGACGAGATGTAAACAACCTCAGACAGAGTGAAGAGATTATTTACATCTGAACACTGTCTGAACACTTCCTAGTCAGCCAAAAATAAAATAAAATAAGAGAATAATAAAGTATATTAATTATATAAATGTTTTAAATGAGCTCAGACAATAATGAATAGATATTTGCGTTAGTCTGATTATTTCTCTGTCTGCCTTCCATAAATAAAATAAAATCAATATTTTAAATGACAGATGAAATGAACAGATATTTACATTAGTCTGACCATTACTTGGTCTGCCTTCCACCCATCATAAAATAAAGTAAAATAACCTTGAAATAAAAATAAATAAATAAAATGATTTAAATTAATTAAATTAATTATTAAGTGTATTAATGTGCAAAACTGTATAATTACCTGATATTTCAAGTTTTTACATTATCATAGGAACAGTCAAATAATAATAATAATAAATTAAATTAAAAGTTAGTTATTAAAACAGAAATTAAATTAAACTAAATTTAGAGAATAAATAGAAAAATGTATATTCACTATGTGCGTTTTTTAAATGACTAAAATTAATTATTAAAAGTATTAATTTATTTATTAACCTTTCCAAAAATTGCAAACTTTCTGATATTTCAAGGTTTTCCATGATTAAACAAAAGTTATTAAAAAGGGATCATGTGAAAAATGAAGCAACTAACATTAAACTTAAAAGCAATACATATAATAATAAAAAAATAAATAAATAGGTTGATAATTGACTAGTTGACTGTTGGATGTAGTAGATTTATGTGAGGTACAATAATACGCCTTATTATAACAGAGACTGTTTCATAGTCTCTCTCTCAATCTATAAACCTTTCACTTTCTGCTCTCTCGGACTGTCTGTCTCTTTACTAGCACAAAAATCACTTACTATTACTGGCATATGGCCATCATAAGCAGGATATGCAGAGTTTATTTCTCTCATCCCCACGTTTCTTTGAGAGTAAGACCTGATCTGCAGGCCTTCGCTTCACAGTCTGATCTTGTTTTGACAGCCATGAAAACAATGATGAATAGAAAGAACAGCATAAAGGAAACTGAGTCAGTCTCTGAAAGGGAAAAACTGAGAGATGGACTGAAAGGAAAGCAGGGAGTACAGGTGGCTGAGACATGTTTGAGACACAAAGGCTTCTCAAACGTGACACACTTTCAACGTCCTGTTAAAAAAGCAAACCGATGCTTTAATGTGCTGCCCGAGCTCCTGCGGGACTGTCATATGCTTCATTTAGTAATAAACTTTACATATTTTTCACAAGTGTTAAAAACTGCCGCTGACTCTCACAGAAAATCCAGCATGTCTGATATTATGCATCGCTATTGTTTTAAGTCAGTGTGTGGGAAATTATATAAATAGCAGAAGCTGAAGCAGAATGCATGTAGATAATGAAGAACTGTTTCTGGTCAGGAACTTGCTCTAAAAATCGGTCCAAGACACAACACTTGATAAAAGCAGGAATCCACAGCTGCCGTTCAGAAACCTCATCAGAAACGTTTGCTGTTTTTACACCACAAAACCCACATGCTGATTTCACTCCTCACTTCCTCATCACCATTTTATAATGAACAACTGTATGGGTGTTGTGACAACAGTAAAACCCAGCAGTGAACTAGTATATCTACTGAGCTATAAACAGCAATTGAAAGTCTGGTGCAAAAAGAATGAAGAACATTATGCTGAAATCTAAAATAGAGCTTCATCACATGTAATGTTACCGTAAAGGCAAACATAACATGACAGTCACTTGAGGTTCCATGAAGGTTATACTGCTGCCTTACAGGGCAGCTGTCTATGTAGACAGTAAGACAGGCCCAGAATGTCTGTCTCAGGGTTAAAATGGCCAACAAACACTGATTAGAGAACAGTCCTGACACTACAACCTACATATCTGTGATCAGCACAGTAGGGAGCGAAAGCCTCTCCTCAGATCAGCAGGCCGGAGGAACTTCCTCTCGTTCCCAGTCTTGCACACGGAGTCATTGTTTAAAGCTGACTCAGAATACGCCGAGCTCAAAAACCGAAGGAAACAAGACTTGTGACATCACTTCCTGTGAGCAAGTGAGAATGTGTGGTCAAGCTGTAGAGAATATAAAATTAGACATGCTCATTTGAACTCTCAAGACACATGCACTGGACATTCAGACAGCAAAAGCAGATGAATCAAGATGCAGAAAAGTGGACTAGATTTTAAACAACTCCAGAACTTATGTTTCCTGCTCCAAATATCTGCTCCCTCGAATGAGAGTGTGTCATCTCCAGCTCTCAGAGATAATAGCAGCCGTGTGTTACACATAATCACATGTCAAAGACGCCACAACTGAGTCTGGATTCTATGATGATGATTGTGACTCTGGTGATTTATTGCAAGGTGTGTTTATGACACAAACAGTTAAACACACTTACAACACGAAAAACACGAACACCCACAGCTACAATGAGTAAACAAACTGTAAAATGCAAAGTGTTTTGCACAATAGTTTATCCCAAAAAAAGTTTGGCACAAAAGGAGGAAGCACATTATGCTGGATTGTAATACAATATGTATTTATTTGGTTATATATACAGGTGCATCTCAATAAATTAGAATGTCGTGAAAAAGTTGAACAAAAAGTGAAACTTTCATATATTTTAGATTCATTGCATGTAAAGTAAAACATTTCAAAAGTTTTTTTTTGTTATAATTTTGATGATTAGAGCTTACAGCTCATGAAAGTCAAAAATCATTATCTCAAAATATTAGAATATTTACATTTGAGTTTCAATTAAATGACCATCCCTACAGTATAAATCCCGGGTATCTCTTGTTCTTTGAAACCATAATAATGGAGAAGACTGCTGACTTGGCAATGATGCAGAAGATGAACATTGACACCCTCCACAAAGAGGGTAAGTCACAGAGGGTCATTACTGAAAGGTGTGGCTGTTTACAGAGTGCTGTATCAAAGCATATTAAATGCAATGTTGACTGGAAGGAAGAATTTGGATAGGAAAAGGTGCACAAGCAACAGGGATGACTGCAAGCTTGAGAATACTGTCAAGCAAAGCGGATTCAAACACTTGTGAGAGCTTCGCAAGGAGTGGACTCAAGCTGGAGTCAGTGCATCAAGAGTCACCACGCTCAGACGTCTTCGGGAAAAGGGCTACCAAGCCACTTCTGAACCAGAGACAACGTCAGAAGCATCTTACCTGGGCTGTGGAGAAAAAGAACTGGACTGTTGCTCAGTGGTCCAAAGTCCACTTTTCAGATGAAAGTAAATTTTACATTTAATTTGGAAATCAAGGTCCCAGAGTCTGGAGGAAGAGTGGAGAGGCACAGAATCCATGTTGCTTGAAGTCCAGTGTGAAGTTTCCACAGTCTGTGATGATTTGGGCTGCCATGTCATCTGCTGGTGTTGGTTCACTGTGTTTTCTGATGTCCACAGTCAACGCAGCCATCTACCAGGAAATTTTAGAGCACTTCATGCTTCCTTCTGCTGACAAGCTTTATGGAGATGCTGATTTCATTTTCCAGCAGGACTTGGCACCTGCCCACACTGCCAAAGGTACCAAAAGCTGGTTAAATGACCATAGTGTTACTGTGCTTGATTGGCCAGCAAACTCGCCTGACCTGAACCAAGTCAAGAGGAAGATGAGAGACACTAGATCCAACAATGCAGATGACCTGAAGGCCGCTATCAAAGAAACCTGGGCTTCCATACCACCTCAGCAGTGCCACAAACTGATCACCTCCATGCCACGCCAAATTGAGGCAGTAATTAAAGCAAAATGAGCCCCTACCAAGTATTGAGTACGTATACAGTAAATGAACATACTTTCCAGAAGGCCAACAATTCACTAAACATGTGATACTTATGAAGTATTCTAATTTGTTGAGATTGTTGTGAATTGGTGGGTTTTTGTTAAATGTGAGCCTAAATCACCACAATTAAAAGAACCAAAGACTTAAAATACTTCAGTCTGTGTGCATTGAATTTATTTAATACACGAGTTTCACAATTTGAGTTGAATTACTGAAATAAATTAACTTTTCCACGACATTCTAATTTATTGAGATGCACCTGTATATTGCATAATTAAATAGACATAATTAAATAATGCATAATCTTTTTTTCATACACTGAAAATGAATAGGGTTGTTGCAATCCATAGTTTTTAATTTCGTTCACGTTCACATACAGTACATGAAAAGTGCCATATTTGATGTATATGAAGATGAACAAGATCAGTTTTTATACATATATTTTTACATATATTTACACCAGTTATACACAATGCCATCACACCAGTAGTGTGATATTGTGAGTGTGAAGATGCTGAGATAAACTGCTGAACTGTTTTGTTCTGGGTTTTTTTTTCTTCTTCTCGGTCTAAAAAAATGGTCTTTGCTTGTGCAGCTGGAAGTGTTTGCTGCCAGAAAAGAGCAAGACAGCAGAGGAGTGAATCCAACCTGCCAAAACAAGACACAATGCAGCCTTGAAGCTCAACACAGCACAAAGATCAACTACCAGAACTGAGAGCAGTGTCTACTAAAGCAACAGTTCAACAAAAATTATCATTCTGCACAAATGATGAAAAATAAATCATTTACTGGTTCTTATCTTTATTATTGCTTGTTAATTATTGAAAATCTTGCTGTGCAGGTCTCAAAAGGTTACTAAACACCAGTTATTATTATTATTTTTTTAAAAGGTCAATTGAAATTTATGTGAAATTGAAATATTAGATGATAAAAAATTAAATGGTTAAACTTTAAAAACTAATGAAAAAAAAGAAATGTGAAATAAGTTTACACTGAAGTAATAAAGTTACTAAAATTGAAACATTTTTAAAGCTATATAAAATAGCATTAAATAATTAATAAATAGATAATATTATTGAATATGTATTAATAACAAACATTTAAAACATTTATGAACTAAAATTGTAACTTTAAAATTAAACTTTAAAAATTATAAAAGTATAAGCATAAGTAAAAGTATATATTCATACATGCATATAATGTATATATATTAGTGGTGGGCCGTTATCGGCGTTAACGTGCTGCGTTAACGTGAGACTCTTATCGGGCGATAAAAAAAATATCGCCGTTAATCTATTCTCAAAGTTGGGTTGGGAGCTGGGTCTATACTACGCAAGCTATGATGACTTTCACCTTGATAGTTTAGCGCGGATGTATACCTAGCCGAATAGCACTGTAGGGGGCGAGAACGAGTCTTCCAACCTGTGTGTATGCGTGCTAACATGGATGCAGCTATGAAGCCGCGGGTTTGCTTCAGGAAAATTTATTTTTAAGAAGCTTCCCAATGGAAATCTCAGTGTTTCCCCTACCATTATTTTTAGTTGTTTACTACTAGTAGTGAACTTATTCTGATCTACTTGACAGAATTCAAATGAGCCATTTTAATCTAGATTAAAAAAATAATCTATGCCCACCACTAATATATATATATATATATATATATATATATATATATATATATATATATATATATATATATATATATATATATATATATATATATATATATATATATATATATATGTATATATATATATATATATATATATATATATATATATATATATATGTATATACACACACACACACACACACACGCATATATACACACACACACACATATATATATATATATATATATATATATATATATATATATATATATATATATATATATATATATATATATATATATATATATATATATATATATATATATATAAATATAATCAAATAAAAATATAATATAAATAAAACAATTGTAATAATTTTAATTAATAAAACAATGACAAAAGTATAAATAAAAACTAAAAAAAAAAAAAAAAAAAAAAAAAAAGCTAATTCATAATATTAATGAATACTATTATTAGCAGAAAAAGAAAGGAAAGGATTTGTAAAAACATGAGGATCAGGAAAAAACAGAAATGACCAGTTTCATTTTTAGATAAGCTGTTGCTTTAATTGTAGGACTTCTCAAATTTCCCCTTGGCATTTGTTCTCAAAAATGTGTTCCTCAGAGGTGTACGCTAGGACACAAAACATGCCTGTGCACACATGCCTCTACAAACATGCCCCGTCACAACCATCCACACTACCTCTCTGTGCACGGCTGCATCTCTTCATCTCTCTCTCTCTCTCTCTCTCTCTCTCTCTCTGCACGCGCACACCTCACTATCGCCTCGTCTGATCAGATCTGGGGTCTATGATTATTCAGAGGTAATCTCGTGGTCAGCTAGTTGGCATGGAGACCGTCTCCCCTGGGAACAGACCTGTATACTCTTCCCGACATGGGTCCTGGACCCATGACCCATCCACGTTCACTCGCAGCACAGCAACACAAATGTCAGAAAGCAATGCTGCAAAATTACTGCACTCTAATACCTTATTTTTAACAACATCAGTGCCTAAAGCAAGTCTAAGGGTTTTTGTTTTTTTGCCTGTTTTAGCATTCATCTCAACATTTGGAGAAATGTAGCATTCCATCACTTGCTCACCAGTGGATCAGTGAATGGGTGCCGTCGGAGTCCAAACAGCTGATAAAAACTTCACAATAATCCACACCACTCCAGTCCATCAATTAACATCTTGTAAAGTGAAAAACTGTGTGTTTGAGGTTTTATTTTAAAACGTCATTCAGGTGTTTTTACATTAAACCATCACTTCTGGCCAAAATATGAGTCCATAATCCATAACTCTTCCTGCAGTGAAAAAGTAGATCCTTTGTTGTCCCCTCACATCAAAATCCACACATATTTGTTTAGAGCTGTTTTGGCTCTAATCTGTGCAGATTTCTCCCCTGATTCAGACGGGGTGAATTTTTCACTGGAGAAAGCATTATTATGAACAGAGGACATTTTCATGTTTTAGCTGGAATCAACAGTTTAAAGTTAATGCCTTAATTATGTCTTTTTTTCATACAAACACAGCTTTTTGCTATACAAGATGTCCATTGATGGACTGGAGTGGTGTGGATTATTGTGATGTTTTTATCAGCTGTTTGGACTCTCATTCTGACGGCACCCATTCACTACAGAGGATCCATTGGTGAGCAAGTGACGAAAAGCTACATTTCTCCAAATCTGTTCTGATGAAAAAACTAATTCATCTACATCTTGGATGGCCTGAGGGGGAATACATTTTCAACAACGTTTTGGTGTACTATTTCTTTAAAGTGTAAGAACGTTTTCCTTCAGTTGCCTAGTTTGTTTTTGTTTTGCTCATATTTCCTTCATCCTGGAAATACACTTCCTCCATCAGATCCAGGAAGAACTTTATCTGATGGTGTTAATAAAGCGCTATTCAGCTCCTCTGCAGAAAAGTTCATCTGCAGCGGTGTGAGATCTGGCCCATGTGCAGTGAAGCAGTCCCACATGCAAATGCACGCAGTGAATCGAAACATGAGGTAATTGCATTCTTCAGCAGCTCGTCTGCATGTTTATTATATGCTCGAGGTATTCGGCTGATTTCATTGCGTTTCACATTTGCATCAACTCTAGAAAAGCCTGAGAGCTACTGCGGTCCTGAGCTACTGAGATTTCTTCAGCAGGTTCTCAAGTGAGTATGAGGGCTGTATGCCGGGAAAGTTTTACTGGATAATCCCAAGAAAGCAATTTGCATGTGAGATCAGAAGTCTCTCTCTCTCTCTCTCTCTCTCTCTAAACAGGTTTAAACTTCATGATAATATAGTGGAGTATGGATGTAACTCTATGTACTTCAGCAAGACCTATTACTGCAAACACACTGATATTATTCATATGAATCTCACAAAAACACTAGGTGAATATGTTCACCCAAAGCTCAAAGAATGTATTGTGTTAATTTCTTGTAAGTAATTATTTTTTAAAGGCTTTAAAAAAAGGGTATATATATTGCAATTAATTTAATTAAAATTAATGGCCCTAAAGTAAGTAAATAATTTATTTATTAAGCATTACAGTAATGAGAATTTGGTGGTACATGTGCACAATAAATATCACATTCTTAAAAGTATCACATAAAAATATTATTAGTATAGAATAGCATAGTTATTTTATTTTATTTTCATGTGGAAAAAAATTATCGTATTTTTGAAAGGCTTTAAGAACTCCACCTTATCATATGCATAAAAAGCTATGATAAACAACATCAAAACATAATGTGGGCCATATACATTTATGGCTTCTACATAAAAGCCTACATGCCACTGTGCATCTTTATCTGTCTGTGTGTGTGTGTACCTGTTTTTCTATTCAGGTGGGGACTTAAACCTGAATACACACAGACTCATGAGGACTCGTGTCACGGTGGGGACCTAAATTGAGGTCCCCACTGGTAAACAAGCTAATAAATCACACGGAATAAAGTTTTTTGAAAATCTAAAAATGCAGAAAGTTTCCTGTAAGGGGTAGGTTTAGGTGTAGGGTTGGAGTAGGGCAATAGAATATATGGTCTGTACAGTAGAAAAAGTATTACGCCTATTGAGAGTCCACACAAGGATAGCAAACCAGACATAAGTGTGTGTGTGCGCGTGTGTGTGTGAGTGTGAGTGTGAGTGTGAGTGTGAGTGTGAGTGTGAGTGTGTGAGAGAGAGAGAGAGATCATGGTTCATCATGCTGTACAAACGTGCGACACTTCTACACTTCAGTTTAACGCTTGTTGCGCCAGACAACAGCCGTGCTCTAACTGCAAACAGAGACGTGCTCCGGCCTCAACCCTGAGCATTAAATGCACTGAATGCAAGTTTCTGATGCCTGCGGAACATACAGATATAAACATAAAAATTTAAATGGAAGGCTGGAAGGCTGAATCCCGGTGGAATAAGTCAGATCAGACCACATTATATTCCCAGTGACTGACTCTCAATGAACTGTCTGCTCTCCTATCAAGCATGATAAGAAAAACGCAGTGGTCTGCTTCGCTCTTCTATGAGGGTCAGAAATGGATTAGGCGTTCATTAATTCAGCAGCAGGATTATGGAAATCCTCTGACGACAGCTACGGGAAAGTGGCAGAAACAATGATGATTTTTGTTGCTTTGCACTGACAGGAGCAGCCAGAAACAATAGAGCTCTCATTCCTGACAGGGTCAACAGAGATTTGAGGAGACGCGGGCGGAACACAGAGAGCTCATTTATCCATCCAATCCCACCAAATCACACGCAATTCTGCAGATTATGACATCAGCAATTAGCCAATCAGGAGCTGCTCTGTTGGGTGAAAATGTAAACAAAAAAGTGTAGTAATTTTGATCTTTATTCCAATGCTCTGTATACACACATTAATTTTCTTCTTTTTTAAACCAATATTACTGACATATCCATATGATATGGTACTTAAAATAAAATAAAATGACTGGAAGGGTTTCCTCAGCAAAAATAAAATAAAATAACATAAAATAACTAAAATAAAATAAAATAAAATAAAATAAAATAAAATAAAATAAAATAAAATAAAATAAAATAAAATAAAATAAAATAAAATAAAATAAAATAAAATAAAATAAAATAAAATAAAATAAAATAAAATAAAATAATAAAAAGGGTTTCCTCAGCAAATAAAATAAAATAAAATAAAATAAAATAAAATAAAATAAAATAAAATAAAATAAAATAAAATAAAATAAAATAAAATAAAATAAAATAAAATAAAATAATATTGATGCTACCGAGTGAACAAATATATAAATTCTCGCTTAGATAAGATGAGCAAATAAGACAATAATAAACTTAATTAATACTGATTATTTCACAAGCATAATTCTGCAAACAAAGTGGGCACATTTTTAATAAGCCTCACAGAAAATATAAAATACAATAAAATTATAAAATATTAAGAAACTGAAAGGGTTTCTTCTGTAAACATATAGCTTAGCTTGAATAAAGAGAGCAATAATGTCTGGCTCAGAGCTAGAAATGACTACAATGTTTGAGGGAAATTATACAGCAATAAAACTCAACTGCATAACTATAAATCAGTGACACACACCCACAAATATGTGTGTCTCACATCGTCTGGGCCCAGGGCAGGTAAAGTCAGTCTAATGCTATTTCTCTTCCTTACAAACCACAGCTTCAGTCTTATTAAAATTAAGGCTGACTAAACTATTACAGCATGTGTTGCATCATCAGGCAAAATATTCATTAAGGTGTGTGTGTTTCCTTGTGTTTCCTATTGCTATATTCCTGTCTCGCGGCTTGCATCCACTAAATCATCTAAAAACCTGAAAATGTGCAGCCTTCATTTCAAGCTAATTTCATGAGAGGAAAAATCTACCTTTCTTATCAGCACCGCATGAGCACAGCCAATTAAGATCTGTTGAATGCTGCAAGAACAGGTTTCATTAGTAGGGAATTTTAATTGCGTTCTCTCCTCCCAGCATTAATCTCAGAGAGAGGGAAACAGATCGTTATATAGGACACGCTGCCTTTCTGTTCTTACACCCTGAAACACAAGATGCAATTAACTCAAGGCTGATTTCATAACTTCTCCTCTCTGCCATCGGATCATTATTTGTTAATCAGAATAGAGCAACTCTAGAATCGCAAAATCCGGCAATTCAGATGGATTGTAATAATAGGGTTTCAGCTCCAATGCGTTTGCTCAGTTCCCACAAGTATGTAATGCACTACAAAAAGCAAATTCAAATGCCTTTCTTACTACTAGGAGTCGTTTCAGACAAGCCAAACCTTGCTTTAATCTGTTTCTCCATGTTTTGTAAAATTACAAATGTCAACAAAGGAAGTGAAGCAATTTGTCTCTTACTACACTGACCTGAAAACAGACACAAGACTCGATAACTCCAAAACCTACCTAGACAGCATATTATATCCATCCATCTATCCCTTTACTTAGATAAATTTATATTTTGTAATTATATTTTTAAATAATATTAATTAACGTATATATTGCAGAATTATGCTTGTATTTTATTATTATTATTTTCTATTATTTGTGGCTTATGGCATTGAATCTATAAAAATGTGTCCACTTTGTTTATATAAATATAATTGTAAATTGAATTACTTCATTTAAATTATAAAATATTCTTAGTGTAATATTAATAATATTATTCATATTAAATATATTATTTAATATAAAAATGTAATAATAAATATACTACTATAGTTGTTCACATAATAATATACGTGTGTACTGTGTATATTTATTATGTATATATACACCCATTATTTGAGTTTGTCAAATTTTTTCCAGCATTGTGTCAGAAAATGATAACAAAAGAAAATCATTTCAAATCCATCAAGCTTCAAAAGGTCACAAGTTGAATGTTGCTGTAAATGAATTATTCTGAGAGCAGGAACAGGAAAATCTTCAGCTCCCTATGTAGGCTTTTAACAGCTCACTAGGTATTTGCAACAGAGCAAACACATTTTTACAGTCATCCATCAAACTTTGCGCAATCGATGCCACAGAACCCTAGAACATTTCATTGTTTCGCCATTCAAATAAAGTCATGTCATGATTAATTAAAAACAAAGTTCAAGTGGTTTCACATCAGAGTCTTTAAATTGAATTTAAGGTCTGTTAAAAGGAATCCATTTAGCACACAACAGTGAAATGTCATTCTGTATGAAGGGACTCCAGCAGTATGAAAAACAGACACGTTGCACAAAATAACACAGCAAGCAATCACGTTTGAGAGCAGTTATCTTCCAGTGACCCAGGCAGGAGGCGGATGGTGTTCTTATCGGAGTTCTTGCCCTTTAGGCCGTTCGTTATGAGAAACAGACTCTGATGTAATGTGATAGTAAGCATGGATCCACCCTTTTTGGACTGCACTCTTTTCCTGCTTCATAGTCTGGATGTAAACAAATAGTGGCACACTGTGCAGAGCTGTTATTATGTGTGTGTATACATTTAAGAAGGGGCTGACAGGACATCAACCGTTTCCTCTCCCCAGGGCCAACTGATCTAGCGGCCTGTGCAGAGATGACAGAAAATCATTTCAAATCCATCGAGCTTCAAAAGGTCACAAGTTGAATGTTGCTGTAAGAGAATTCTTCTGAGAGCAGAAGCAGGAAAATCTTCTCTCTATCTAGAGTCTGTGAGGAGTTCATGAAGATTTACAGACGATTTCAGATCTACAGGTTCAATGGAATAAAACACGGATACTTCTGCTGCTGAAGGATCAACTTTTGAGTCGATAAACGTGGATAACCATCCAGCCACATACAGTTTCACAGGCATTCAAAGCATTGATTGGTAAATGGTGTGCTCGGATTTCTTGAGTATTGATTACACCATCAATAAAACAAAGGCAAAAGAACATTTTTAAAAGGTGATGTACGCACTTTTTATGGAAGCTTGTTTCTGTCACAGAATAAAAAAGTAATTGTGACTTTTTACATATATATCTAGTTATATATAATTGAGAGTCTACATCTCGCAATTCTAAGTTTATGTCTCACAAATCTGAGTTTACGCCTCATAATTCTGAGTTTATATCTCGGAATTCTGAATTAACGTCTCACAATTTCCAACTTTTTGCCTCAAAACGGGTTATATTTACATTTCAAAACTCCATTCTTTTTTTCTTTAGAAATGTGAGTCATACTGTACATAATTGTGAGTTTATATCTTGCAACTCTGGAAAAAAATTCAGAATTATGAGATATAAACTAAAAACATTTGAGAAAAAAAAAGTCAGCACTTTGAGATAAATTGAATTTTTTTTTTCCTTTTTTTTTTTTTTTTGCTTGTTTGTTCGTTTGATTTTTTATTTTTATTTTTTTTGTCCCATAGTGGAAACAAGCTACCATAACTTTCTCCACCACTTTCATTTTTGCATTGCAAAAATAAGGACAGACAAACAAATAGGCTCGTCCCAAACACATGTCGTTACTTGAGTAATTTTTGCTGTGTTAGAGCATCACAGTGAATGAATTGTGAACAGCATATAAGCTTTTCTGAATTCAGCTAGTCCTTGCACTTTTTGGGAGAATTAACCTATAAACAGCTTGGATAGGAGAATGTATTTAACATAAAAAACCTTCCCATATCATCACTAAATTAAAATTTAAAAGTAGAATCCATCAGAAATATTGGAAACGTAATGGAAAATAATGCAAATTAAGGTCAAAAGTCACCTGCAAGCCTGATTTGATTTTGCAATGCAGCAGACTGAAAGAAAAGGTGATGAAATGCATCATTAGGTCAACGCTTTCGCTGAGGCGTTAAAAAGGCTCAGGCAAGTACAGTTCATCGCTTTCTAATGGCAGATCAATTATGCAGACCTGAAGGTTTGCATGTAGTCATCAAATGAACATACTCTCTGATTGTTCAGTATGTTTTATCTACCTTTATTATAAGGATGGACACTCGGAAGTGACAGCAATGGACCGCAGTCAGGGTAGATGCAATATACACTGCCATTCAAAAGTTTGCGATCAGTAAGATTTTTAATGTTTTTTTTTTTTAAAGAAGCTTCTTATGCACATCAAAGATGCATTTGTTTGATCAAAAACACAGAAGAAAAAAATAAATAAATAAATGTAATATTGTGAACTATTATTGTAATTTAAAATAATGGTTCACTATGTTAATATACTTTAAGATATAATTTATTCCTGTGATGCAAAGCTGAATTTATCAGCCATTACTGCAGTCTTCAGTGTCACATGATTCTTCAGAAAGCAATAATATGCACACTTTCAGAGAAAAAAAGATGTGTGGCATGATAAAGTCTAGGGACCGTTGTCTGATTCTGTCAAACTTGCTGAAACGATTACACTTCTGAAACTTCCTGCACAAAACTTTTGACTTGTGAAAATGTAGGGGGCTGTGCAAAGTCTGGTTAAATGGATCAATGATCTTGAACTTATCTGGCTCACTGGAGCACAGAGGAAAGAAATCGCAGAAAGGGTTTAAAACACCTCTACAACCTCAGATAAAATGTGAATCTCTCCCTCTGCACCAGGAAAGAGCTTATCAAAACCGCTCGGACTCTGTGCGCCAATTCAGACGCAGAGCATGTATCTTAGATCGATACCTGCTTCATAAACAGCTTCTTGACTAAACTTGTCTGCATGGCTGCGGATAAAACAACTCTGGAATAGAATCACCAAAGTTTGAACAAAAGCATACAACTGTGTCTTGTGAGAACATGACAGCGAACAGTCCGTTTTTAGTTGTTTGGTCACTTATTCAACTTTGGTTTTAGCCGCACACAGACCCTTTATAAAATCACAAGACTAAACAGATGTGAAACTCACATGCTATGAAATATGTACTTTATAAGTATAAGTCTACAACATGTCGTAATGATTTCACAATGATTTTTCACAAAACCCTTCCATTAAATTTCTGGAAAACCTGCATTTTTGGACCAGGAAAATGTCTCTATAATTGCATTTTATTTATCTATGCACTAATTCCTACTCTTCAGTCAGACATTATCTAACATACTTTCAGTTCGTCTGTCTGATATGAGGTTTCAATTCCTTTTGTGGTAAGTCCGAGATTAGATTACTCAAAAGACATCTTTCCATGGCAACCAAGACCATAAGAATGACAGAAATAAGTTTACTTGTGTTTTAGGCCTATACTTTGAAACCCTACAGGCCAGCCTACTGAGTCTTCTACACTCAATGCTGTATCGAGCCCATGCAAATGAAACTCGGTCTAAAAATTCCTCTTCATCCTATGGGAATAAGATCTGCCAGCCGCACCCCTGGGTCTCTGTGTTTCATCCCAAAGAGGATCGCTGAGGAACGAGATTGCGAACGCGACTTCAATCAGTTCAACTCTTGAGTCGAGGAACAATAAGCAAGAGCTCTGCTTGTGTGGGCTCATTTAGTTTGGCTCATTGAGAGCTGAAAATTACGCACCATGCTGTTTTAAAAGTAACAGCGGGCCCAAGGAGACACACCCTACGGTTTTCCCAGCCAGTTTGCATCAGGAAATGACGGGCATGGGTCAAGTTTAACTACAAATCCTGCCAAAAGCAACAGAAAAGCCCCTGTATTGATAGAAGAACAACCACACAATGACTCAAGAAAAACAGCAGGAATAGGACCATAATGGACTTCTTTCCATAAGACTATGTGACTAAGATCCCCTGCTAAGCCACATCTGCTAAATGTGGTGGGTTCATGAAACTAAAAGCTTGTCACCCCCTCCTGAGAGCTCTGGATGGGGTAGACAGTGGTGGTACATGATATTGCTGACTAGCTCAGTGTTGTGTCTAGACCCACACTAAATCTAGACTCAAATCCAACATGATCATGAGTAACACGCTTGAGTCAGATGCTCTCCAGGACAAATGAACTCTTTCAGATGGTCTGGAATTAGTTTAATACAGCTGATTTCACTGCATTTACCAGGTATGAGAATATCTGAAAAATGCAGCTCAAACAGCTGAAGCATGGTGATAACAATGCCATGGTCATGGATTCAATTCCCAGGGAATGCCTGAACTAATAAAATACATACCTTGTATTACATACCTAATACAATGTTAGACTATTTGGATAAAAGTGTCTGCCAAATGCAAAACAAAATAAATTAATAAATTACAATAATAAAAAAGTAAATAAATGTTGCATTAACAGCACCAAGGTCATAGGTTTAATTCCCAAAGAATGCATGAAGTGGAAAACATGGCTTAGAATGCAATACAAGCCAAGTCACTTTGGATAAAAGCATCTACCAAAAATGTAGTAGAGTGTGGTGCTAGCAACGCCAAGGTCTTGGGATTCAATTCCCAGGCAATGCACGAACTGATAACCTTATATACCTTGTATACCTTAAATGCAATGTAAGGCACTTTGGATAAAAACATCTGCCAAGTGTAAATAAATGCCAAAGTCATGCGATTCCTAGGGAATACAGAAACTGAAAAAGGCCTAGTATGTAATGCAAGTTTTCTTCAGATAAAAGCATCTGTCAAAAGCATGAATGTAAATAAATGTAGTGAAGTGTGGTGCTAGCAACGCCAAAGTCATGGGTTCAACTCCCAGGGAATGCATGAACTGATAATTGTATAACTTTAATGTAATGTAAGGTGCTTTGGACAGAAGCTTCTGCTAAATGCATAAATGCAAATAAATGTAGTATAGCATGGTGGTAGCAACGCCAAAGTCTTAGGTTCGAATACAGAAACTGAAGGCCTAGAATGTAATGCAAGTTTTCTTCTGATGAAAGCATAAGCCAAATGCATAAATGTACATAAATATAGTAGAGCATGGTGCTAGCAATACCAAAATCATGGGTTTGATTCCCAGGCAATGCATAAACTGAAGAAGAAAAAAAAAAAAAAAACGGCTGAATGCAATGTAGCATTTTGGACAAAAGCATCTACCATAAATATAAATGATAAAGAGTGCAATAATTTGAGAAAAAAAACAAAAGAACATTTCTGTTAAAGAACACAAAATCGTCACTTCAAGAGAAACTGGTGCAATAATGTGCATTTTAGAAATTTCATCTGCATCCATCCATTTTTAATGTAATACCCTAAAAGTTGCATAAAAAATATGGGGATGTAAATCCAGTTACTGAAGATCAGCACTAGTGATAGATCATTAATCAGCACAAGGTCACATTGCTACAAAACTTTCCATCAAAAATGCTGCGGCACACAGAGTCCTCAGCTCAGAAGCTTGAAACACCATTTCACAGGGTAAACCAGAACTGAAAACGGAAAAATTACAGAAAAAAAAAACAAAAAAAAAACCACGTCATTATCACATCAAGGGAGGGATCATGTTTACTGGACAAACGTTTATATTTAGATGTGCAGAGATATCAGCTGAGCAACAGAAGCATACAGTTACCAACGCTCAGAAATCTTAGCTACAGTTTCAGCTGTCTAACCGCTGTCAATTTTTAATGTTAGCCATAGATGTAAATATAGAAGCAAATTTACAAATATACACATACACTGTTCAAAAGTTTGGGATCAGTAAGATTTTTTAAGAAATTGATACTTTTATTCAGAACAGAAGGTTTTTATTTCAAATAAAGCACTTTTTACTCAAAGAATCCTGAATTAAAAAAATGTATCACGTTTTCCACAAAACATAAAGAAGCATGTTTCTTGAGCAGCAAATCAACATAGAATAATTTCTGAAGGATCATGTGACACTGAAGACTGGAGTAATGATGCTGAAAATTCAGCTTTAAATCACAGGAATAAATTACATTTTCAAATATATTCAGATATAAAACTGTTACTTTAAATTTTTGATCAAACAAAAGCATTCTTAGTGAGCATAAGAGACTTCTTTCAAACACTAAAAATCTTACCCACCCCAAACTTCTAAATGGTAGTGTTTCCATTGATGCTTGTGTACTGGGGCCTTAGTGAAGACGTCTTGAACAAATGCTAGTTCATTTAGACAGAAAAGCATTCTTTCAAATGACTGGACCTCCCATCCCAGCCTACAGACAGACTGAACACATTATCATTATTATGATTATATTTTCCCCCTGGTGCACTGAGGCTCCTGCAGGACGGGGTGATGAGGGATGGGCTTGTTTTAGCACTTTGCACATCTGAGAATAACATATTTTACATGATGCAAAAAAAAGCGTGAAGACAATCAGAAGAACTGAGCCTGAAGCCTTTGGGATTTGTGCTTTATTGCACTACTCATTGTCTTTCTAACCTACATGTGGTTAGCATGCTATATATATTATTATTATTTTATTTTATTTATTTGGATATGGTAAGACAACTAAGCAGTTCTGTGTGGATTCAAGGCCATTTCTAGGATGCTCTGGGTCACCAGATATCACTATAAATATGTCTAGACAAATATTTCACCTATTTTATCACCTGTCAGGCAAAAATATTGGCCTGAATTCACTCAGTGAACTGCACAATCAATTATCGTGTCAGTATCATAAACCTAGTGAAACACACAAGCCATTAACTACAGCCAAAATAATTACTAAACTATTCTGCAGAACCTAAACTGATTAACATAATGGTGTGATGACAATTTAACAGCCCAATTCAACAAACTGCTGTTTTACAAGTTTTTCTGAGCCTGAAACCATTATGATAATAAGTAGCACAATAGAGAAGACAAACAGCACTTCAGGGAGGACACAGAGTTGCTAATATCAGACAACTATGTAAATGAGTGAGCGTTAAAAGGCTGGAATGGCAAGCCAGAATGCACACACAGCTTGACTTCACAGACAGACAGAGAAAGCAAGCTGTTCAGGTCAATGCCAATCCATTAAGGCTTAGAACTTTAGTCTTATAGGTATGTCTATATTTGTGAACACCAAATGAATTGCAAGACATTCTATTGAGAATATAGTAATATTAGTGTATATCAGTGCATAAAGTCAACATCAAATTGCATGCTCAACCCATTTCACTTTCATAACAATTATTTGCCACTTAAAACTGAATATAAAAAGAACAAAATGTAGAGAAGGACTTGATTTATCCATTAGATTGCATAAGTTATCCATTGCAGTGAGGGTTACATCCAACATGACCTCATAAGAAAACGTAATTATAAGGAAATTTATCATTTTTAGAAAAAGTTTTTGGCATGAAGAGCCACCCCTAAACATTATGTCAGTGGGGCGTAAGCATATTGCACAAAAACGTACAAATGGATTGCACGAATTTATATGAATTAGTTACCAAAATAAGTTGCCAAAATGTAAAAAAACAGTTAAGAATTGTCATGAGTGTGTGTTGACAGTGTGTTTTTCTGTCATTAGTAATCACACAAAAATGGAAAGTTGATGAAAATGTACTCACACTCATGACATCCAAAGTGTAGACGAGTTTGTTTCTTCATCAGAACAGATTTGAAATGTAGCATTACATCACTTGTTCACCAATGGATCCTCTGCATTGAATGGGTGCCGTCAGAATGAGAGTCCAAACAGTTGATAAAAACATCACAATAATCCACCAGTAAACCACACCACTCCAGTCCATCAATTAACATCTTGTGAAGTGAAAAGCTGCATGTTTGCATTTAACATTTACATTTAATCATTTAGCAGACACTTTTATCCAAAGCGATGTACAAATGAGAACAATAGAAGCAGTCAGACCATCGAGAGTGCAGCAGTATACAAGTGCCATGACAAGTCTCAGTTAGTCCAGCACAGTAGACGTAGCTAGTTTTTTTTAAATAATAGATAGGCATAATAGGTAAGTGTTAGTATTAGTTGGTCAGGTGCAGGCGAAAAAGATGTGTCTTTAGATGATTTTTGAAAATGGCTAAAGACTCAGCTGTTCGAATTGAGATCGGGAGGTCATTCCACCAGATGGGCACAGTCCAGGAAAAGGTCCGTAATTCATCAAGGCATTTTAACTTTAAACTCCAGCGAAAAAGTAAATCCCCTGTTGTCTCTCAAATCAAAATCCACCAACATATTAGTTTAGAGCTCTCTTGGGCTCTTTTGGCCTGTAAATGGTACTTTATCTGTGCATATTTCTCTCCTGATTCAGATGAGACGACTTTTTCCAACGCTATCTCACGACCAATTCGTACGTATTTTACGACGTGGCTAATTTTGCAAATTTGGCAAAAATAGTATGAATTTGTACGAGTGAGGTCGTACGAATTAGCCACCTCGTAAAATATGTACGAACTGCCGTGAGATCGGGCTGCTTTTCATCATGTAACTTTCTCATCACCATCTGCATTTGGTGGTTATCAGTGTATTTCAAAGGTACAAAACAGATTTCAGTACTTCAGTAGGTTGGTATATTAACATTATATCAGTTAATGAAATTAGGGTATTTAACTGTAAACTTGTAAATGTTGCTACCGTATTTTTTATGGTAGAATTCCGTCAACCACAGCCGCCGTTTTTTTACAGATTTTTTTTTTTTACAGTGTAGCCTACAACGATAAACAGCTATTTGGCAATGCTTAACCTTACCAAATAGCCTGCATGGACTACGTCAAATGAAAAAGTCGTCAAACAACTCCCTTTAGAGAAAACATGCACCGACAAAACCATGCAAAAACAGACCAGAAAGACTTATTTAGAAAGCAAACAGGATCAATTCTGATATATGTTGACTTCAAAAAGAAGTTAAATGTGAGATGCTTTTTACTCGCCTTGAGGTCAGTAAGGACGCTTTTGGCTCTTAGTGGTTTTGACAGGCCAAAACACTGAAAGAGTTGTCCTTTGAACTGTGAGTTATTAGAGTAGATATGAACACAGTCAGTGTAATGCATCACATTAAAACCGCCTCAGGGCAACGGCGCTGATCTGCAAGTATTTAGGATGCATGGCTCTCGCTCTCCCTCCTTCTACATCTGAATGAACACACTCAGAACACGCAGTCAGATGCAAAAACTGGAGTCTCTGCAAAGACCTTGTTGAGTGCATCCCTCAATGCTCTAGAACAAAACCACTTTGTATCGCTCTGAAAGCTACAGTGCTTCAGAAGCTCAGCGCTTGTGCGATAACACACTAGAGCCGCAGTGGTGCGTCTAACCTCTGAGAGCAGAAAAGCTTGTTCCATCATTTCAGTCCCAGGAGGCTGGAATTAAACCACTCCGGAGAACTGCCTTTACTTTGAACATCTCGTTGTCTGTGGCTCTCCACCTTGACGTACATGACTAATCTGCAAAATGACAAAGAATGCTCTAATTTAAGCTGCTGCTCTCTTACGCCATGGGAAAAGCAGGACCGTGACATTCAAATCCAGCACATGCTGCATTAGTGCACGAGGCTAGATGTTAAAGTGCAATGAAATCACATCAAAGTATGGCACAGAAAATATTCCACATGTGAATGATTTATAATAAGGCATCAAATCTTTATGTTTAGCAGCACTGAAATGTCTCTTTATGGCTCGGAGGCACAGGGGGCGGGTGATTTCTCTTACAGCATCAGCACATGAGCAGATTAATCCAGAATTTACTGACAGCAGCAAATCAAAGGCGCCGCCTCCAAACGGATCACCTTCAAAGAACGCTTTTCTGGTGGATTTAAAAAGAGATGTAAAGGTAAAAGTGAAGATGTATTTTTAAAGACTGTTGGTGCCAGAAAAATTAATTTATATTTTAGTCAGTTAATATATATTTTAAGTTTTAAGTTTTGGGGTGTGTATTTGTTTTTTACTAAAATGAATGCTTTTTATTCAGCAAGGATGATTTCAACTGAGAAAAGTGAGAGTGATATTTATTATGTTCTTTTGAACTTTCTGAAACTCCTTTCAACACTGATTATAATTAGAAATGTTTCTTGAGCAGCAAATCAGCAAATTAGAATGATTTCTGAAGGATCATGTGACACTGTAGACTGGAGTGATGGTGCTGAAAACTCAGCTTTGCATCACAGGAATAAAATTAAATGTAAAAAAAAAAAAAAATTATTATAGTTATTTTAAATTCTGATAATTTCACAACATTACTGATTTTACCGTATTTTTTTGGCCTAAATGCAGCCTTGGTGAGCATAAGAGACTTTAAAAAAAAAAAAGGTAAAAATTGTTTAAAAATAAATAAATAAATACCAACCCCATTTTTACTCACATACTGTAAACATATAATATGATATATTCACTGTACTACACATCCTTAAGTGACTGTAATCAGATAAAAGACCTCTAGCAAGTAAATAAGTTATATATGCATATATCCGCTGTTTTACATCTGCCTCATGTGTGGCTCATTTATTCAGATTATAAAACCAACTATTCATTTAATAGTACAAATAGGCATTAATATAAATGTTTTACCCAAAAACGATAATTTACACACCCTCATCTCATTACAAATCTGTACAACTGATGCAACACTGAAAGAAATGTTAAAATGTGTCATGCCTGGAGCAAAAAGTTTGAATACGCAGAAGCATGAGATTTAAGTGCTGTGGTGGACATCAAAACCTCCAGTGAACAAAACATACATTTGTATCTGTTTTACAAACAAAGCTATTCTGTAAGTCATACAGACTAGTTTAATTATACTTTTATAGTGCTTTTTTAAGAGTTCAACAGTCTCTGGCCTGTGTCTGCTGTGTGGAAAAGAATTTGGAGATTCTTCAAAACATATCCATTTGTGTTCCACTGACAAAAAAAAAAAAAAGCAATACGGGTTTGGAATGATATGTGGGTGAGTAAATGATGCAAATTTTCACTTGCAGCAAAACCATTCCTTTCAAATCTGTTTAAACATCTTGATTGCGGTATCTCCAGATTGTGTTATTGTTCTGGAATCTCATGTGTATTCACACAAACTTGAAGCCTGATGGTCTGTCTGTCTGTGTGCATGTGTGCATGTGTGTGTACATACGGGCTGGTGTGAACTGTAGGGGTGAGCGCCAAAACAACAGTCTCACTAGGACGGGTGTGTGACATTGGTTTTCAGTTCTCAGGATGTAAAACATAACCAGAGAGAAGATGTCATAGTGCACTCCACTCCACCCTGCACAAACACACACACACACACACAGTCCTTTGTCCAAATACTACTCGCAGAGGAACTGGGGCAAATATGTAGAGCCAGACACACAGACGAATGAAGCAGAAGCTTCTTCAAAGCCGTGAGATCATCCTGCGATCACATTTCAAAGGTGAACTAGCCTGCAGCTCTGTCTCTGTCTTTGGCTTCAGAGAGAGGTCATCATGGCTTGATTCTCACAGTAAGACTCTGTCTACTCACAAACACACGTTACATGTCTCAGGCCTGAGATAATGCTTGGATTCATCAAGACATCAGTGATGCTATACCTATACCATGCAACGGTAGAAACATGGAGCAAATCTTCAAACATGGAAGAATCTTAAAGTCTCTCTTCAAGGAAGAATCTCCACAGTTAAGATGAATTTGTTACCTCGGTTTAACTTTCTTTTCTCTATGCTACCACTTTCTCCTCCTCCAGGTTACTTTAAGGAGGTCAACTCCATACTCTCTCAATTCATCTGGAATGATACCAGATGATCTGGAATCAAACTTACCACAATACAACATCCTATACACCAGTGGTTCTCAACCTTTTTTTCCACAGAGAGGTCCAAGAGCAAGTCTCACGGGCCGCACGCGTGTCATTTACATATTACGTCATCAATACAAACAAACCAGATTTATAATATCATTTATAGCCTAAATATTGAAATAAATAAATAATTCTACTCACCATTGTTAAAACACCTGATGCTGTCGGGAGCTGACCAATTTTGTGAAATTCTGCTCGAAAGGAGTAACAGCACAAGTTGTGATTGTAAGTTGCAGCCTGTAAAACGCGCACGGAAGCGTGACGCCCGTTTCACACCGCAAGCTTGAGCTTCGCGGCAGCATCACGTCAGCGTAACTACAGCGTCACTGCAGCTGCAGACTCGGCAGAGTATTCACACTGGAAGCGTTTGTTCAGCGTCACAGCAGCGGCTCCAAAGCGACATATTTCTTTACAAAGACAACTATAAATTTGTTTTTAGAAGTTGGTCAGTTATAAACTTGAAAGTTTTGAAGTCTTGGGGATTAGCGTGTAAATGGTCAACAACAAAAACATCTCCTATCATGTTGTTTCAGTCATACTCAAATATAGAAAGTGCTGTTTATACTGTTTTTAAAAATTATTATTATTTTTAATAATATATACTTTTACCCATATCTCCATTTCTTATAGAAGCTGTCAATAATGAATGAATAATGAATTTATTATGTAGGCCTACTGTATATACTCCATTGTAACTTAAGATCCTGAGCAAGATGAATTGTTCGTTGTGAGTTTGATAAAATGCTTTAAGTTATAATTTGCTTATGGCAATTAAAAATTAAAAACAAGTTAAAATGGGTAAATATTCTACACATTTTTAATTGTTCATTTTCTTTCCTGACATACTCCAATTCGTCTTAAAACACACTAGACATGCTTATTCTGTGCATTTTAGCACGTTTTGTGTGAAATATTTATTTTGTCCATCAAAAGTGTGCTGTCACTTTAATTGAGCGTGAGCGCAGCAAAAATAGACTCGGCGCGAAACCATCGCTGCAGCGCTGCTCACGCCGACGCTCCTGCTCGACGCTCACGCTGCTCCTGCTCCCGGTGTGAATGCACTCATTTGTTAACATGGGCGCCGAAAAAAATACGCGCTGCTCACGCGCCGCTCACGCTTGCGGTGTGAAACGGGCGTGAAACGGCGTGAAACGGGCGTGACTTGACACGCGACATTGCAGAAATGTAGCCGTGATCCAAATATGGAAAGCACTTTCGAATTTAATAATCTGAGGTTCTCTCAAGAGATGTTTTGCCACATTTCTGTAATTAAGGATGATTGCTGCGTAGTAGCATATGGGTGTTTCTTTTTGCAATCCGTGATCGCGTGCAGTTGCTAATGCGTGCAATCGCTTTCTTATGTGCGCTGTTTTATCGGTTTCACTTTCGCTTTCGAAATCGATCAAGTTCGGCACGGCCCGCGAATGCCCCTCCCTTGGCGCCGGCCCTGATTCAGCATGGTGGGCCGCATTTGGATTCGTGACGGGCCGCGGGTTGAGAACTACTGCTATACACGCAGGAGGATTGGTTGTACCAAATTTTGAATTGTATTATTGGTCGTTCCAACTTGAGGCTCTTTATAATCGAAAGTTTCATGGAGAGTGATTGAAGTTGATTAAACCAAATAGACTCCAAGATATTTTATTTACTGGCGCAGGGAAAAAAAGGTGATAATTTTAAATTTGGTCCGGTTGTGGCTAATTCTATTAAAATCTGGAAAATGGTTGAGCGTCAGATAGGAGGACCCTTCAAATTTTGTAACAGTACACCTTTATGGCACAATTAAAATTTTGTATGCGGAAATCATCCATTTGTCCAACCCTCTTGGTCTTCTTTAGGCGTAAACACGTGCGGTGATATATATGATAACCAGGGCATTCATTTCAAACATGAAGAACTAAATTTTGTTTATCAGAATCCACATATTTAGTCTTTCTTCAATTACGTTCTGCTCTCAAAGCATATGGAGTTCCTTGGGCATCTCCCATTTCCTCTCATCCTATGCGGGATTGGATTGCACCATATTCTGGTCGGCCATCGGTTTCCTTAATATATAATAAAATTATTGATTTCATTACAAAACCACCTTCTATTAAATCTATTTGGAATAGGGAATTATCTGACCTTGATTTGTCTGTCGACTGGGAGAGAGTGTGGTCTAACCTCAGCTTAACATCTAAAAACTTGGCTCATCGTCTTATTCACTTCAAAGTCATTCATAGAGCATACATAACTCCTTACAAAAGATTCAAAATGAAACTACAACCAAATTTTAACTGCCATATGTAATACTGCATCATCAGGTACTTTTCTTCATATGTTTTGGGAGTGTCCTATCGTCATTAATCTACGGACACATGTAAACTGGTTTTATCCTCCTTACTACAAACTGATTGCTTTGCTATCCCAGGTTTATGTCTTCTTAATGATGATTCTGGTCTCTGTAAAAGCTTAATACAAAAGAGAATGTTGTTTGCTGGTTTTACAACTGCGAAGAAGACAATAATACAGAACTGGTTTGCACAGCACATGTGTGGAAAAACACAGCCTCCTGAAAATAGTGACTTGTGAATGTACAACAGCATGAATTAATGGGGCCAAGCCCTCTACTATTGATGCTTGGCAGGGTTTTTTCTTTAACATACTCGATTGTATGAAGGAATGACTTGTTTGTTTTTTTTGTTTTTTTCCTCCCTCTCTTTCTCATTTTTGACTGGACTATTGAAGTGTTGACTATGTCTGTTGTTTTGTTTTGAATGGATGTTGTGATGTAGTGTGTAGAAATGAATAAAAAGTTGATACCAAAAAAAAAAAAAAGAAAGAAAGAAACGTGGAGCAAATTTTGCTATAGCATTTAAACAAATGTTTGGGACAAGTAAGATATTTTTGGGAAAGAAATTATATTTTTTTTCCATCAAGGATGCATTAAAATGGTCAAAAGTCACAGTAAATATATTTCTAATGTTACAGAAGATTTCTATTTCAAACTGATGTTGTTCTTACTTTGCATTTATCGGAAAGTCCTGAAAAATCACATATCATTCTGTTTCCCCAGAAAAGTATGAAAGGCATCGTCAAAATAGTTAATCTGCCATCAGTGGTTCAATTTGAACTTGATGAAGCGACGAGAATACTTTTTGTACGCAAAGAAAATAAAGCGTAAATAATCCAAGCGTAAATAAACGTAGAAAACAGCATATCTGTGTGGTGCGGCTGACACAGAACAGCGTACGCAGTTTGCATCCAGTGGATATTCTCCAAAATGGTGCTTCGGAGACGAATAAAAAGTATTCTCGTCGCTTCATAATGTTCAAATTGAACCACTGATGGCAGATGGACTTTTCTGGGCCTTGACAGTGTTAATTACTTGGCAGTCAATGGGACAGTCACAAGCCTCCCGGTTTTCATCAAAAAAATCTTGAAATTGTGATCCGAAGACGAACAAAGCTTTTACAGGTTTGGAACGACATGGGGGTAAGTGATTAATAATAAAATTTTAATTTTGGGGTGGACTATCCCTTTAAGCAGGCCAACTGTTTTCATGAGAATAATTATAAATAATTATTGAGCAGCAAATCAGCATATTAGAATGATTTCTAAAGGATAATGTGACACTGAAGACTGAAGTAATGATGCTGAAAATTCAACTTTGAATTACAGAAATGAAATACATTTTAAAATGTATTCACATTTTAAATTCCAATAATATTTTATAATATTACTGGTTTTACTGTATTTCTAATAAATTAAACCTTGGTAAACATAAAACACTTAATTCAATAAAATAAAAAAATATATTAGTGATCCCATTTTATTTATTTTTTATCTTTTGGCATCCCTCAAGTTATAATTTTTTTTTTTTAAAAACAGAAAATAATCAAATGAATTGAAGCAATGCCACACCAATTTATTTAACATAGAAACAATTTTAGTCGTACAAATTGTAACAAAAAAAGTGATTTAAATTACTCCTTAAAATGATTTGTTTCATGCTGTAAGATTTCTGATTTGTACAAATTTTTAGGTTGAGCTCAACTGTTAAAGACCCGTCAATGAACTCAAGCTTTTTTAGCTGGGGTGCACAAGGTAACTGAGTACAAAACAATAAAAGGGTGAAGATATGTGCTGGGAAATGCGTTTTGCCCCTCATATTTCTGTGCAGCTGGTAATGATATGACATCATTGGCTCTTCCCCTGACAGCTCAAATTCAATCCAGATCTGCTTCCTGTCCATTCCACCAGATGCAACCCAAGAGAATCGCACACATCTCTTCCTGTTCAACTCTGAAACAATGCTGATCTTCAAAGCCATAAGAGACGTGAGATCTCTTTAATCTCGATTGTTTCTTAATGAGATTACATGGAGAGCAAATCGAGAAAAAGACAACAATAATCTCATGCATTTCCTAGACAGGATAAAAAGAGATCAGAAATGTCTCAAACTGTGCTTAAATTTGCCAAATATCAATGTGCAAGTCAGAGATCTCTATGTCAAATGAATATCAAAAATTGTGATTTAAAATTATAATATTTATTCAAACAAATATAGGTGTAATTACTTTAATCTTTAGGTTTAGCATCCATCAAATGTCAAGCAAAATCAGTAAATAACCAAACGAGATTAAGCAATATTGCATGGTTATTTAGTATACAAACATTAAAAAAATTGATTTGGATTTATTTTCAGGATCAAATAATCTGAGCTGTTATCCACATTGATTTTATAGCTTATACTTAATTTATGTCAAAAAAGGTCTTATTTGCACAGCCTACCCTTAAAAACCCTTAAAAATAAATATAGTTATTATAATTGAATCAATTATATATTAATTTTAATTAGAGATTAAAATAATTCAATTTTAATTAGAAATAATTATTTATCATAAGTATTTACAGGAAAAACATTTGAGACAAAGCTGATCCCTGAATGAGTAACTGAATCTCCATGAATGAACCATCAAGTCAGCAGAAAAATCAACCTCTGAGCAATAAACCTGTCCTCTGGGACATCCCGCATGCATTCACAGCCAAATGCCGGTTCTTCTCAAAAACTTCAGACAGACAGGTTGCAGCGTCCCATCATAACAGTACAAAGACAAACAACCGCACACAGATTTACATAGTTTACATAATCACCCACTAACCGCTCGCTGATTCCACAACTCAAATATTCCAAGAATCCGCGTGTGTCCTCAGGTTGATCTGGGAAGTGTGCGTGTCGCGGCAGGCCTCGGCGTGAGGCACGCGTGGTGATACGCAAGCGAGCGGCAGGTAGATGCGTGAGGTGGTGTTTGCACAGCTGAGTAACAGGAATCTCAGCGACGAGCACGTGGTGAACCCAGATGCTGCCACACCCTGTCAAACACACAGTCCTCACCCTCCTCCATAAAGCCATTACAACTCCAACCACTTCCTCAAGCTCTTTCCACTCACACACGAGCGGATGGCCACCAGATGTGGCTGATTGAGTGTTCTTCTGCTTCATCCTTGACTGTAAATTCACAGTTACCAGCCACTAGTTGTCATATTAGTATTGTTCGTAGTTCAGGTTATATAATAAAAATAATGATGATAATAACAACATAACAAAATCACCAGAACCTGAACTAAAATTAAAATGAAACTGAAAATATAAAAATAAAAGCTCATTCAAAACAGTAATAAAATAATAAATAATGCTAAAATAACACCGTTGTACAGATGCAAATTGGTATGAATCATTTCTTTAAAACTTCTTTGGAAAAATATATCTTTAATTTACTCAAATAATTATTTTTTAATTATTTTTTATTTATAACAATCATGTAAATATTTAAAATAAAACTAAATATAATCACACAGAGTACAACACATATTGGAGAGTATATGATATCCACTTTATTATTATTTATTGCACAATAAAATCTGTACTAGTATCACATACTCGTTATGACAAACTGAACAGTCAAAAAAAAAACGTCAATTAATTCAAAAAAATTTCCCCATGCTTTGCTCAAACATATATAAATTTGTGCTGTCAAATGATTAATCACATCCATAATAATGTGTGTACAGTGTATATTTATTATGTATATATAAATGCACACACATGTAGTACCTATAGCCCATATTTTAAAATTATTTACATGTATTTATATTCATATAATTTGTATTATGTATCAATATATTTAACATATAAACATAACATTTTTCTGAAATACATACATGTTTTTGTGTATATTTATAAATATACTCTGTACACACATATATTATGTAAACAAAAACTTTTATTTTGGATTTGATTAATCTTGATTAATCGTTTAACAGGACTAATATACTTTACTCAAGATCAGAGGCTTGTGGGTAATCTATTCACCTATTGTGGCAACCCATGACTTAAAACTATAAATGACAGTAAAATGTTGAAAAAAAAAATGCTTGTAAATCCTGTCAATATTTTACAGCTCTGCAAGGAACTGCTGCGACCAAAACAGAAATTTGCATCATTTTACATAAATAAAGCCAAACGACGGGACCAGACGAGAGAGAGAGAGCGAGGAGGAAAGAGAGAGCATGGAGAGGTTTTGGTTTTCCCTCACAGGAAGTTGCCTGCCTGTCTGTCTTTACTTTCCTGCGTTTGAACATACGAGAATAGCCAAGAGTTCCAGTAAATGAATACATGCCCAAACAATGTCCTGGATCCTCTGTCTGCTCTCTCCAGAGAGTCAGGACACAAACACTAAACAGAGCAAACTAATTCAAGACGCATTTCAGAGAGTTGCTCAGTCGCTTTAAGAAATTGCATGCTTTTACACTAAGAATTTCAAAGAGAAGTGAATATATTCACTGTATTTCATCAACACAGCAGCCATAACTCCTGCTGGAGAACTTCATTTAGGCAGCTTAATTCACTCGATTACAGAAACAAACAAACTTCAATCCTGCTAATGAGCCTTTTTTCTCTGCTTCCTGATCGTTTTGCTTGGCACACTTTCCACAAAGCGCCAGGCCTTTCTTCTGACCCTGACAGATCTAACGAGCACCACACAAATAATCAGTTTCGCCCACTAAACTGCAACGGCCATGGACCAATTAGCTCCCACTGTTACCCACAAGCAAAAAACTACAACTGCTTCAAAGAGAATGTTAAATGTAATAACAACAGTGAGAACATACAACACAGCAGGCACGGCACTAGCATTATTAAATGAAACACTCCCAAACAAAAACTGAAAGAAGGAAAACAGTAAAGTGCATCTGTTTATATTTCAGGTTAAGCAGTCGTAAAACTAGACACCATCTGTAACTTGCCATAGATGACCACTGGGGAAAAATTCTGATTCTGTTTGCAAAAGCAAACAAAAATGCATTCACATAAACCTCTATTGTACTTACACCCCGTAGACTTCACCTGTACGTCACCTCCAAATACTGTCAACTAATTCTGACTTGTATTTAACCCACAATATTCCTTGAAATCACTGGAAGAAATAAAAACCTGCAGATCCGAAAGACTTGAGGAGGATCAAACATGTGTCTACATTTTCTCTTCTGAGCAAATATCCACAAAGATGGCACACACTGACAGAAGTGTCTTTCTTTATGAGGGAACATAAATAAAAACAAAATATAATCATTGAGAAGATTAATCTTTTGTGAATTGTCAAAAAGAAACACTGCCTTAACTGCATAACTACATAACAGACCCTCTTGATTTCTGTTGAACAACTTCACATGAATGTTTTCTAATAAACCTGGCATTGTATACTACAAATTATTGTTGGCTCCGTTATGCTCCTCTTTAAAAACATCTACAAATGCATAGATGTAAATGTAAATAAATGTGTTTATCATCAGATCATTGCTTCCATGAAGGAAAATATTCCATATTGAATTCATAACACGGCTACTTTGCTCATGCTATTGCATCATATTTGCTGAATAAAATCCAATAAATGTTTCCTACTAATTTTGAGATGCTGATTCCAAAAATAGTCCCTGATTTGCTCTTGCACATCATACTTTTTCACAAAATGATGCATTTTGTAGCATCCGCTGAACTATTTGTTCAATTCTCAGTTGATTTTGAATAAATAATTTTGTCTAATCCAAAATTTTTGACACATGACTGTTTTCGTTATTTTGATAAGTGCATTAAAGCCGACATTAATCTGAAAAAAACCCCCACAAAAAACATGAGTAAAGTTTTTTTTTTATTGCCATTTTTGAACTCAGCATATTTTTTTGCAAATCAGCATATTTTGCTGTGTTATATGCACAAGTACACAACTTCATTTAAACCTGATTTAAAGCATGCACTCATTTAAGACTAACTTGGTTGCAGTTACCAGACTGATTATTAATTAAAGTGATTCATTAAAAGAGCAGACAGTATGTCAGTCACTGAACCACACTCATAATGTTAATGAGTCAGTGAATACTTCAACTTATTGAAAACATGAACTATGAGCATATCTGAACATCAACAAAAAGAGTGATGTAAAACAGACTGAGACGCACTGCTGCAGAAATACACCGGTTCTGGATTCTACTTCTGTGTCTAACCTCGGTTCTAGTTCTGGTTCTAATTCTGTCTCTGCTGTGAAAGACACCTACGCTCCTGAGGACCGCATGCATGCCATTCCTCTCCTCCGCGTGTTCACTTTGCAGATCTGCAGGGATGAGAGTGAACAGCGAGTCCCAATGACCCTTTCCCCAAACTCCCGTCTCATTCCTTGCCTACCGCTCGTTCCACTAACCCACATTACGAAGAAACCTACAGATCACCCGGGTTACCACCGCAGCCAATGCGCTCCATCAAAACCTGAGATCCACTGTTTACCACATGCAAACGCTTCTATAAAGATGATCAGAACACGTTAGGGAAAACAAACCAGTCTCATACGCTGGCTGTATTCGAGTATATATGGGTGTATCAAACGCACCGGAGCGCACAGCTCCGTTACGCGCAACGGAGCACTGAAAAAAACAACATTCCTACACATGTGCCACATTGAATACTGCAGTTTGGATTCATTTTAAAAAGCCACATCTTTCTCTTACCGTAAAGTCCAACAGGAAAGCAGTTTTTTCAAGCGCGCGGATGGTTATGATCCGGTAGTCGGGAGCGCAGAGCGCGCCGGGCGGCTGGTGAAAGCTGACCGCTGCTGCTGCTGCTGCTGGAGGAGGAGGAGGAGGAGGAGGAGGAGGAAACAGGGGGATTTGTGTTGATCTGCAGATTTATTCCTCTGTCAGGGGCTCACCCGCTTCTCCGGCGTTTTCCGTGTGCTCAGAGCCGCCTGGCGACCATTTGTGAAAGGATACGAACAAGTGTGTGTCCAAAGCATAGCCTATTGCCGTTTTCATGACAGATAAGATATTCTTCCTCCAGGGGGCGCGCAGTGGCCCAAAATGCTGAATTACTTCGTTGAAATCCATTGAAATCACATGAATGTTTTATTTCATTCAAGATATTTACAACAACAACAAAAAAAATTCTAATGTAGCTTTATTTCTAGTTCTGTCAGTCTCTGGGTCTGGATTTAATACTGTCTCCAACCTTTGGTTAAGGTTCTAATGCAGTCTCTAGTCCGGTAAAACGCTTTGTGTGTGAGAAAACAAAATGTTATTCATATGTTGTTTAATTATTATTTTAGTTAAGCGTTTACCCCTGGTTCTCTTTAAGTTCTGCCTCTAAATTTGTTGACTTTAGTTCCAGTTCTGGATTGTGTCTCAAGGTCTGCTGAATCTCCCGTTTTTAGCTATTAATACTGTCTGGTTCTAGTTTTAGCTCTGCATCTAGCTTCTAATGTTGAATTTATGCTCGCTTGTTTCTAGTTCTGTCGCTGTTTTGTTTCCATTATTTCGAAGGATCTGATAAACAAATTGAAAGACGAAACGCCTCATCCAGTCATCACAAACGCCTGTGATTGGACCATCCTTGTCAGAGCAAAGACAAATAACGCATATCACGTGATCAGTAGAGCACTTGCGTTTCTTCAGCTGAGGTCTGAACAATCATTTATACTTGAGCAATTGCACTAAAAAGTTAATTGAAACTAATTAGTGATGAGTAGAATAAACAGAAATAAAAGAATTATTATTTAAACTCATCATTCACGACCAATAAGAGACAACTTCCAATAAGCTCCGCCCAATTATTACTCCCACTTTCATGCTATGGACCATTCTACACTTTTACTGTTTTTATTAGTTTTACAGCATCTGTTCAGCACCAGCAGTTATAAAGAAAATGTTTTTGAAAATTAATTCAACGCAATTAAATAATCATTATAAACAACACAAACTGAAAATTCTGAAAAATGTTTATGTAAAATTATAGCCCAAGTAGAAATAATTAAGTAAAAAGAAAATAATGATTAAAGATACAAATCATTTTAACGGTTAATCTAATCTCTGATTCATTTTTAGTCTTCATATCAGTATACAATAGTAACACCACAATGCTGTTCTCTCAGATTGAATGAAGTAGAAGAGGCGCCATCTGCTGGTTAAAATATAATATTTGTAAAATTATTATTTTTTTATATTATTTTATTTTACAGTTTTGTATTGTTCTGGTATATCTGTGATCCACACACTTTCCGGTCCTATTATATCTGTTTGTAAGTGGTTTTATTTGTGGGTGTGTTGTGATATCCACAGTGATACCATATCACTGGAAAATGGACTTTGGGCATCTTTTAAAGCATCACACTAAAAATAAATATAGCATTCAGGAAATACACAACATTTATGTAATATAAACATGCTTTCCTACCTATGATGAGTTTTTTATGTCTGTAACCAATATAAACATTCTTTAAAATGTTTAAAGTTATCTAATGAGCTAAATGCAACAAACTGTATTTTGATTTTTGATCCTTTTCTTTTGCATCACTAAAACTAACCTACGAAATCATCTTGAAATAAATTTTGAAATGAATGTAAAAGATATATTCATTAAAAACAATGAAGAACCTCTCTTGGATTTATGAACATTACTGCTATTGTCATATTAATTATGACTGTACAGATAATAAATGTTATGCCCAAGGCCATCATTCACGTGCCCTGTGATAAAATTATAAACTCCTATAACGCCGACCCTGGTTACACCTCAGCAGTAAAGCAGGACTTCTGTCCCGTCAGAGGATGATTTCTCGTTCTTCTCTGTCTGATCAAACCCACGTCAGTCTCTTTATGATGTTGTGAGCTCCAATATAAATGCCATGACAACACGAGCAGCTGTCCGTGACTGAACAGACGATTACTTTATGACTTTATTGCCCTCCTGGTGATGAGTTGCATTATGTGCTTATCTGAGATCAGTTTTCCACACCAAAGACCAAACCTTTGCCATTGCAGGTACTGGTTTCAGATCAGTGACAAAGTACAACCTATACAGCACCATTTATGACCCCAGCAGCCACCAACACTTCACCTCCTCCCAAGATCTCCCATTTTCCAGCCACAAAGCGACAGGAATCAAGGTCTGCTTGACAAGCTAAAAAACTTCAGGACCTAAAAAAAAAACCCATTACACAGAAACCATGCCGTCTGTGGAGAAACTAGCGCATTTCTTGTCAAGTGCTGGTTTATGTGCAGCTGGAGTTGTTTTATTGGGTTACGGGATGTCGACGGATTGGGCCGATGCCGTCTTGGACTGCGCTCCGCCCGGGAGTGAATTGTTCAATGGAACCTCCAGTCTCAAAACTGGCCTTTTCAACGGCACAGAAACCAAAATCAGATGCCCCAGGATTGACTCACCTGGAAAACCAGTTATCAGTAAGCTTCAAATAAGACTTCAGCTCATTTTCTACGTGCTAGATTATGCAATTTTACATTATATATGTTTACGTACAATTTATTGCCCTTTTTAAACATGTTAAAAATTAATTGAATAATTGAAATAAATAAAATAAAATAACAATTCATTAAATAAATAAGATTAGATAACAAAATATCATACAATCAGCATTTATTTTATGCAAAAATGTACCAAACATATGTTTGTTGGGTTGCAAATGATAACCTATACTCTTCACTCTCAGGATAAAAAAGGTACAAAAGCTGTCCCTGGGATGATGCCTTTTCCGAAAGGTACAAATATGTAACATTGAGGTACTAATATGTACACTTCAGGTACTAAAATCTACATTTAAGGTACATATACGCACCGTTTAGGGGTAAATAAGGTACTTTTTGAAAGGGTACCATATCTGTGACAGCTTTTGTACCTTTTTTTCTGAGAGTGTGTATTGTGCCACATTGTGGTTGAGAAATGTGAGTGGAAAGTGATCCTCTAGATCTGTGTGATCTGTGGAGGAACTGACTTAATACATCCACTAAAAATTACCAAAACCACCAGCTGATTCAACAGACAATGAGCAAAAACGATGAGTGCAGATGCCGTCTGTTTTGATATTTTGTTATCATGTATTTTTTAAATGTGCCGTAAGTGTCTACATACAGTGTGGGGCTACTGTTTATGATATTAATACCAAGAAGCACAGTGGAAATAAATGAAAAGCTAGAACTAAGATGACCTTTGGAATCTGTAGGAATTTGAATCACCATTCCATAAAAATCACATGACCGTTTTATGTCTGGAATTCATCAAAGGTTATGCTATTTTATATCAAACGACATCTTTTATGTAAAAAATCAACGTTTTATGCAATGACCTCATAATATGCTGTATTTTCTCCTCTCTGGCACTTAGTGTTCGACCGTCTGGCGAAAATAGCAGGCGCTCCGGTCATCCTGCACGCTCTGGTTGTCATTCTGTTGGCTCTGGCTCTTTTGGGGTCTGCAGGCAGTATTCTGGTCACACTGTACAACAGCTTCAGTAACCCATATCAGACCTACATGGGACCAATAGGACTGTTCACATGTAGTGGACTCAGTGGTGAGCAAACACTCACTCACACCAAGGCATTTGAATCTCAAACCCTATTTGGTTTGCATTTGACCTCTTCATTTTAATTCTTCATTTAACTCTTTTTAAATGTTTAAAACTATGGCTAAAGGTTTAAATGGTTGTAAAAGTGGTCCCAAGTCCTTTGGGTAAATTTGTGGTCACATTTACCCAGTTACTCAGCTAAATTTCGCAGGCAAAAACCAGTCATTCCAACAGTATTGTACGGAAGCCCGTTTCCGCCACAGAATATAAAAAATAAAAAAAAAAGATAATTCCAATTTTCTGAATTCAGAAATGCGAGATAGAAACTGACTTTCTATATCTTGCGATTCTGACTTTATAACTCACAATTCTGTGAGATAATTTTTTTTTTCTCAACAATTGTTTTTTTAGAGAACAGTTTTTTTTTTATGGAATTTTTTTAAATACATAAACCCGCAATTCTGAGACTCAAAATTTTAAATTATCATTTTAAGTTTATATTTCACAACTTGAAACTTTTTCTCAGAACTGCAATATATAAAGTGCAATTCTGAAAACAAAAGTCATAAATATAGTATAATATATATATACTTCATATTTTGCAAGTCAAACTTTTCTCCACAGAATTGCGAGTTATAAACTCCGAATTTATATCTAGCACACTAAATTCTGAGTTTATATCGCAATTCTGAGAATTGTGAGGAAAAAAGTCTGAATTGTGAGATATACATTTTTTTCTTTCAATTCCGAGTTTATATCTTACAGTTCTGGGTATATATTGTATCTAGTAATTCTGTCTTTATATCTTATACCATTCTGGAAAAAAAAAAACCTGCACATTTTTTCTCAGATTTACGAGAAAAAAAAAAGTCAGAATGGTGAGATAGAAACTCAGAATTGAGTTCTAAGTTTATATTCTAAGTATATATACTCCTTTCAATTCCAAGTTTATATCTCACAATTCTGAATTAATATCTTACACTTCTAAGGAAAATAAATATATATTTTTCCTCAAAACTGCAAGAAAAAAGTCAGAATTGTAAGATAAAAAGGTTTTATCTTGTGGCACAAAAAGGCTTCAGTATGACTGTGAGTTTCTCAAGAAGGTGAAAACGTTCCCCACGCAGATTTCGCTCATGTTCAAGTTGGTCCCCTGAATTCAGTCCATCATACATTTACTCTGTTGACTCTAATAGGTAGTTTTGCGCATGGGAAAGTTTGCTAATGTGTCTTATCTCTTGTCCAGTATGTGTGGCCACCCTGGCGCTGATTCTGTATGTGTCAAACGCCTACCTGGGCAAGATGTTCCAGACGCTGGTGAAAGCAGATGAAGCCAACGTGAATTTGAGGGATCCAACAATTACTCTAAAGGCAGGGTTCTTTCTCCTGATACCGTACATCTGCGTCAACTTGCTGGCCATCCTCGTGGTCTATCTGTACGTCCATGCCGCGTACACTCGCCGCAAAGAGCAGGAGAAACCAACAGAGGATGCGCCCAAAGAGATCATGATGTACTAAAGCCAAAAATCGGTTTAACAGGTGATGATTTTCAGACTGGAGCTGAACTGAGTCCAGTAAAACTGCCACAGTAAATGTGAAGTGCATTGCAAAACTGAACTTAGCTGAATTCTGTTTGTCACAAAAATGTATTAGTCATAGGCTATACATACAAAGGCTTAAAAAGTATTTGGACTCTTAAGTCACACTTTAAAAAGATGCTTTTTGTGTTAGTGTTTCGTTAGCTGTTTTGCATGTGCTGTTTGTTTTGATATTTCATCTAATGCATGTTTTAAGTGTGACTTAAGTGTTCAAATATTTTTATGGGACTTATGTTTAAGAACATTACCATCAAAATATTGTAAAAATGTTTCAGAAATGTCATTTATTTGTCTAGCTTTTCTACTAAGAACCTAAAAATCATGTGCATGACATGTAACTGGTTAAGAAAGCAGTTCAAATTTACTTCTTTCAGTTCCTCTAGACTTTAAGCCAATCTAATACTTTTTTTTTTTTTTGCATATTTTATTGCAGAGATGTGAAAATACTTAGCTCTTATACTATTTATCTGTTTATGCATCGAATATTATATATGAGAAAAAATTGTCTCATTTGCTGTTTTTTTAATAATAAACTGTCAATATATTACAATTCCTGTGTTTCATACATTCCTCCAATATTATGTAAATATTGCTGTAATTATTTAGTACAATAATAAATCTTTTTAGAGTGATGATGATTTTGAGTTCAGTTTTTTAATATATATTAATATATTAAATTATATAATTATATAATATATATTTAATATATAAGAGACCCAGTAAGACCACAAAACAATACCTGCACAAAATTATTGTTCACTCACTGATTTATTAAGCATTTTAAAACCTGACTAATAAAATCTAATGGCTCACTAAATTACACTGACGGATTATGATATAAGAGATTATATCCTATTATAGGACTGTCAGGTCATGGTGAGTCACCGTATGACGTCATTTTCCATCATTGCATTAGATGAACCTTTGGCCCTTGGACTTTGTGAATATTGTATATTATTCACTGATAAGACATGCAGGAGTGTGATCTGGGCTTCATCCAGCAGGGGGCAGCAGGAGTGTGTTTATTCAGCTCTCTACTGCCACCCTGCAAGGAGGAAACTCCTGATTTCTGAAAGAGGAAAAGTCTTTCTTTATTTTGAAATACTTAAAACTAAAACGTAAACAAAAAGAAAAGAAAACAAAAATCTTGAAATGAAATAAATATTCACTGAAATAAAATAAAACTTATAATTATTTCAATTTTTTATTTATTTTTTTCTCATTTTCTAATTTTGCATTCAAATTTACCTTTAAATTTTAGCTCACGTTTAAGAACAATAGCATCAAAATATTGAAGTATTAAAATAAAATAAAATTTATAGATAAAAATTCATAAAAACTATTCAGACATATTTATAATAATGACAAAAACTCAACAAAATTACAGACATTAACCAAAATTAGAGTGAAAACAGAAAATATAAAAATAAAATCTAATAAAAAATTATAAAAGTATGTCAAAGATACTAAAATAACTCTGACTCAATACCATACCCAAAATTAGATTTCTATTTCCAAAAAAATCTGAACTAAACAGACATTTTTCCCTTAATATTTTTTATTTTTTTTAAATTACAAATTGTGCGTACACACACACACACACACGCACACATATATATATATAGTGCATCCGGAAAGTATTCACAGCGCTTCACTTTTTCCACATTTTGTTATGTTATGTCATTCATTATTTTCCTCAAAATTCTACAAACAATACCCCATAATGACAACGTGAAAGATGTTTGTTTGAAATCTTTGAAAATGTATAAAAAATTTAAAATGAAAAAAATAACATGTACATGAGTATTCACAGCCTTTGCCATGCCACTCAAAATTGAGCTCATGTGCATCGTGTTTCCACTGATCATCCTTGAGATGTTTCTACAACTTGATTGGGCACCTGTGGTAAATTCAGTCGATTGGACATGATTTGGAAAGGCACACACCTGTCTAATATATATATATATATATATATATAGTGAGGAAAATAAGTATTTGAACACCCTGCTATTTTGCAAGTTCTCCCACTTAGAACTCATGGAGGGTCTGAAATTGTCATCGAGGTGCATGTCCACTGTGAGAGACATAATCTAAAAAAAATCCAGAAATCACAATGTATGATTTTTAACTATTTATTTGTATGATACAGCTGCAAATAAGTATTTGAACACCTGAGAAAATCAATGTTAATATTTGGTACAGTAGCCTTTGTTTGCAATTACAGAGGTCAAACGTTTCCTGTAGTTTTTCACCAGGTTTGCACACACTGCAGGAGGGATTTTGGTCCACTCCTCCACACAGATCTTCTCTAGATCAGTCAGGTTTCTGGCCTGTCGCTGAGAAACACGGAGTTTGAGCTCCCTCCAAAGATTCTCTATTGGGTTTAGGTCTGGAGACTGGCTAGGCCACGCCAGAACCTTGATATGCTTCTTACAGAGCCACTCCTTGGTTATCCTGGCTGTGTGCTTGGTCATTGTCATGTTGGAAGACCCAGCCTCGACCCATCTTCAATGCTCTAACTGAGGGAAGGAGGTTGTTCCCCAAAATCTCGCAATACATGGCCCCGGTCATCCTCTCCTTAATACAGTGCAGTCGCCCTGTTCCATGTGCAGAAAAACACCCCCAAAGCATGATGCTACCACCCCCATGCTTCACAGTAGGGATGGTGTTCTTGGGATGGTACTCATAATTCTTCTTCCTCCAAACACGTTTAGTGGAATTATGACCAAAAAGTTCTATTTTGGTCTCATCTGACCACATGACTTTCTCCCATGACTCCTCTGGATCATCCAAATGGACATTGGCAAACTTAAGTCGGGCCTGGACATGTGCTGGTTTAAGCAGGGGAACCTGCCGTGCCATGCATGATTTCAAACCATGACGTCTTAGTGTATTACCAACAGTAACCTTGGAAACGGTGGTCCCAGCTCTTTTCAGGTCATTGACCAGCTCCTCCCGTGTAGTTCTGGGCTGATTTCTCACCTTTCTTAGGATCATTGAGACCCCACGAGGTGAGATCTTGCATGGAGCCCCAGTCCGAGGGAGATTGACAGTCATGTTTAGCTTCTTCCATTTTCTAATGATTGCTCCAACAGTGGACCTTTTTCACCAAGCTGCTTGGCAATTTCCCGTAGCCCTTTCCAGCCTTGTGGAGGTGTACAATTTTGTCTCTAGTGTCTTTGGACAGCTCTTTGGTCTTGGCCATGTTAGTAGTTGGATTCTTACTGATTGTATGGGGTGGACAGGTGTCTTTATGCAGCTAACGACCTCAAACAGGTGCATCTAATTTAGGATAATAAATGGAGTGGAGGTGGACATTTTAAAGGCAGACTAACAGGTCTTTGAGGGTCAAAATTCTAGCTGATAGACAGGTGTTCAAATACTTATTTGCAGCTGTATCATACAAATAAATAGTTAAAAAATCATACATTGTGATTTCTGGATTTTTTTTTTTAGATTATGTCTCTCACAGTGGACATGCACCTACGATGACTATTTCAGACCCCTCCATGATTTCTAAGTGGGAGAACTTGCAAAATAGCAGGGTGTTCAAATACTTATTTTCCTCACTGTATATATATATAGGCTTTGAATTATTTTCTCCATTGACTTGATCACTTCTGCTAAATTAATGAACGTAAATATGCATAAACAGTATATGTCCATGTACAGCAATTGATTCTCAGATATGAAGTGCATTTCAGGGAATTTCGACTAAACTTTCCTCCTCCAAATCATCAGAAATTTGAGCTGACGCCACAGTCAAACTCAACCTCGCTCTGAACTCAACCTGATTCAACACGTACTCACCTGGTCCACGTTAGACCTTTTGACATAAACCATCTCAACTAAAGCTTTAAATACGAAGCTATCGGCTGTCACCACCATCAACACAGCTCTATTCATAACCCTGAACCTCTGAGGGACTCCAAGGCCGATTTAATGGCTCAAAAACATATTTAACATTGATGTATCAAGGTTACACTAAATAACTTATCCTAATATATAACATATTCGGATATAAACTGTGATGAAATACAACAAATTTATATGCACTGTACTTTTTCTTCTTCACTGTAAAAAGTGGTAACTTGCAATTGATGCCTATTTATTACCTGATTTAACCCATAAAAATAATTTTTTTGGGTATAAATTAACGTATTTAGGTTGATTTGTGTTATATTTGATATACTTTCTCATAACATTGAGAGAAAAATAACGTTATAATCATGACAAGAAAACTGGATATTTTAACATTTTAGAAACATCAAAACGTTCCACAATGTTTTTATAACTTAAATTTGTTACCTGAGATATTAAACAACTGCAGGGAAAATAATAGGTTTGGAAATGACTGTTATTCTACGTATATATAAACGTTACAGTATCATTAATTTAGAAGCTCAATATTTGGCTTTTCAGTATATCAAAGTAAATCAAATGAAATATAATACAAATGATATCGATCACAGCGGGGTGTCAGTTTACCCTCTTTGTGGGGATTATGTGGACGCTCACGCGTGACGTTTCTCAAATGCTGGACTTCAATGGGAATCTCTCAGAGGCGTTTGGTATGCAAACACAGAGTGAATTACATCAGGAATGGAGGATTATCTCTTCTCCTTTATTCCAGGCCTTTCTCTGGTTCTCTCTGAGTCTTTTTCAGCGGACAGACTCCTAATTTCGGGTCACTCGGAGGGTGTGAATGGATTAAGGAAAGACCCTCTGTAGAGCTGAAACACAATTCCCCCGCTATACCTGTACCAGAGAGGTGACACACACACACACACACACACACACACCTGTGCCTGCAAGGCATATACACACAAACACGCACACATACTCTAACCCCTAACCCTAACCAACTATATAAAACACAGCAAATTCACACGTAAAGTGGCCCCTATTTGAATGCTTAAAATGTATGAATAATATTACATTAAATAAAAAAGTCCACTCAAATGCTGCACCAATTTAATTTTTGCTCAGTGTTATTTAATCAGATGGTGTTTGGGTGATTTTGAGTGGATGCAAAGTCATTTCTCCCTTAATTTGGATAGGTGTCTTAGAGTAACAGGTGTAGAGAATCACATTAACTATTAACATAATGCTGCACAAACATTAAGTCACACAATAATTTCACTAATAATTCGGTCTTCATTTTCAACTCCAGATTTATTGTTTTACAATTTTAAAATATTTCAAGGAAGTTTTTGCAATGTGTTGAGGTCATGCAAACCAGTACACCTAGCACAGATGTTTATTTATTTTTTCAATTATTTGCAATATGTTCATCTATAATGTCAAGTATTTAATTTGTTTTATTTTTTATTTTATTTCTTTACTAACTTATTTATTTTATTTTTATATTTGTATTACTTCTGTTCACAATTAACTATTTACCTGTAAAATATATGTGCAAAATCGCTAAAATATGTCAAAACACTGTTTAAACATATGTATGCATGTGTATAAATGTATTTATTAAAAAAAATAAAAAATAAAATAAATATTTGTAAAAAAAAAAAAAAAAGTGAAAATGCAAATTAATTAATTAATTAATTAATACCCAATGTTTAGGCTTAATTTATATGATGCTCAAACCTTAGCTAAGTGGCTCTGTTCCTCTGAACATAAAATATGATGACAAGAACATGCTGATGCCAAATCCATATGAATGTTTTGGCCACCATACACACACATTCATAATCCAACATCCTAAACTTTGCACCCTGAGCAAGATTTACAGCGTGAGAGTGAGAAGTGATCTGAAATGGGGATTCCCATTCACACACCGGGCCTGCGACTGGATGCGGCGGAGACAGGCAGGAACCAGCGCTTATCTCTGCCATTAATCTTCATTTGTCAGAGAGGGCAGAGCATGAAGGGGTGGAGAGAAGGAGGGAGTGAGGAGAGAAGAAGAGAAGAGAATAATTACACCCTTGCTGTTCCATTATGGTGTCATTCTTCAGTTAACATCAGATAAGATCACACCTCGAGCCATTTCTCCACTTTAGCCTGCTCTTTCTCTCACACACACCTGAACAGGCTGACAGAGAGAGCGGCTGTGTTCCTATTCAGCTGTCTACTGTCTACACAGGCAACTGTCTGCTAAGGCAGCATCCTAATTAAAATGGCACTTAAGGGACTAGATCACAATTGATTTCAATAGAACTGTCACGTTGCTAAGCTAATGACACAATGCTTTATAATTTATATTATTTATGTATCATATATATATATATATATATATATATATAAATAAGAAACATAAATAATATATATTATATTATTTATTATATTATTTATTATATTATAATTATTATTATTATTAATAATAATATTATTATTATATTTTAAATAAGGTCCGCCAGAAAAAAACAAACAAAAAAACATTTGATTAAATATTTCAAATGTACTTAAAGCAGAAAGAAATTATTTAAAAAAAAAAAAAAAAAAAATCCTAATCTAGAATTATCCCTAAAATGATTCCCAATCTAAAACAATTATTAAAAATAATATACATTTAGCTTTTTTTTTCTTTTTTTTTTCAATGTTCTTGTTGCAATTCATTCTGATATTGTCTTTTCGGTGAAAAATAGATATGAAGCAACCTGATGCATCAATGCAGTGAATATACCTTTAAATATGCCTTTAAATGCTCCCTAGGTAGGCAGCTCACTAGAGTTTGGAGCAAACCCAGTTTCTCACACTGACGGCCTGAAAAAGAGCTCACGACTGGAGGAGCTGGAAGTTAACCTGTCAAACTCCACCTATTCACCAATCTCCACTGCACATCTCAGCTTATCTTCCCCAGCGATTATCTTACAATTCACCATGATTAAGTGCACATCTGACCCCAGATCAGCGTCACGAGGCTCGATATGTCAGAGCCACAGGTTGACTGGTGCAATCACAGGTTAATCTGTCCCAGTTAAGAGCTGTTGTCCCCTTCGGCAGGCTGGCGAGCGCGGAGGACGCCACACTGACAGCTGCTGTGATTGATTAAGAGTCTGGGCCACTTTCTCTGAGCTGAGCTCTTAACTGACCATTTGATGGATAAAGACTCTGACTGCACAAGTCAAAAAAGTCCCATGACAGGAGAATATTATACTGCCCCCCAGTGGTGCAGTTCTTACGGTTTATACTTTATTTGCACACAGCCTGAGGGACTGCTAATGAGACGCAATGGGTCTACAAATGAACACTAACAAGACAGCCATAAAACTGTCAAGAGGATAAACACAGGGAATTATCTGAGATGACTTTACTTTTGTTTCTCTACAAGAACCTGTTGTGTAAAATCACATCCTTTAAAAAAAAAAAAAAGAGGGCCGGGTAAGTAATGCATGGGCTTAATATTTGTCATATGTGACCCTGGACCACAAAACCAGTTTTAAAGGGGTGGTTGATTTTTTAACGTTAGTTAGTGTGTAATGTTGCTGTTTGAGCATAAACAATATCTACAAAGTTGCGGCGCTGAAAGTTCAATGCAAACAGAGATATCTCTTTTAAAATTCTGGCAGTTTAATGCCTACAAATAAAGCTCGTAGGGACTACAACGAGTTACTTCCCGGGTTTGTGACTGCACCCCATAAACACAATCAAGCCTAGAAATAAAACATTCAACCACCCCTTTAAGTCGCACAGGTATATTCGTACCAATAGACAACAATACATTGTATGGGTCAAAATGATTGATTTTTCTTTTATGCCAAAAATCATCAGGATATTAAGTAAAGATCATGTTCCATGAAGGTATTTTGTAAATTTCCTAATGTAAATATATCAAAACTTAATTTTGATTAGTAATATGCATTGCTAAGGACTTCATTTGGACAACTTTAAAGGTGATTTTCTCAATATTTTTATTTATGTATTTATTTATTTTTAACCACTAGATTTCAGATTTTCAAATTGTTGTTTCTCGGCCAAATATTGTCCTAACAAACCAAAGGAAAGCTTATTTATTCAGCTTTCAGGTGATGTATAAATTTCAATTTCAAAAAAATTTACCCTTATGACTGGTTTTGTGGTCCAGGGTCGCATATACTGTATGATATTCCCTAATCATATGTATTAAAATTCGCAGTATTACTTGGCATGTGTTCTGCACTGTTTGTGCTATAGACAAAAATGCCTAGCAAGATACTAGCAAACATCTTAGCAACCACATAACAATGCAACCAGCACTTAACTATAGTTTTAAATGACACTAGTAATTCAAGCATGCAGTTCCCATCATGTTCATCCTCACTGATGAATGCTTCTCTATGGAAGCTTGATTCTGCCCAAAAAGTATATATATATATATATATATATATATATATATATATATATATATATATAGCGTTTATATATACACTCTGAATTCTGATTAAATGAATGATAGAAAAAAGTCAGAATTGATAGAAAAAGTTTTTCTCACAATTCGGAATTCTGAGATATAAAATCAAAATTGTAGATGTTACCTCACAATACCACCACAGAATAAACAGTAAAAACATAATTGCGACTTAATTACGAGTTAAAATTTACTAAATCTGAGTTTATAGCTCAGAATTCGGAGTATTCCGAATTGTGAGGAAAAATCTAAAATGTGAGATAAAAATTTGCAACTATGTGAATTTCTTTACATTTCTATTTGATTTTAATTCTACTTCCTTATAATCAAATTACAATCGCAATTTATCATTCCGTTTGCTACACTGATTCAAATTCAAGTAAAATTTGGAAAAAAGCTAACTCAATTCAATTGTAAATAGTCTTTTAAAAATGTATGTTTTTAAGATATAGCTTCCCAATTAGCTGTGATAACATAATGTTTTCAGGCTGTGCTGAGTTAAACTGCTGCGGTTTCCAGGCATTATGCTCACACTTAAACTGACATTGATCCTCTAGTTTACTGTGAAAACTGCCCTCATTTCCCACTCAAAAACCATCTTTGTATGTGGTGCAGCACATCTTTACTCATTTGCGGCTGTCAGTCGAGCGGTAACCGAAGCCGTAGGTGATGGGTTGGCGTTTGAGATGAAAGCCGAGGTCGTCACTGGAGCGAGACGCTCTTTCAGAGATCACAGACCTGACGGTGAAACTGAGAGGGTGATGCTCTTCTCTCCTCCACACGCGAGATCTCGCTCTCTCTGCCAGATCTCAAACGATGGGCGGATCCCATCGACGATCTCAGAGCGATATCATGGGGTCCATTTCAAATGCATTTCAACAGTTCCAGCAGCAGGCATCTCTTCACACTCAGCACAGGTGTCAGTTTGGTGAAATACTGTTGGTGCACCGAACGCGCCGGTTCGTCATGCTACATCTCCGGTCCATAAAATCCATAAAACATATCAGCACTGTTTGACGTCTCAATGTGATGTCAGGCTTGATGGAGTGTGACAGCTCTCAGGGTTCACTCACAGCAGATGGATAAAAGAACAATGTGTTCTCCATCCTGAAAGAGCTTGGGTGCAAAGAGCTTTTCAGTAATGGTCTGTAGATAGATAGATAGATAATTTGGTCATTAATTATTATTATATATATATATATAATTATTATTATTATTATTATTTATGTCAATTTAATAATCATATTTAAATTAACACATTATATTGATCATTTATTTAAAATGTATTTCTCTTTAATGTATTAAATTATATTTATTTTATATTTTACATATTTGTATTAATATATTATTGGATTTTTATTATTATTTGTTAATTTATTATTAATTGTATTTAATACATTTTTGTAACCATGCAGGAAGGAAAAACAATATGCATTGTATAAATATAAATACGAATAAGCCCAGTATTCTCATGTGTCCACTTAAATTGCAAAGGAATTTTCGATGATCATGCAATCTGCTGTATTAAAACGCATATGCAAGTCATATTTCAATACGCAATCAATAAATTATAATCAATGTGCTTATGCATTCCAGAATGAAATACCACTGTTGAACTTCCTGGAATTACTATTCAGTAAACATTAAATGCTCTTCCTATCATTCCAGTTCAAATCTCAGTTCAGCTTACTGAAAATACCTGGAAGCTCAAATTAATATTCATGAACTGATTCAGAATTTTGCATAGGCTTCTAGGATGTTTTGGGTGGTTTCTGGGTGATTTCTTCCTATAGGTATTTTACAAAAATAGTCAAACAAAAAATGGCATTGCTTAGAAATATAAAAAAGCACTGTTGATCTGGCCTGACCTCACGCATTGACGTCTGAGACACAGAGGTTGAGAGGTTTCTGAGGAAAAGCCGTATCGGGTTCCTCGTGTCCCTCCGGGTTAGCATGAGGTGGTTTTTGGATGGCGCTGTAATTTGTCGTGTTGTCTGTGGATAATTGCATGTTTGTATCATGTCCGTGGCTGAAAAAGGCGCGATGAAGGCGTCTTAGTCAACAGAGCAAGCTCTGAACACCTGAAAAGCACACAGGTGGCTTTTGTGGCTAAATTGCACCCTGGGAAAAATGATGTGATGACGAGTGATACGGTGACGCTATATCTCTGACCATGAGACGAGTCTGCAGTCTCCTGCTCAAAGACTGGAGAAAATATAAGTACAAATATATAAATATATAATAAATATAAATAATGGCTCAAACTGTGCTCTGATAATGAAACCTGCAATCAAAAGTCAACTTACACATTCAAATTGACTAAATCAATTTGAGCTCAAACATTTTTTATTATTTTTTTATTCTTTGTTCTTAAATTTTAATATTATTGAAATATATTTTTATTGTATAAATAGATATTTTATGAAATATATATTAAAAACATCTAGGTATTACTGTTCATGTTTGAGGAAGAATTTCTTTAATGTTTTTAAAAATACAGCAAAAACAGTAATAATGTGAAATATTATTACAATTTAAAATAACTGCTTTCTATTGTAATATATTTTAAAATATAATTTATTCCTTTGATGTAAAGCTGAATTTTCAGCATCATTACTCCAGTCTTCAGTGTCACATGATCCTTCAGAAGTCATTAATATGCTGATTTGGTGTTTGAAAAAAATTATTAAAGTTAGATTTTGTTCTTTGAAAATAACTTATAATTGTATTTACTGTCACATTTTTGCATCTTTGCTGACTAAAAGTGTGAATTACTTTCAAAAAGAAAACAATCATACAGATCAACAAACTTTTGAACACTAGGGTATACTGTTTTTTTTTTTTTTTAAATACATACCAACTACTGTCCTCTGATTTTCTAATACTAAAGTGTGAAATCAAAAGTCAGAGATCTTAATATGAATTCAAACATTTCTAATCAAATTCTTGTAAGATAAAATTATCTGAACTACTATTCACATTAATTTTAAATGTCAACAATGGTCATATTTGCTTCTATTTTTACTTCTTGTCTCAGAAAAAAAAGATACAAAAGCTGTTGCTGGCACAGTACCTTTTCAAAAGATATATCTTTGTACCATATTTACCTCTATAGGGGGCATATTAGTATCTTAAACGTACATATTAATACCTAAATGGTACTTATTTGTACCTTTTGAAAGCATACCACTCCAGTGACAGCTTTTGTAGCTTTTTTCTTAGTGTGTAGCAGATTTCAATCAATTTCTCAGTCATCTGAGAAGCTGATACTCCAATAAAACATAACTGAGCTCTCAATTAGGTCTCCTGGCCGAATTTTCTTTGATTAAAATGTTGTGTTTCACAACGGCTGCCAGAAGTCTGCTGATGACTGATGATCGGACAGTTTGTTTTAACGTGAAGCAGTTAACCTCAAGACCTCAGCAACACAACGCCAAGAGCACAAAACCATGTACATACACCAGGATAAAACACCGCTGGAAGGTTTTAAGAAGAATTCAAGGCAGATGGTAAGAATGAGCAGCAGAGAGTTTCTCATGGTTTGTGTCGATCTATCACCTGCTGACCGGTGTCAACACCGAGAGGAAGAGGCGATCAGAGAGCGCTGCTAAAGACAGACAGAGCGGATCGTCTTGCCACGGCCATTGTAAGTGTCCATTCACAGAGCACTTAACACAGGACTGCAGTCAACAGGTGGGCGTGTCGCCTCGGCCCCGGGGCCACTCTCAGCCCTCGTCTTTTGTCATCCCTCTATCCTTCTATCTGTCTGTCTCTCAGCCCCGCGCTCAGATATTCGCCTGGAGCACAGTCACTTCCTCAGCATTCCTCTCTACTTGACTGCGCCCGGTAAAAGACCCTCATGAGGAGGAGCGAGAGGGGAGAGGGGCCCCGATCGGACCCACAACTCACCTGAGTATCCATGTCTTCTGATCTGACCCCCATCTGGAGGGGCATCAGGAAACTGACATGGACAATCTGTCAACAATCGCCTTGTTTAATAATATCCTTTTCTGACCCTCAATAAAATTTTGATAAAAATGAACTCTTAAAAAATGTAAAGGTAGGTTCTCGAGTTGCTGTATGAGTCTGGAGATATATTTGTGTGTGAGTGTGAGTGTAAGTGTGGGTGTGTGTTTATATTTATATTTATACATATGTCTTCTGTTTGTCTCTCCATCTCTCTCTCTCTAAATATAATTAGAATTTTATAAACAAACATATAATTTTATATATATACACACACATTGTAATTAATGTAAATAATGTTTTTAATTAATGTAAAATAACGTTTTAATTTTTATAAAGCAATTAAATAATTTAAAAAAGTAAAATTATTATTTTAAAAAACAATTAAACTATAAATTAAAAATAATTAATGAAATATTACAAAAATAACAAGTAATACTTATATCCATATATCTTCTGCCTCTTACTCTCTCTGTTTTTATTAAATAAACATTAAATAATATTTAAATACACACACACACACACACACATATACATATACAGCTTTATTATATGTGTGTGTGTGTGTGTGTGTGTGAGGGAGACAAATAAAATGCCTACATTTTAATTTAAAATATTTTATTATTTAATTTATTTATAATTAACATTTATTTTTAATAATCAATTAAAATGAATAATTAATAAATGATATATTATCAACCAATTGTGATAAATTATTGATAAATTATTACACAAATTATATCTAACCCATTATTCCATTTTTCCATAACGCATACATATGTACACACACACACACACACACATATACATATACAGCTTTATTATATGTATGTGTGTGTGTGTGTGTGTGTGTGTGTGCGCATGTGTATACATTCTAAAATGATTATTAAAATGTATTAATGATTATTCAAAATTAATTAAATATTTTTTCTATATATCTTTTATATGGATATTGTTTATATTCATATTTTATGTAAAAAAAATCTAAATTCTTGATAGAATGAGTAGTTAATTTACTCAGAAAATAATTTCAGTACACAGCTGTTCCTTTACTTCAAATCAAGGATTGTATATCAGGGGTGTGGCTTAAAACTATTAGAAAATAGTTCTAAAGAAAGAAAACTAAAGAAAATACACAACCAAGATCACACTCTCTCATCTTACATTCAGTACCCGAAAGCTCCTCATCAAATAAACGCCAGGTGCTGAGACAGAACGATATGTGCTGCATGTGTTTTGATAGCCCAGGCAGATGCTGCATCTTCACCATGTGTCCGTCACAAAGATGTGGGTGTAAACTGTGACCGGCATGCAGCGGACGGCCCTGCTAGGCCCCGTGGCCTCCTCTCCGGGCAGCCATCCTGCGGTGTCAGTGTGATCTATGAACGCTGTAACCCGAGCTGCAGCAGGGATGGAGCGATACAGAGACATTCCAGCCTCTCACGGGCCCTCAGAGCTCTATAGGGGCCACTGGTGCTCACTGCAAACATGCCAATCACTCCAACTGAGATTAATCACATGAAAGACCAACTGCATTTCAAAGTTTTTTTTTTTTTTATATCAAGATTTTTTTCTGTCCCATAGATTTTAATTTGATATTTTAATATTGAACCACACACTATTAAAAATACAGGGTTTTTGGCAGTGATGCCAAAGAAGAACCATTTTTGGTTCTCCAAAGAACCTTTCAGTCATCAGTTCTTAAAAGAACATGTTTCCCCCCAATATAAAGAACCTTTAGTGAAGTGGAAAAGTTCCATTAATGTCAAAAGTTCTTAATGGAACCACAGAGAATCTTTATTTAAGAGTGCATTACAAAATTAAAGTAATATCTTATTTATGCAAATTAAATGGTTGTTTTATGGCATTTATTTTACTTTAGCAACATGTAATTCAAATTTGATTTCATTTTTATTGCATTACAATTTTATTTCTGGACTGCATGCATTCAAAAGATATTTAAAATTACAACACTAAACTAAATTATTCAAATATTTGAAAATTTACAGACACTTTTTATTTTAGCAACATGTAATTTAAAGTGTTTTATTTTATTATTTCTGAACTGCATGGGAAACAGTAATTCAAATGATATATAAAATTACAACACTAAACCAAATTATTCAAATATTTGAAAATTTACTGAACCATTTTATTTTAGTAAGATGTCATTTATTTTATTGTATTATTATTATGTTTGATTTTATTTTATTATTTTATTTTATAATTTCTGAACTGCATGGGAATCAGTCATTCAAAAGATATATACAATTACAAAACCAAACCAAATTATTCAAATATTGGAAAATCTGCTGACGCTTTTGACTGAGTGGTAATTCAAGACAACAGTAATGCAAATTCTTCCCTCCTTTTTGTTTAAAATTTGCATCTAACAACAGAACAGGGTGAATTCAGGTTCACTGGCCATTTTTAGATAACTGTCAAAACAGTGCCTAAGTGCCTAAAGTCTTATTAACTCCTAATTAGTAAATGACAACAAAACATGTATTTTTAAAGAAGTTTTTTTCATGATGATTTTTAATTATGACTATTACTTAATTTATTTTAGTTTTCTAAAAGCCTGACTCCACAAATACTATAGTTTTGTATATATATATAATATATAAAAATACTAGACACTGAAGAGGAAAAGAATGAAAAGGAGTGTAAGATATAAGAATTTCATGCCTGAGGATGTAAACACTCCCTCTTGTTGTGTTCATTCATGTTTTCCTGAGTGAAGGGTAGCTGTGCCACGAGTTACTGTCTTTAGTTGGTGAGTCTCTCAATTATGTCAAAATTTCAATTCGTTAGCATTTACACCAACTGCAATGGGGGTGCAAATCAAGAGATTTTGCAAAAAGTGCATAATTCTGCCTTTCTGCAGAGAAATCTAAAATGATGAAAAGGCACCTACATACAAAAGAAACATTGCATCTCATGCTGTGGTTGAAGCAGTGCTATAAAAGGCCAGCAGAGGGTCCTGTTGAGCTCGGTGTCACAGCGTGTGTGATGCAGCATGACTGTTACAGTAGGGCTGCAAAAAATCAAAACACTATAAAACTGGAGAGCTATGGGAACAGTCATCTCTCACAGCCTACAGGTGATTTATCTCGACAGACGAACACGGCCAGGCGTCAAACTAACCACAACACAACTCTTCAACTTTCCTTTCCTTTGCAAAGTTTCAATAGGATATTAATCCTGTACCTGCATGATCTGAAACTGTATAAATCAACAAATAAATAACGATATGACAACGTATCCATGTTACGGGGGGAGCAAATGTCACAATTTATGAATCAGTTAATAACTGAAAATTTGGATGGGACATATGACTCATGGCATGTTTATTTGTTGTGCTCGATGAGAGTCTCTTAGTGGCGAGATGAAGTGAGTTCAGTAGGTGACTCCAAACATTAGTTCTTGTAATGGTTAATCCTGTTAGACTGCCAGCAGCTCTTCGGCTCCTCGGCCGCGGGGAACCAGCTCAGCTGTCAATCCACATCCAACTCAGCCACAGCTCCAGGAGTCACGCTCACTAGAAACAATCCCATTCTCTCATAGACTCTATAGGCTGTCAGTATGCATACTGAAATCAGATTTCACATTAGAGTATTTAGAAAACTACAAACTTGTCAAACGCAAATCTCACAGTCATACAGAGACATGTTTAATTACCAAATCAATTCAAGAGGATATGAAAAATATGGCACTTTTTGTGTTATTGTGTCATATTGACTTTAAGCATGCAACCTTCATGAACAATCAAATCTCAAATGCATAAAATTGTAATGTGTGTAACAGATGCTACTTTGGGTTCAACAAAGAGTAAACTGAACATTAATAAATCTGGGCAAATCATTAAAAAATAAAGATATTATTCAGTGAGCTGTAAAAACTGAACTTGAACTTTAATAATTCCCAGGTGTAAATGAAAATTATATTTGTTTATATTATTAAAATATTACAACCACTAAAATATCTTTATAAAATGTAACATAATATAAAATAAATAATTTATTTTCATTTTTCATTTACACTATTCATTTAAACCTGGAAATGAATAAAAATCTAAATATAATAATTTGAGACTGTAATATAAATAATAAATAATTCAGTGGGATGTAAAAACTGAACACTGTACTTTATTAATTCCCAGGTGCAAATGAAAATTATATTTTTTATACATTATTAAAATATTGTTATCACTTATAAATACTAAATGAAATTTTTACACTTTTCATTTAAACCTGGACATTAATAAAGTTCTCATTTATTAAATAAATTATAATATAAATAATAAATCAATATTTTTGTATTATGTATATTATTTTAATAAAAACATTAAAATATAAAGATAATAATGAAATTAATAATAACATTAAAAATGTATAAAATATTAAAATATATAGTATACAAATTATAAGAAAAATATAAGCTCCTGTACAATGTCAATAAGCAAATATAAGTATAATTGAATGAAAAATAACTAATCATAACCCAACTTTTGAAAAAATGTTGTTAACATAACTTGAAATTAAGGACTACATTAAACTACATAAAAAAAAAAAACAATGCCAACAGAGACCCGTGGGGTCCAGATGTTTGGACCCCACGGAATGTACAGGAGAAACAAGGAAAACAATGGTATCGGTCCTAATTCTGAGATGTTCTTCTGCGTCTGTTCATCTGCTCTGATAATCTTTCCACAGCAGTTGCAAATAAAGCATCTTTGTTTCTGCAGTGACTGATGCTTCTCAGCTTCTAAACATGAGTGTGCTGTCAGTCAGGATTCACACGCGTCCCACCACCTCCAGCATCAGGTTTCTCTGGCATCTCTCGCTCTCGCTCAAGCAGCTAAGTGGCCCTCCTCTTTGGTTCAGCTTATCGATGGCTTTGTCCCTCAAATTTCTAGTTATTTGATCTAGTCTGCGCAAAGGCGTCGTGGTAAATGAGGTATTGTCTTGTGAGCAGGTTACCTTACCTCTCACTGAGCTTTCTGCGCCACGGCAGGCGTAAACCTGGCAAAGCGTCAGAAACAACAAAGAAGATTCCCGCTGTGATTACACATAACCTCAGCACAATCGCCGCTTTATTTTAGGGGTTTCCTCCTACTTTTGAGGGAAAAAAAACACCTTTCGCAGTCCAGTCTTTATGCATGATTGATTATTTATGAGCTGAAAGTGAAGCACACATTCATGATTTTTTTGTTTATAAAATGTAGGAAAGATTACAACTTTTTATGTCAATATTATATAAATTATATGACATAAAAAAGTTAAAATATGGATTAAAAAAAGTAAAAATGTTCATATATATTTTAAATATATATATATTTACATAAAAAACAATATTTCATTTTTTTAAAGTTAAAACAAATCTAGTAAAAATAATTTATATATAATTTTATATTTTTATTTATTTTATAAATTCTCTCTCAATCAAATTATCTATCAACTTACTGAGATTTTAAAGTTACATATTATTTAATTTGATCAATATTTTTACATTATATATATATATATATTAGTGCTGTCAAACGATTAATCACATCCACAATAAAAGTTTTTGTTTGCATAAAATATGTTTGTGTATTGTGTACTTTGGTGTGAAAAAGTGTTGGCCCCCTTCCTGATTTATTTATTTATTTATTTTTGCATGTTTGTCACAATTTAATGTTTCAGATCATCAAATAAATTTAAATATTAATCAAAAATAACACAAGTAAACACAACATGCAGTTTTTAAATAAAGTTTTTTATTATGAAGGGAAAACAAAATCCAAACCCACATGGCCCTGTGTGAAAAAGTGCTTGCCCCCTAAACCTAATAACAGGTTGTGCCACCCTTAGCAGCAACAACTGCAATCAAGCGTTTGCGATAACTGGCAATGAGTCTTTCACATCGCTGTGGAGGAATTTTGGCCCACTCTTCTTTGCAGAATTGTTGTAATTCAGCCACATTGAAGGGTTTTCGAGCATGAAGCGCCGTTTTAAGGTCATGCCACAGCATCTCAATAGGATTCAGGTCAGGACTTTGACTAGGCCACTCCAAAGTCTTCATTTTGTTTTTCTTCAGCCATTCAGAGGTGGACTTGCTGGTGTGTTTGGGATCATTGTCCTGCTGCATAACCTTGCTTGAGGTCACAAACTGATGGCCGGACATTCTCCTTCAGGATTTTCTGATAGAGTGCAGAATTCATGGTTCCATCAATTATGGCAAGTCATCCAGGTTCTGAAGCTGCGAAGCAGCCTCAGACCATCACACTACCACCACCATGTTTGACTGTTGGTATGATGTTCTTTTTATGAAATGCTGTGTTGTGAACCTTCCAAAAAGTTCAACTTTTGTCGCATCAGTCTACAGAAAATTTGCCCAAAAGTCTTGGAGATAATCAAGATATTTTTTGGCAAATGTGAGACGAGCCTTTGTGTTCTTTTTGGTCAGCAATGGCTTTTGCCTTGGAACTCTCCCATGGATGCTGTTTTTGCCCAGTCTCTTTCTTATTGTTAAATCATGAACACTGACCTTAATTGACGCAAGTAAGGCCTGCAGTTCTTTAGATGTTGTTCTGGGTTCTTTTATGACCTCCTGGATGAGTCGTCTTTGTGCTCTTGGAGTAATTTTGGTAGGCCAGCCACTCCTGGGAAGGTTCACCACTGTTCCAAGTTTTCTCCATTTGTGGATAATGGCTCTGACCATGGTCTTCTGGAGTCCCAACGCCTTAGAAATGGCTTTATAACCCTTTCCAGACTCATAGATGAAAACTATTTTGTTTCTCATCTGTTTATGAATTTCTTAAGATCACAGAATGATGTGTTGCTCTTTAAACATGCTTCACTTTGTCAGACAGGTTCTATTTAATTCAACAGGTCTGGCAGTAATCAGGCCTGGGTTTGGCTAGTGAAATTTAACTCAGCTTTCTAAAATAATGTGGTTAATCACAGTTCTTTTGTGACTTAACAGGAGGGGGCAATTAATTTTTCACGTAGGGCCAGGTAGGTTTGGACAGCTTTTTTCCCTTAATAAATGAAATCATTATTTAAAAACTGCATTTTGTATTTACTTGCATTATCTTTGTGTAATATTAAAATTTGTTTGATGATCTGAATCTTTTAAGTGTGACAAATATGCAAAAAAATAAAAAATCAGGAAGGGGGCTAACACTTTTTCACACCACTGTATATTTATTATGTATATATAAATACACAAACATGCATGTATATATTTCAGAAAAATGCTATTTTTATATATTTTTATTATAATATAAATTATATGAATATAAATATAGACATGTAAATACATGTAAATATTTTCGAAATATACTGTATACTGTATGTGTGTGTGTATTTATATATGCATAATAAATATACACAGAACACACACATATATTATGCAAACAAAAACATTTATTTTGGATGTGATTAATCGTTTGACAGTACTAATATATACATATGTATATATATATATATATATATATATATATATCATTCAAAAATGTAAATAATTAACAAATTTTACAAATATACACTTTTATTATTTAAATCAATTTAAAAATATAAATAAATAAATAATAAAATCTATGGAGGGCCAAATTACTCAAAATTAAATGTCTAAATAAATAAATAAATATTTTAAATAAATAAAAAGTATTAATTCATTCAATGTTTGTTTGATTGTTTGTTTGTTCGTTTGCTTGTCCACATCCAAAATAAAAGTTTGTGTACATAATATATGTGTGTGTACTGTATATATAAATATACACACATACATGAATATATTTAAGTATTGTATATGTAATATATTTAAATATAAATCGTATACAATGACAACATGAAGATAATGTGCCTTTTGATGGCGTTGGATAAAGCTGTGGCTAAACAACAGCGTATGGGACACTCCAGAGAGAGCTTGCTAATCACAGTCATAATATTACACAATAGTACACTTCTGCTGCTGTTGACAATATATGTATACACACATACACACACACACACACACACACAAACTTTTACATCTCAGTGATTTGATAGAATTAAAGGGACTAACACACATTTTACCCTTCCAGCCCTTTAAACTGGAGCAGCATGAAAGATAATAGTGTTATACATGAGAGCATTCTGCCAGCTTCTGTTTCATTAGGTGTAATTGCTCAGCGATTGCTCTGTTTATTAAAGGTGACTGCCATTCCCCGCTGCGGTCAGCAATATGTGACGGAGATGATTGCTGTGTGTGTGTTCAGGAACATGCAGCCCTCCAGCGCTGGCCTAATAAAAGAGCTGAAGAGATTGAGCCATTACCATGTCAGACCTCCTACTATTATGACCCATTAAAAGTGCTCAACCCCTGATTCAGAGCCATTATATTTATTGAATCTAGAAGCTGATTGATGTTGCGCTGGCCGAAACACCTCATACCATGAACACTTGCCCTGGCTGTGTATAATATCATCCAGCGACTTCAGTTGTTAGACTACTTTTAAATTTATACAAGCCTGAATCTCTCTAAATCTGCTGATGCACAGATAGCCGACGCCTAATGAATTTGTTCTTTTCTGAACAGCAGGTATCAAATAAACGAAACAATATGTCACAAAGTTCGAAATAACTGCAAAGTTTAGCCTATTTCTGATTTCAGACTATGTAAGATAGCAGAAATAGGCCAAACAACTTACATGAAGTTGATGTAATCAGAACTATAGTAATTCGATTCTTTTCTAAGGTTTATACATGCTTTGACACAAAATGAATTTTTTTAATTTAAAAAAATACATTAAAAAAATGAATAACGTGGAAAAATCAATTAATTAAATAAAAATGAATAAAATGTGGAAAAATTAACTACTTTTATTTTTCATATATATATATATATATATATAATTTTAATATTCCTTGAATAAAAAAAACATTATTTCAGAAATTATATACCATTTTTATAAATATGAATAATTTTTAACCATGTGTTCACTCTAGAATTTCTAAATATTTTTTACAATACATACAATAGCAGTTCCTAATTTACTGAACTTTTAAGACCTGTGCATTACGTTATTTTAAAAGGTGTTGATGTTTTATTCTACAAAATAATTTACACGTCATGTCTCAAATGTAAATAAGTTACATAATCAGCATAAGGACTACAATTCGAAAAGCATTCAAACTCTCATCCTAATGTGAAATAGCCCACCAGGTTAACCTACAAATTGACATAATTCAACAACTCTATTAGATAGGGCACGAATGTTTCATCGTTTGCTAGAGTAAGTGAAGCAGATCCACTTTAATGAGTCAATGAAGCATTCTAATCTACATGTACTTCACTCCACTACAATGACAACATGAAGATAATGTGCCTTTTGATGGCGTTAGATAAAGCTAATGTGGCTAAACAGCAGTGTATTGCACACTCCAGAAAGAGCTTGCTAATCACAGTCACACTTCTGCTGCTGTTGACATGTACACAACAGACCTTCAGTCCCACAACCACCAGAGACGCAGAGTCTGTCCCAAAATGAGTCAAATTCATGTAAATCTATTCCTGTTATATATGGACAAACTCTAATTTAGCGTTGCTTGAAATGCAATTAACATGGATTTTATCTTCAGGTAAAATTGCTAGTTAAGGATGCAGGATATTGGAATGAAATGCAATCATATATATATATATATATATATATATATATATAACTAACTTTATACATTTTTGTATTTTACCACATGTAAAATGTATAGAATGTATGGGAAATGTAAGATCCTGATGTCACAAAAAATATATAGAATTAATACAGAATTATACAATTATAATTTAATTTATAAACAATTATATATTATTTAATATACTAAAATTAATCCATTTTATTTTTTTTATTATAAATAAAATATAGTAGATGCGTATATAAGTATAATATATTTAGAAATATATTTAGATTCCTGCGCAATGTCACTGATCAAATATAAATAAATTTCATCAAATGCACAAAATTATTCAAAATGAATCATACAAATCTATATGGCCTCTTCTGGACGAACTCCAACTCAAGCTTTGCTTTAAATGCAATTAACATGGTTGTTAGCTTAAAAAAAAAAAAAATTTAGACTTTATAAATATTATAGAATTTTTTTTTTTTTAATTATTATCTTTCATTTTAATTTTAACAGATGCTAATGAAAAACTAAAAATGTATTGTTATATTTTATTAAAATAGATAACTCTAAAAAATGCTGGGTTAAATACAATCCAGCACTGGGTAAAATATGGACAAACCCACCGATTGGGTTGTTTTGGCCCAGCAGTTGGGTTACTGCCCAGAAGGTTGGGTTCAACATTTAACCCAACTGTTGGTTGAAAACAACCCAATCGTTGGGTTTGTTCATATTTTACCCAGCATTTTTTTAGAGTGTATTTATACATTACATTATATAAGATGTATAAGAAATATATTTAAGATCCTGCACAATGTCACTAAAAACATTTTTAATATTTTTAAACTTTAACAAAGTTAAAATGATTTATTATTATTATTATTATTCATACAAATCTGTTTCTGTTCTATATATACAAACTCCAACTTAGCTTTGCTTGAAATGCCATTAACATGGATTTTAGCTTCAGTTAAACCACTAGTTACAGAAGCAGCACATTAGAAAGAAATGCTATCAAATGCGTTGTAGACCCTCGTATCAAAGAGTGTGAATTCCACTGAATAGCCTGAATCATTGTAGATTTGCATTCATTTTATATTCAAATTTGGGGCTAGAGGCCTCAGCAATCCAAGCCCTCCAAACAAGCCCGGGCCTGAACCCCTCCAGCGTTTTCCTCCTGAGTCTCCGAGCTGGTAGACGTGCCCTGGCTCACCGCCCTCGGAGACGTGCGGGACAGTGGACCTGCTGGGAACAGACAGACAGGCAGGCAGTCTCTGGCCTCCCCCACACAGGCCATCCAGCGCTCCATTGATCCATTACTGGAGGCAGCTAACCGAATTTACATAGTGATCAGATAGTGGCGCCTCTCTTTGAGTTGCATCAGGGCAGAGGGCAGGGTAATGACGGCTAATAATTACTCCATTTAGTGAAGGAGGGGCAGAGACACTGCTTAAGAATACAGCGCTGTTAGATATGTCAACATGCAACTTTAAATCAGTTGAGGTTCAATTCTGAAGAATCCATATCGGCTATGAAAAAAATGCCTTAACTAATTTTGTTTTACATAAAAAATGTAAAACAAAAAACTCTTTTGATGGTGTTTGGTTATTCTATATGTTGGTCGTTTTACTGTCATAGATGCAAATTACTTTTATCCAAAGCAATTCAGAGTATCTGAAAATATTTTTCTTGGAAACTGAACCTATGAAATTGCATATGCTGTAACATTAGAGTGGCATATTACCATCAAGGATTATTATAGTTCACTGAAACTAAAAAACATTTTGTTACTTGAAAAAAAATAAAAGTTAATGTAAACTAAAAAGTAAATAAATAAATAAACTTGAATTTCAGCTAGTTGCCAAGGAAACATTTCTCATTTTTATTTAGCCCTTTTACTAAAATAACTAAACCTGAAATAAAATAAAATAAAATAAAAACTATAGACATTAAAAAACCCTAAAAAATAATAAAATCACAACAAAAATGCATCTTTATGTTTTAAAAAAGAGAATTAACTATTAATTAAACTACTTATAAAAACTATAATAATTATTTTATTTTGCATGCACCAAAACTTTTCACCAAACGTTATACTTATGCATAAATTAATGATAACCATTAATGATAAAAAATATTGTGGATTCATTTTATCCAAATTAACTGATAATTCTGCCAATCAGTCTACTTTGATTTTTATTTTTATTTCAATTTTAAATTATTCAGCCGATATCCAAAAGTGATTAAAGAATGTGAAACATTATAAAAATCTTACAGATACATTTAAATGAGAAGTGTGGAGATCGATCTACAGGTGCATCTCAATAAATTAGAATGTCGTGGAAAAGTTCATTTATGTCAGTAATTCAACTCAAATTGTGAAACTTGTGTATTAAATAAATTCAGTGCACACAGACCGGAGTAGTTTAAGTCTTTGGTTCTTTTAATTGTGATGATTTTGGCTCACATTTAACAAAAACCCACCAATTCACTATCTCAACAAATTAGAATATGGTGACATGCCAATCAGCTAATCAACTCAAAACACCTGCAAAGGTTTCCTGAGCCTTCAAAATGGTCTCTCAGTTTGGTTCACTAGGCTACACAATCATGGGGAAGACTGCTGATCTGACAGTTGTCCAGAAGACAATCATTGACACCCTTCACAAGGAGGGTAAGCCACAAACATTCATTGCCAAAGAAGCTGGCTGTTCACAGAGTGCTGTATCCAAGCATATTAACAGAAAGTTGAGTGGAAGGAAAAAGTGTGGAAGAAAAAGATGCACAACCAACCGAGAGAACCGCAGCTTTATGAGGATTGTCAAGCAAAATCGATTCAAGAATTTGGGTGAACTTCACAAGGAATGGACTGAGGCTGGGGTCAAGGCATCAAGAGCCACCACACACAGACGTGTCGAGGAATTTGGCTACAGTTGTCGTATTCCTCTTGTTAAGCCACTCCTGAACCACAGACAACGTCAGAGGCGTCTTACCTGGGATAAGGAGAAGAAGAACTGGACTGTTGCCCAGTGGTCCAAAGTCCACTTTTCAGATGAGAGCAAGTTTTGTATTTCATTTGGAAACCAAGGTCCTAGAGTCTGGAGGAAGGGTGGAGAAGCTCATAGCCCAAGTTGCTTGAAGTCCAGTGTTAAGTTTCCACAGTCTGTGATGATTTGGGGTGCAATGTCATCTGCTGGTGTTGGTCCATTGTGTTTTTTGAAAACCAAAGTCACTGCACCCGTTTACCAAGACATTTTGGAGCACTTCATGCTTCCTTCGCTGACTGTCTTTTTAAAGATGCTGATTTCATTTTCCAGCAGGACTTAGCACCTGCCCACACTGCCAAAAGCACCAAAAGTTGGTTAAATGACCATGGTGTTGGTGTGCTTGACTGGCCAGCAAACTCACCAGACCTGAACCCCATAGAGAATCTATGGGGTATTGTAAAGAGGAAAATGAGAAACAAAGAGATCAAAAAATGCAGATGAGCTGAAGGCCACTGTCAAAGAAACCTGGGCTTCCATACCACCTCAGCAGTGCCACAAACTGATCACCTCCATGCCACGCCGAATTGAGGCAGTAATTAAAGCAAAAGGAACCCCTACCAAGCATTGAGTACATATACAGTAAATGAACATACTTTCCAGAAGGCCAACGATTCACTAAAAATGTTTTTTATTGGTCTTATGAAGTATTCTAATTTGTTGAGATATAGCGAATTGGTGGGTTTTTGTTAAATGTGAGCCAAAATCATCATTATTAAAAGAACCAAAGACTTAAACTACTTCAGTCTGTGTGCATTGAATTAATTTAATACACAAGTTTTACAATTTGAGTTGAATTACTGAAATAAATGAACTTTTCCACGACATTCTAATTTACTGAGATGCACTTGTATATCTATCCATAATCATTTTGTTGGATTTGCCTTGACTTTGGACAGACCTGTCATTAAAAACCCACTGTCAGTCTTAAAGGTCTACCAAACTTAATGAGCTGCAGTCTAACTGGTCTGTGGTTGAAGCTGAAGTTTGATGAGCTGATTTCTGACCGTGGCCGGTCCTGTCAGGTAGCTCACAGTGGGGATGAGCCGAGTGAAAGACTAAAGCGCGTTGTCAATGGTGTCGCTGACCCGCAGGATGAATGTTTGTTTAGGCTTAACCTGCTGAGAGGCAGCAGGGGTTAAAACAACTACAAGACCTTAAAAGATCTCTCCCATGTCAGCCTCAAAGGAACGAGAGCACAGCTGGGCCTCAATGACACAAACACACTCACACATGTACAGAGAAATCTGACTTGTTAATCTGGGCCCATAACATAGTGCACTGAATGTAGGAATATTTTAATGTAACAAAGATGTGCTCCTGCTGTCAAAAAGTAGGCAGCATAATTTGGCTGCCTTCTAAAAGACCTTGTTTTGGCATCCTAAAATGTACACATGAGAAATGTTTCTTTCACTCAGTACCAAAAATATTTAAATCTCATTAAAAATGGTATTTTAACTAATATGTAATGTAATAATATTGTATCCTGATTGCATTGCTATCTAAAACTAAAACTATTATAAATAGTTTTCATTCAATTGAAATCAAATAAAATATAAATGTCACATTAAAAAAAATTACACTGAAAAATAAAAATAGAAATAGAATTAGTTCCATGGCAATAAATAAGCTTGAAACAACATAAGTTCAAAACAAACTGAAGTACAAAAATTGCTATAACTAAATGACAAAAATGTAAACTAAAAATGAAAACTGAAATAAGTACTAAAAAACTAAAATATAAATATTAAAGCTAAAAAAATAATAATAATAAAAGTAATAAAAATGAAAAAGCACATAACAAATGACCAAAATATAAATTAAAACCAAAACTGAAATATAAATATTAAAGCTAAAAAATAATAATAATAAAAAAATACTAATAATAAATGACAAAAGCACACAAAATGACTAAAACAAACTAAAAATTAAACTGAAAAATATTTTAAAATAAAAGTTAATTCAAATAAGTATTATAATCGTATATAAATACTAAAATAACACTGTGTAGAGCATTCAAATTAGTCACCTATGAGGTTTCCTTCCAGTTCACTTAGGAAGCTTACTTAGAAAGCAGCTGTCTATGTAGGCAATATGCAGACAGATTACTAGGTTTTGGAATTCAGCAATAGTTGATGTGAAAGCAATTCAACAAAACAAACAATGATCATTCCGTTATTCTACTCATCATATTTTTATCAGTAGAGATGTGCGACAGTTTGGAAAAGAAAGTGTAACCTTATCTTAGTTCATTAGAAACAAGTGGTTCTTTGAAAAACACCAGTAAACTATTATAAGTCCCTTTATGAGGAGCTGCAAATCCAGATCTCTTTAGTTTGGCTTGAGACGTCTGTTAGCTGTTTTATGAGGAGTCGTGTTGGTAATCAAACACCGGTTGGTTCTCTAAGACAACAGCTGAGAATGCTATAGTCGTCTCTCACTCTTCCTCATCATCCCTCTCTATGTCTGATCTTCCTCGAGGACGGTAAACCTCCACACTCAATACTATCTGAAGCGTCAGCCTGTGGTCTTTCACTGCGGTCTGTGATCTGAGAGTCATCCGGTGCATAACGCTTCTTTCTGGGCTGCTAAAAACAGGCCGCTCATCAAAGCTGAGCGTGGCCCATTTGAAGTGAGGGCATGCGAAACGTTGATGGGATGAGCTGTCAACATCACCCGTCCCTCGCTCACGGCTCACTCACTCGCCCGATATGATGTCATGGGAATGGAATGTGGTCATATGACAATATCCTGGCCAGAACTGCAGGAAATTATGTTGTTTTGTGTACAACCATTACAGCACACGCAACAGTGACAGAGATGTGCACACACAAATTAGTGTATTTAACCCATATTTTGTATTTAATTGTTCATTTGCATTCACATGTTTCTTAATGTTTCTACAATAGTAATAGTACTATTACTATAGTAAGTACTATAATAATACTTTTGCCCACTGCAGACTGCCATGCATAACATGCAACAATGCAGAGATGACATGAAACGCAGAGACTTTTTTTATTTTATTGCAACTTTTTCTTCCCCCAAGTCAGAAATCTAAAATTACAACAAAAATAAATTATAAAATAAATAAATAAATAATAATAATTTCAAAATAATAAGATGAAGACCATTATTTTAAGTATTAAAAATTATACCATAACATTTTTGAATGAAAGTGTGTGTGTGTGTGTGTGTATAATTTCATTCAAATATTTGGGGTCATTAAGATTTTTTAAATTAACATTTTTTAATTGATTTTAAATGTATTACTTTTTTAATTTGATCAAAATTGACAGTGAAGACATTTATAATGTTACAAAATATTTTTATTTCTATCTAACAAATTTGAGCAGCAAATCGGCATATTAGAATGATTTCTGAAGGATCACGTGACACTGAAGACTGGAGTAATGATGCTGAAAAATTCAGCTTTGCATCACAGGAATAAATTATATTTTAAATGATATTCAAATAGAAAACAGTTATTTTAAACCATAATAATATCACTGTTTTCAAATAATGTGATCAAATAATACTGCTTTTTGAATTTCTATATATACACTACCATAGAACAATGTGAATTCAAACAAAACTTTTTTTTTTTTTTTACTTAATTCACTTTTGGTTCCTTTAAACAGGACTCAAATGTAAAAACACCCTTCAAATTTCAACCGTTCACTTCCAAAATGATTTTATCGGCAGATTTTTGTTCCTGCTGAACTTCAGCGAGCCCTTTGATGTCGACCACAGGAGGATCTTCACCAAATATATAATAATGAGTGTTATGAGGACGAGCACCTTATCACAGTAATTCGCTGAGGGAGTGGGGGGTCACTCTCTCATTTAAGGCTCTTTCTTCTCTTCTTTAGATTGATAGCGGATTCCTCTGAAGTCCGGCCCAGCCTTGAAGTGCAGGTTGGATTAGTCCCGAACACAAAGGGTGTGGTGTGGTAGAGGCATGTCTGGCCTCTTTTGAAAGGGTATCACTTAGTCCCCTCAGCAATAGATCATCTGAGGCTTACACAGGCCTGCAGAGGACACAACACTCTCAGACTGATGCATGGCATTAAGGAAAAGGTTTGGGGGTGGAGGTCTTATTCTACCTGTATTGAAGAGCGCTGCAATGCAGTTAAGACAACGAAATGTGTACCTACTTAACCGTATTTTGGAGACAAATTTGTACCCAGAGTAAGATAAACCCGACAAAATCGTGCTATTTTGGGTGACGTCCTCATATGTAAAAACAGTATAAAAATAAAGATTAAAAAAATGTAAAAAAATAAATAAATAAACATGTTAGGGTTAGGTTGCAATATTTAAAACTAGCTTTACATAAAAACAGCGAAAATCTGTGCAATGTCACAATTTATACAGCTAAGTAAACGTCTGTGTGATATTTAAAAAAAAAAATAGAAAGAAATTTTCAGTCATGACTACATGATCATTGACACATATTATGGCCATATTTATGTCTGTATATTGTCATATTTATTTAAATGCCACATACTATTTCTACAGAAATTCTTTTATAGACTTACAGTTAAAAAGTCATATTTAATATACATTTAATAATAGTCATAGTTAATATAATCATAGTTGAATATATTAAATGTAATAATATATTATGAATTTATAATTTAATAATATGTATACTATTTAAAATGTATTTAATAATATATATATGTTTTATCTTATTAGTTCTAATATCTAATTCTAATATTTCTAATTCTAATAATTATCTCACAGTAAATCTTTAGTCTCTAGTTTTCTTTAATTCTTATTAGATAATAACTAGTGTAATACAGCATTTATATTATATACATATGGTTTTTAAATAAACGCAGTAACTTTTTATTTTAATTATAAAAAGCATAAGTTACATTTAAATAAATAAATACTACCAAGATAGGAACAGTTTAGAATTTAATTATATATTTTTCCAATTATATTAATAAAATCGTATATTTTCACATTCATAAAAACAATATAGACTTAGTTTCTGATTTATTTTTATTTCAGTAGACAGATTTCATGAGATTTACCCTTAATACAGCAATATTTACATCAACAATAATCAATGATGTTTGCACTAAGACACATCCTCACACGGACTATCAAAATACACTCAGGTGTCTGACAGCAGTGGATATGACACACGGATGTGAGGACTGGCCTGTCACAGTCGTACTGTCACTCACCTCGTCAGACTGGATTTGTACATTTTCTGAAGAAAACGTGGTAAAGTCACCACCGTGATGCTAAGATGTTTTTATGTGGTTTCTAAGCTGTTCTAAATGGTTATGAAACTTGCAGGATGTATTAAGCATACAAAGCCCTCTTCTGTGTCAAATGATCAAGGGAAATTCGGTTTCTCACGTCATGACCCCTTTAAGACATTTTTCTGCATATTTTATCATGTACAAGTTGAACATTGTAAGTCTATTTATTCTTACAAACACACTGATCTTTGCTTCACAAGACGTTAACTGAAGGACTGAAGGACTGGATCTGTTCCCATGAAGAAACAAACTCATCTACATCTTGGCCTGAGTAATGGGTAATGCATTGACTAATGTTAACAAATAAGACCTTACTATAAAGTGTGTCACTGAAAATTAACAGGTCTTGGCTATCATGCATCACTAAATACATCATGTTTCCATCACAAATTATGGCAAATGATTATAAAATAATTGACAGAGTGAACAATTTCTCTCAGAACTGTAGAAAAGTCTCATCACAACCAATCAAACAAAATAAACTGTTTTCCGCAGCAGAATGCTGAAGAGCTCAGCATGAGGCTGTGAAAATACCTTGAAACTGCATTGCACTGCTTTTTTCCACAGCCAATTTTTTTTCATGCACAGTATTTCCCAGTAGCCATATATCAGTCCCATCACACACCATTATTCCTAACACAGTGGCTGAAACCTCCCTAAATCATTTTGCATGTCAAGTGCTGACAGCTCAGAGAGCTTATACGGGTCTGGCTCTATATAAACGCATCCATATGGAGGCCGCTGGGCCCTTCTCTGGATCTCATGCCATTATCAGCCCATACATTACCTCTTTTATGGGCCCTGTAAGGAGTCTGATTAAACCATACCAGAGTCATGCCAGTAGATGAGCATTATCCTCAGATATCAAATGTATGCTTCAAGTTTTTTACAGAGCTGCGAGGAGCCTGATGTTCCCAGCCGCGTGTTGCAGCCTAAAATATTTACTTCCTCCAGAGATCTCGCAGCGATATGAGATATTAGCCTCCTAATTCCTGCTGACTGGTACAAGCAGATGTTGAACGTCAGGTTGAATGAAGACGGAATAAGTGTCTGAACTATCATGTTCTCCAGGTCAGACGGGGTCGGTTTACATATCGCGCGTTCGTTTGGTGATAAAGCTGGGTTACGAGGCTGGACACGTTGCCCAGGATCCAGACACAACATTTACTGTATTATGGGTTTGACAGTGATGAACAGGCCATAGGATGACTGAACCATCACTACTGTAAGTTATGGGTCTGTTTTGATAGAGCTGACTGGGCAGTAATGGTATCATGTTCATGCATCAAATGCAAGATAAAACGGTCAAGTCAGGTCTTTCCAATGAGGTCATGAAAGCTTACACAGATTTGATTCTTTATAAAGTCTAGTCTATAGTTTTATCAATAATTAATCATCTATATCAAATTGATTGACTTCAGGAAGGCTATTTATGCAACTGAGTCTAGTGTAACTGGTAATTTACATCTATCTTAGTGTCTTTTCTTGACCGCTGATGTACAGTACCAAAGGCTGGACACACTTGAATGGATTTATTGTATTATATCTAATGGCATACACTTATATGACTCAGATTGTATCTCATTATTAAACATTTTTTAAATATTTTTTATTAAGAATTTAATTTATGTAAAATATTACCTTGCATAAATATAATAGTATTGTTTATATAAAATATATATATTATTAATTTTACAACAACATAGGCCTAATTATATTATATTTTTCAAGATTTTATTTTATATACAATATATAATAAAGAAGAGCAGCCAGCCAGCAGCTAATTGCTTTCTAGAATATTTAATATATTTCTAATATATTTTCTAAATCTCTCTCTGTGTGTGTGTGTGTGTGTGTGTGTGTGTGTGTGTGTGTATATATATATATATATATATATATATATATATAAATTAAAAACATATTTAATGTGTTTAATACGTTTAAAGAATATAATAATCATAAAACATTTTTTTAAAATCTATAAATCATTTTATTATCTATTGCATGCATTAGTATGTATATTAGTATAGTTTACATGTTTGAAATAGTAAAAAAAAAAAACATATTTACAAGATGTTTTAGAATAAAGTCATTCAAAGTGTTTAATAAGTATTAAAAATATTCTAAAGCTCTCTCTCTATATACATATTATAAAGTCATTCAATAGTGTTAAATAAGCATAAAAAATCTAAAACTATACACACACACACTTATTGGTCAATTTTCAATTTTCTTTTTTTTAAATTCTAAAATATAGAAAATAGACATAAAAAAGAATGAGTAGGTGTGTCCAAACATTTGACTGCAAGTGCATTTAAGTACATTTAATTGATTGACCTATAAATGCAAGCTAACAGGTTTAATTCAGAATAACTATCTCAAAGTCTTGACCTGGGATATGCTTTTTCCTGTTCTTGTGTCCTGAACAGGTAAAAGCATCTGTCGGCTAATGGCAATGGCGTTTCACATGTCCCAGAGTGCAACACTATCCTCCAGTTACTCATCAGTTTGGTCTCAATCTGAGAGTCGCTGAGTGACTGCTCTTCCCCAGGCCGAGTCTTATCAGTAACACGACTCCTCACACTCTGTTTATCTTTACAAACCCATGCTTAGTACCTGATCTCTGAACTATTTGGAAATTAAAAAGCATGAAGCCACACAAACAATAATATTTTCCACATCCTTCCAGCATTGTATAGATAAATGCATTGATTTTAATGAACCGATGCATGATTTCAAAACCCCTCACCTTACATAACGTCTTTTCCTGGGATTCTTGGGCAAGGATTAGGTGTCAGATGTCAGTAGAAAGTGATATTTCCTCTTCCTGCTCTGGGAAAACAGGATTAGATTAGATTGGATCAGATTATCAGATTGGATTAGATTAGAATAATCTTAGTCAAACCTCTTGCACAGAAGTCTCAATGGTCCATGTTATGATGAAGCTCTAGTTTAGCTTGCTGAGTTTAAACCTCTGATTATGGTTTTTCCTCACAGGAGGAGGACTAGAAGAACATCAGCACCCTTTGAGACCCCCACAGAGAGGCATGCTGGCCAATCCCTGCCCCAGGGCATCCTCACCTCACATACAGGAGCCTGGCACCTGGGAGATGGGAAAGGTGAAGGGTGAGGGCCCCCAGGGGCCCCGCGGTCAGCCTGGACCTTCAGCAATGGAGCAACACCAGCATGCAAATCAGCATCCACCTGTGAGGAAAATATACAAGGTCTACTACATGACACATAATGGTAAAGGTCAAGAAAATAAAAAATATGCATAAATTCTGACTATTTATGTTGTCTTTTCAATGCAAGAATAAAAAGGCATCAAACAACATCAGAAATGATCAAATGCACCAATTATAGAATATGTACAAAAATAGAAGAAAAAGAAGACGAAGAATTCCAACAACACTCCTACATATATTGACAAAAACTAAAAAAAGATACAGTTCATTGAATGCACTTAGATCTTATTTGTTTGTTTGTTTGTTTATTTGTTTGTTTGTTTGTTTGTTTATGAATGAATGAATGAATGAATGACAAAATGCCCCAAACTGTTACACCATAAATTGTCACAGTGGAATCTGCCATTAAAAAGATTATTATAACAAAATTTAGCAGCAAAAATTCAAAAACATCCCATAAATAAATAAGCCCACCAATATTGTAATTAATAAATTGTACAAAGGCATTTTAAACACGTGACAACTAGCTCTATGACGACGAACATAGAGTCTAATAGGCTAATATCGATTTTCATTATATAGCAACTTGCTAGACACAGATAGCCTGAAAAATATGATGACAGCCTGCTCTAATTATAGATTAAAGGACAGAACTCCCAAAAATCACCATCATCTGCATCTTTGATATTGACAAGAAATCATAGAATCTGAGGTAAGTAGTCCATGTTAAGCTTACCTGTACGAATTAACGTGTTGTAGCCTAATCTTTCTTCGTGTCACATTAGCATTAGCAATTTCATATTATTGCAATTTTAGCATCGGCTATCATGAGGTATCAATGCTGGATGACATCGGTATCAATCTGTAACACATGAAGAGAGTTTCACAGTCCCGCGGTTTGCACAATAATTCATGCAAATGGACAGAAACCAGGGATTATGAGTTACTTTAACTGCAATTGTACAGTTCTGCTTGTCCACCTTGTTTAATCTACATCACCTCTTGAGAAACAAAGGCCAATATCCCCCCCCCCCCCCCCGTAGTCTAAACTAAGATTGTTAAAAGTAACTTTTTTTTAAATCATCTTAGACATTCTCGTTTATCATTGACCCTTACAGTGTTTTATAAATTAATAAGGCTAATTGCATGTCATTTGGTCTCATTTATGTCCTCAACTGTATGTTCTTCTCACCACAGATATATTGTCACTATGAGAATCTATCCTGCAATAGTGGAACAACAATGTCCTTTGTTAGAACAAAGGCACACGGAGGGAAATGCGCTTTGAGTGCTTTCATTTGTTCTGTGTTTTCACTAGAGAGCAGCAGGGTGTCTCTGGTGATGCCAGATCCATTTGCGTTCCAGCACCATGGACACGAATCTCCTGTCAGTTCTGCTTTATCCCAGACAACAGAGCCAATTCAGTTGTATTGCAGTAATGTTTGTTTTCATTTTCTTTCTTTGATATGGGACCTGGAGTAGATTGACTTTGAAATAAGACCATGAGCAGAAACCAAAAAGCCAGAAAAACCATATAAAGTTTGTGGCACAATCCTTTAAAGTGAACTTCACTCCTAAAAATCAAGATGAAAAGTAGAACAAAGGGGTTTACAGTCTGATGCGATATTGGAACCTTTATAAATTCAAAAATTGTTCAGTTTGTTAGAAAACTGATTTAAAGTGCTTTAAAGAACCCAGAAATGTCAATGAAGAACTTAATGATCTCCAATCTCCAAAGAACCATATAATAACAACTCAAGAACCTTGGAGCCACTAGATTTAGTTTTAAAGAGTGAGGATAGTGTGAACCTTACAGCATCCCAGCTAACAGGGAACCTTCTCAGAACATTCTGGCAAGGTTCTATTAAAATTATGAACAAACATTCTTCGGTTATCTGGTCTTCAGTAACGTTCTGAATTATCATTTATGCATCGTTCATGAAACATTTTTGGATGTTCTTCCAACTGTTGTTAAACATTAAAGATACAAGTTTCAGACTAAAAAGTAACTTTCCCATATTATTTGCAAAATGATTAAATGGAATTTTCCCTTAAAGTTTCTTCTAACATTCATAATTGTTTTTAAACATTCAAAATACGAGATGTTCTAAGAACATTCAGAAATAATGTTTTCATAACTTAATGGTAATATTCGCCAAACATTTTTATTCACCATTAAATAATCCAAGTGTAAATAAAAGCTCCCAGACAAACAGTCGAACTTTTGAACTCTCCAGATATGAAGCTGTGATGACTTGTCTAAATCGCTTGTATGCAAAGCGACAAGCGGAAAATGTCTCAGTCTCACCTACTGTTTTCATGCAGGTCAGACTGGACATGAGTTAATGGTAGAAGGGGAAGCTGAATCTCTAGATAAACCGGTGGATCATATAAGGCTATTTACACCATCACCCAATTGAGTCTGTGCCATTCAATGCCAGAGCTTGTACAGTAAATAAACAGGCTGAAAAACTTCCCCGAGATAATGAGGACAGTGAAGAGTTAAATGTGTCTAGCTTTTTGCAGAAAGCAATTAGGAGAGGACACAGCGGGGGCACGGATTAATTCAAACGCTCGATTAAACCTGAAATTCTTTTGATAAATAATTGTCAACTCAATATGTTTGCTGGAGTTGAGCTGTTATGGGAAAAAGATGGGCGCTGGTTAAATTACCTTGAAATTTAGGGTTTCAGAAAGAACACATCAACACATTTGCACTCAAAATTTCAAGTGTAATCTGATCTTTCATTGCTACTGTTCAAAACTAAACTGTACTTTAGTGCAAAAGCTAATTAAAAGTTGTCTGTAAACTGCCTGTTTGATTGCAGCCACCCACAAACAAACTATATATAATTGCGAGTGACTGTAAACAAACTACATAAACAAGCAAACATGTCTTAATTGCTGTTACAGTTTTATGCATCTTTGCGGCCACCCGCTGATCTCATGGGAACAGAGATGTACTGAGATGCACTAGGTGTTTGTGTTTGTTGTGCCGATATTGAGCAGATAATGGGAAAACATCATAAACAGCAAATAAACAGAAATCCAAGCTACAGGCATTTCAGATATATGCACGTTTATTTACAAATCAAAAACATTCCATTTAAATAAAATATATCTACATTTGTTCTACAAAAAAAAAAAAAAAAACTGAAGGCACTTGTTATGGTGGCCTAGGAAATAGACATGTGTGGACTTGTTTAGCGTCACAGTTTGGTGCAACGTTACCATTTATTCATAGCAGAATAAATGTAAATGATATAAACCCACTTACTGATGCATCCCAAAACACCAGAGAGTCTGAATGAAAATGAACTGTGCGACTGAGGTGAGAGTGTATAGAAATGATGTCTAATGTAAGAACAGACTGCCCATGTACTCACAGAGCACATTAGAGGTTCACAAACTCTAAACTTCTGTTCCGTCCCGGTTGTATATGAGGTTATTGACACTGAAATGGTTGGAGAGCGAGTTGATCAAGCCACTGTTGTTATGGGATGCGGAGTAGTAGTTCAGTCTGTTGGTGTTGAGATGGCTTGGTTCTGACGGAGGGGCAATTTCATGTCCTGACATGCCGTGCGTAAAATCCCCCAAGTGTCCAGAACTGACGTCTCTGCTTCTGATCCCGTTGCCGTTTCCAGCCATTATCGAGTTCATGTTACCGATAAAGTTGTTAAAACACGGGCTGTGCTCTGCGGACGGTGAGGGGGACGATTTGGGTTCGCTTGAGGTCGGAGAGTTCTGGAGGCTCTGCGGGGACGCGCTCATCAGACTCGCCGTGTCCGCCAATTTGAGCGCGTCCTCGGACTTTACCGACAGGCTACTGGCGTTTCCGTCAGCTCTTCTCTTCCTCTTCCTTCTGAAGTTGCCGTTATCGAACATTTTCTCGCAGTTGGGGTCCAAAGTCCAGTAATTTCCTTTCCCTTAAAAAAAATAAACGGGAAAGCATGTTAGTATTGCACTAAAATCTAGCGCGTAATTAATTACGCACACCAAACTAATTCGAATGGAATGTTTGAAAAAAAGAGCATTCGAACTTACCAGGGTCGTCCTCATCCCGCGCGACTTTCTTGAAACAATCGTTCAAGGATAGATTGTGTCTTATGGAGTTCTGCCATCCGGCTTTGCTTTTCTTATAAAAAGGAAAGTTGTCCGCCACATACTGATAAATCTGACTGAGCGTCAGTTTCTTATCCTGTGCGTTCTGAATAGCCATCGCAATCAGCGCTGAATAGGAGTAAGGCGGTCTAACCATCTTGAAAAGTTCTTGCTGACTTGAAATGGACAGCCAACCGAGATCCGCGCTTCCGAAGCCGGTGGGAGGAGGAAGAAACTGCCGCTGGTTCGACCCAAATCCTGACTGAATGTAAGAGCCTCCGTTCGGGCCTGAGAGATAGGGGGATGAGGTGATACCTGGGCTGTTCATCCACAGGTACGGGTTGGCTGTGGCTGAGGTGTATTCGCCGAGTCCGTAGCTGGAAGGATGCGCAGGTGGCCTCTGCGCGTGGTGGTGGTGGTGGTGGAGGTTCTGTTGGTACATGCTGAAGTTGGTGTCGCAGTACACGGTCATGTCCAGGATGTCCTGTGCGTTGTGGTGCTGGAGGGGACTGGTCTGCTGGCTCGACGGCTGCTGCCCGAACGCGTTCATAATCCGTTCTCCCTCTAGAAACATGAGTTTCACCGATCAGACCCGCTGGGTGTGCTCGTCTCTGAGGGTTTACTCGTCAGGGGAGGGGTATTTAACCTGAAAGTGAATGAACTGCTGGTTGGCAACCCCTCCCACTGTCACACTTCTCCTCAATTAACTTCATCCAATATGCATCAATCTGGCGTCGAGGTCATTCATGTGATAAGCATTGGAGATTCATGCTGAACCAAAAAAAGGGTTTAACTAAAGATTACAAACAGGGATACTTAACTCATTCATTAAAATGTAAAACAAAATTATTTAAAAAAAAGAATAGGTTACGGTTGAGTGGCCAATGGTCAAACTTTTCATGTCTTTAACAAAATACCCCCACACACACACACACACACTTACTTACTTACATTACATACAGAATGTTCGAGTCCACTGGACCCGGGGCTAATAAAAGAGTGGAAATTTTAGGTTCTGTGTACCTTCACTCTGTCCTCCTATACTGTCTGGGACTGCTATTAGTATGTATGTATATGTGTGTGTGTGTGTGTGTGTGTGTGTGTGTGTGTGCGTGTGTGTGAGAGAGCGAGAGAGAGTCTGTAAAAGTGTGAGTGTAAGTGTGAGTTTTGTGTTTCTGCCCCTGCCATTCCCGCACAAGGTTGTAGCACTTTAATTCATAAATGTGATCTAACAAAGGTAAAGGGCAAATTTTGACCATATCTGTTTATATTGCTTGTAATTACGATGAGGTAAACATCTGTTGAGTGTTTATTTTAACATATCATTTTTGATTGAGTTGAATTAAAAACCCAAAACTGCAGCGGGTCCACGAACACTGGCTGAGTAACAAAAATATGAACACCACACAAGGGTTAAGTGGATCACAACGTTATTCCAATTTAAGATGATTTAATTCATGAAACCAACAAGAAAACAAGCGTTTGTGTAACATTTAACTCAAAATCTCAATTGATGACAACTGAAATAAACATCTAAATGTTTTTGGGTGGAAATGGTGTTTGTCAATGAAATGAGACGTTTAGTTTGGACAGAATGTAATGATGTATTATCATCACTTAACATGAAATTAGTCTAATTGGTCGAAACCCCTCCCCCCATCCTATGTAAATGTACAGTACAGCGTATATCACGCGAACTCAGCGAAGTTTCGCTTGAATTTACAAATGGTTACAGCAGAAGAATCACAATGAACAAGCGGGGGAAAGGCGTTCAGTTATTCAGCTTTTGCATGAATATGATTTATACACTTTGCATTTTTTTCAATTATTTATTTATTTTACATTTTTGAAAATGCACTTCATCCGACGAGAACATCTAATAAACAAACAAAAAACAAATAAATAAATAAGAATGTGAAAAATTAACTATTATGGTCTACTCTGGAAATATTTGTTTCACTATAACTATTGTAGTCATAAACATAGTCTGGGGAATATAATTAATGCACAAATATGAGGAATTATTAAAGTTTTTATAGTCTAAATGAAAAATTAGCCTAGTCTTTTTTCAGTCAATCTTTGTTTAGTCTTTGTTCAAGAGTAAACAAACGCCATAAAAATGTGAGGATAAAAATAAAATAACTGAAAGAAATGATGGCGATGGTATTTTAAGCTTACATCATGTGCATGACAACATTCAGGTTGTGATAAAGCTGATAAAAGTATTTTACGGGCCTGATGGAGGTGCACAGAGATGCTTCTCTATCGCCATCTTCTGGAGTAGGCCACAAGAACATTTTAACTCTGTAAAGAGTTCACAGTGACATGCAGACAGTCACAATAAAAGTACTCATAAGATGTAGCAAATGACAGAAAACTACAGAAATTACAGAAGACAGACATGCAATGGCAAGTAAACCCTAAAACAACCTTTGTCACCTTTTAATCCTTCCAGTTTAAAATGCAAGCTGTTTTTCTTCCTTTCTGACATGAAAGGTATTTAACAGAGATTAATTTATATCTTAAACGAACATGAGACATTACAGTAGTATAAAAATAAGTAAATAAATAACCAAAACACATTCACTTCATTTACATATATGATGCAATTTCAATAATAATGGTAAATAAAATGAAATATTTTACATCTTTTTCTTGCAATATGTATGAAAGGTTTTATGTAATAGACAGATTTTAAACGAATGAAACTTTTTTTTTCCTGATATGTTCCCTCCTCTTCTTTATGACTAAGGTGAACACTCCTCTTCTGTGAGTACTTAAACCACAACCACAATCAAAGGTACTTACCAACTTACCTTAAATAAACAAATACTTTTTTATTTTTATTTTTATTTATTTTTAATTTGCATCCTTTCCATGACAGGGGACAGGACAGGGAACTCTGCACCCAGGGCAGCTGAGGCAGGGAGCATCTCATTCGGTGACCTGGAGAAAAAAAAAGAACAAAAGTCAATTCTGTACATTTTACATTTTAAGAAAAATAATGCAAAAAAAAGGGAGGCAACATTTTTTAAAATGTATTAACAAGATTTTTTTTTTTTTTTTTTGCACCCCTTTCATGATAGGAATATGAAAGGAAATTTTGGTACTGAAGCAGCCAAGACAAGAAGCTCTGGCACTAGGAACTTTTGGCAAGCTCTTGTATTTGGGGCAGCCAGGAGTACTGAAACTGGTGGTCTTTTCGAGAACTTCTGGTACTCAGAAAATATCACATGGAGAGTTTGGGACAGCCATGAGATGCAGCCATTACAGAAACTTCTGGGACCCGGGGCGTACATCACATGGAGCATAGCATCTGGGACAGCCATGAGAAGAATATCTGAGATTGGACCTTGTTGTCCAGGACAAGCTTTTGAGAGTGTGCAGTTATGACAAGGAGCTTGAGGACCAGGTAGCCACTACAGGAAGTTCTACTACCAGGGTAGCAAGACTGGGACACCTGGAGCACCACAGCAGGAACCTCTGGGACATCAAAGATTTGACTTGTGGGCAGCCATGAGAGGAACTGCCGAGGAACCAGGACAGTGGAGCTCTGAGACGAGGATAGCCATTGCATGCCTTTAAGCTGGCCATGGCTGGTGAGCAGTGCAGATGAGACTGGACCTGGACTGATGCAGTCATGTTGTGTAGGCAGTGATGGGACAGGGTCATACACATCCCCAAGCAAGCAGTACTGCCAGACGCAAGTACTGCTGCTTCAGGCCATGGCGCAAGACACAACCACGGCCTGCCAGCCCGCAAGCTGCAAAGTCGTGGTGAAGGATCTTCTGCAGTCTTGCAGGAGGCTGCAGATCAAACGGAAGCAGTTTGTGCAGAAACACAGAAGCGATATCTGATTATGACCTGAAGCCTTTACATCTGCATTTCTTCAGTTGGGAGATCTGATCTGAAAGAATATTTGTATGATAATTGGATTCAGATTTATTTTCTTGTGATGAAGAGCTCACCTTTTGATAGTCCAGGCTTTGACCAAAAAATTTGTTCGGTCTTCTGCAGGTCCGCAGGCACAGCATTGTGAACAAGATGACCGAACATGATGTGCCGAACTAAACCTTCATTGAGCCTGCCTCTGTGGCCCTCCAAGAAACTAACTAACTAAGTTCTCACAGGGCGACAGGCACTTGAGGACCATGACATAGTTGTCCCATTGGTCCTGCCAGTCCAGCAGCTTTATAATCCCTGGCACGCTGGGGGGGTGGATGGTTGTATGGGTTTGGTCCCCCTCAGCTAGGGGTGAGCGATATGGCAAAAATATCAAGATTTTTTTTTTTTTAGAAATATCACGATTCACAATATTATCACAATTCTTTGTCATGTTGGATTTTCTATTTTGCAAGCTGTTTGAGCAGTACAGCCAAACTAATTTCCCTATTATAAAGACAAAGCCTTTCAAGGTAATAAAATATAAAAAAGTATGGCGGATATTTAGGCCAAAGTGGGTAAAGATAAAAATCGTTGTCATTATTTTATCTTTGTTATTAAAAAATGAGAGCAAAGATACACATTACAAATACACATAATATACAAATAAAATAAACAGTGTTTTATTTTCAGGTAGTCTACAATAGGTGTATTTAGCAGGAGCATTCAAGAAATTGAATGAACAAATATAAAAATAAAACACTATATAGATTGATTCCTATTAAAGCAACTGTATTAAAGTTTCTCAGTCAAGAGTAGTGAGTGATTTTTCTCTTTGTGTTTGGTGTTTTATTAACATTAAAGGAATAATTCACCCCAAAATTAAAATAGGCTAGTGTTTGATTTCTATACCTTCGTTTATTCACTCAAAAGTTGTTTTAAACCTGAAGGAGTTTCTTCTGCTGGAAATAAATGCTATTTTGAAGAATGTGGAAAACAAAACAGTTGCTGGTCTACAGTGACTTCCATAGTACTTTTTTCCCCCTACTGTTAATGTGGAGTCAATGTGGAGCTGCAACTGTTTGGTTACCCACATTCTTCAAAATATCTTATTTTGTGTTCAGCACAAGAAAGAAATTAATACAGGTTTGGGACAACATGTGAGTGAGTAAATAATGACAGAATTACAATTTTAGGGTGAACTATCCCTTTAATTACAGTCGGCAGCACTGTCCCTTTAAGACCTGCACGCATCTAATATACAGGCACGCATGCGTTTCTCTCAGCTGTTTACCTTCATTTTAGACATAACCAACTGAGTCTATACATAAACCTGGTGTGTTTTGACAGTATTAGCACAAAACATAACTTAGTTCAGTAATCAGGCGCTGTTTGACGGGCTTTTCAGAGCACGCGCTTTGGGTGTATGTGCTCAGAAAAGGCGCTCGTCAGAACAGAACACTTAGTGAAACATTTAACCAGTAAGTCTTTGAAGCAGATGCAGATAATGTACTTTTGGTGACTGCGAATGAGTTAACACTGATGTGAATGTATGTGGTGTTGTTGTACAGTACATAGAGACGGCGGCGCCAGAACTGCAGCTGATAGAATGCGCGCTGAAGTACGATACTACGATATTTCTTCAAAAAAACAAATCGTGGAGACATTTTTATAGTCCACTATCAAAAATCGTCATATCGAACACCCCTACTCTCGGCAGAAATCGCAGACCGGGGGCACCGGACCGCAAGGGTACTTTACCGTCGGACCTCAAAGGGGCAGGGGCTCGAGCCCCTGTACTATTTATTGAGTACATGATGTCTAAAATGAGTTTAAGTTTGATGTAGAAAAGACGTCCACAACGACCACATTTGGCCTACAATTAGCCCTTATACAGAGGTCCTGTGGACGTCAATACTGGACGTTCGTTAGACGTTGGGAAAAAAACGTCATCTGGCGTCACAGTCTGCACCTTCAGGGCACCAAAATTGGACGTTCAAAAGTACAAAAGACGTTGTTTGGACATGTCTTTGCGCAGTGGGTAACAACATTCGTCTTCGCCTACTACTACAAACCCACAAAATATTTCACAGAATTCCACGGCTTTAGCCTGCGGCGCGCGCCAAAATTCTAAATGTTCATATTTTAAACTAAATAGATTCAACCAGACGTGAATTTCGTTTAAGTATTTTGAAATTATGCACTGTAAAAAAAAAAAATCCCTGGAAAAACAGAAAACCACCTTTGCTTTCAAAGGCAATTACAGTATTTTTTCCCCTTCTTATTAGGCTATTTATTTAATAACCGAGAGCCTTGTGTATACATTTTTTTTTATCTATTCCTGGATGGCATGTTAAAAATTCATGCATAACCTTTTCCAAAATCTGTAATAAGGGAGATGGTGCTAGTTGCCACCAGTGGCGGCTCCAGGATTTTTTTGTTTGGGGTGCTAAGAGGGGGCTTAACAGTTCAGAGGGGGAGCTAAAAAAAAATTTAATTCAGAGAAAGTAATGAACGCCTAAACTTTAGCTATCAGTTTTTTATTTTATTATATATATATATAGAGAGAGAGAGAGAGAGAGAGAGAGAGAGAGAGCAGCTTTTTTTTGTGGTATTAAATTTCTCATATGCCCCTGTTATTATATACTAATGCCAACTGCCAAATATGTATAAAATTCATAAAACTATTTTCACACGAGCACACATCGCGGGTGATAACCTCCCCGTGCTGATTTGCATGGTATCAAGTGTCCATGATAGCCAGAAATAAGCATCAAAAAATTGGCAATATTAAGAGGATTTAACATGTCCAATTAATGCAGGCCTGATTCATTCTTCTTATTATTTGTCCTATTATTATCATTAGATTACTTTTATTATTAAATTACATAAATTATTGCCCCGCAATAATTTCATAGCGCATCACCGCATGATGCACTGTGAGGATAATAAAAGATTAGGCTATTAGCTATTAGGCTATCATCATTTAAAATGTTTTTAAAAGTTTTTTTTTTTTTTCTATTAATTTATACAATGAATTATAGGCCTATAATTAAAATGATTAACACTGCAGTCATCAATGAAAATTCAGAGCAACTTTATTTCAGGCACTGGTTTTCAAAAACAACCTGTTTAACGCGAAATAGGCTTCTTTTCATGTTTTTCACTATAGGAGCCAGTAGAAAAATATTAAGGGAATAATTTAAGACAGTTATATACCGTTATCACTGAGCGTTATAACTTATAAGCATGTGTTAGAGTAGATTTGTCTCTTGTTGTCTCAGAGAGGATATGCGCTGTTAATGCAGCGTTAGCCGTCAGTTTTTTTACTTTCACTTTCTCTATGTGCAAAGTTTACGCGTTGCTTGCTGGAGTTGCTTGACCCCTCCCCCGTGAGATCAATTGTTTATAGACCACATATTAGGCACTTTTTTTAGGTTTTTAATGTTTATTTTTACTTTTCAATGTAGGGGGCTGTGCTGAGGCTAAACACGTTTCTGATGTGGCTATAGTCCCGTCAAGCGCCGCCACTGGTTGCCACACTATTTACAGTAAATATTTCTCTCGAATAGGCAACGAAAATAAAACAGTTTGGTAGTCTAGCATTGTGTGAAAGAATGAATGTGTAATATATATATATATATATTCAATATAGTTTCTTAATTATTCTGAGCTATAACTGCAGTTATAATGTTTATGAAAAAAAAACAGCAACAAGCTGAAAATAAGCAAATGCATAAAACAGGGTAATTGTAAATAAGTCATAACAGACATGCTGCAAAGCTGCAGTGAGTGCAGTCCATAACTTTTTGTGTTCATAATTTACAAAATTTATATAATAAGTGACTGCATTATGAATCCATGTTTCAGTCCGTGTTTTTGGATTATCCTGAATCGCTACGGTACACCTATAATAAGTTTTATATTCGGACTATTTCAGGCTGCGGAGTAGCCCAGTACCTGCGTGATTCGTCATAGACATAAACAGACAGAATTAGCTCCGGCTACAATGTTCTTCCGCAAAACGCATGCAGTTCTGTTTATTAACCGCTAGAGCGCCAAGGTCAACTTTAAAAATATTTATAAGTCTGACCAGCAGATGGAGACAGATTTATCATGACCTTTGATACTGTAGGGACAATGAAAACTTTCTCCGTCACTGTAATGAAAGTAGAGCTATATGAGAAAATACTGCAAAAATACAACAAATTCAAATCTCAACACCTTGACATGTGCAGATATATCCTATAAAATTATTCTACATTATTTTGTAACCTGCATTGAAACTTAAAGGATCTATTGTGCACGCGCGTGTGTGTGTGTTTAATGTAGGAGTGTTTTAATGAAAAACATGGCACATCGTGTGATTAAATTTACCCAACAGACTGCGGTCATTCAGTACGTAGGCTACTGAATCAGCCTTGTATGTGGGCTTTTTTAATAAACATTCTACAGTATGTCAATGTCACTCTATGCCATGTCAGCAGTTTGGAATTGAAAAGGCCTGTGTGTATATAATAGTTTAATCCGTAAAAGTTTAAACTGAGAGCAAGATAAAGACTTTATTAATCTAATAATATCACAAACAACTTGTTTGTATTGTTGCAAAGATATGGCATTTCATGCACACTGAAAAAAAAATGGTGTAGAAACAATTGTGGCTCACAAGCTACTAGTAAACTTTACAATTAACTTGAAAGAAATGGCAAGTAGCACATTGATTTAAGTATGACATTTTTAAATAGAAAGACAACTGAAGTAGAAATATAATTTACTTGTAAAACATAGGCTACTGCAATGTTTTTTTATTTACAATTTTACAGTGTTAGTATCTCACCAACTCTCACTAAAAGCGTCTGTCTCCCGCTCGTGGTGAGTCAAGAAACATATACATTTTATTTTACATTCAATAAATTCACATTATATATTTTTAATTTACTTTTAGTTACCACACACCTCAGAATGATGCATCAACCTTTTTTGAGGAGAAAATGCAAAGCTAAAACTAAATAGCAAAATATTTTACTATATGTAATAGCTCCATAAATTCAAATTGTGACAGCTAGCCAGAATAGACAGTAGCCTACTTGCCCCAATATCTCATCAAGAAAAGTTCACATTACAGTAAATATTATGATTTTCAAGTGAATGGAGCCATAGAGGAAGAACAGGTTTATGTCCATTATTCACATATTGCAGATAGGTTAAACTCCTTCCGCATATCATTTGTGTGTGAACAAATGAACGTTTGCCTTTCTGTAGAGTGACATTCCTGATCAGCAGACGCCGGTTTTCATAGCAATGACTATTATTTAACTTTAATTTTAGATCTGATTTTTGATTGTTATTATCCTTACTTCCCTGTAATTTATCTTTTATTGGGAGGGATATATTTGATGCAAGGGATTTAATTAACTGGTGTCTATTAAAATTTCTTTCCTTGTACAATGGTTAATATCACGGATGTGTCTTTTGGACTCTTCTTAAGCTCAGTTTGAGACTGCTTGGCAGACCGTACTTGGTTAGCTCCTGTTGTACCTGAAATAAAAAAAAAAAAGTTTTTTTTTTTTTGTACCACAATTTGAAAAAATAAATAAATAAAATAAAACATGCTACATCCTGTAGTAAGTGCAACTTACTTTCTCTAAAAAGGTCCCAACGTTTCCACTCTCTCTTAGGTCTGAAAATGAAGTAACTTTCATTTGGACTCCTATGATATTTTCTAAGAGAAACAACGCACACATACACAGTATGGTTAATTAATCACAGGAAAAGCTTACCCAAAAATCCATCCAAGACTGACCCTCAATCCATCCCAGATGTAGATTAATTTGTTTTCATTAAAACAGATCTGGAGAAATTTGGCATTCCGTCACTTGCTCACCAATGGATCCTCTGCAGTGAATGGGTGCCGTCGGAATGAGAGACAAACAGCTGATAAAAACTTCACAACAATCCACAAGTAATCACACCACTCCAGTCCATCAATTAATGTCCTGTGAAGTGAAAAGCTGCATGTTTGTAAGAAACAAATCCATCAAGGCATTTTAACTTTAAAAACCGTAGCTTCCTGGCTAAAATAAGAGTCCATAATCCATAATAACGCTTCCTCCAGTGATGAAGTCCTTCTCATGTTGTCTCTCACATCAAAATACAACCACATATTTGTTTAGAACGGCTAGTAAACACTGTTTGATCTGTGCAGATTTTTCTCCTGATTCAGACCACACGACTTTTTTACTGCAAGAAGTGTTATTATGGACTCGTATTTTAGCCAAGAAGCACACCATGTTAATTGATGGACTGGAGTGGTGTGGATTACTTGTGGATTATTGTGATGCTTTTATCAGCTGTTTGAACATTCACTCTGACGGCACCCATTCACTTCAGAGGATTCATTGGTGAGCAAGTGATGAGGGGGTGCTTAAAAGGTTTAACGCAGCACTGGCTACATTTGTCGAATGAAAAAAACAAACTCATCTAGATCTTGGATGGCCTGAGGGCAGAGGTGGGTAGTAACGAGTTACATTTACTTCGTTACATTTACTTGAGTAAATTTTTTGGGTAACTAATACTGCCGCACGCGCTGAGTCGTCTGAAGCGGCTCTCACTCAGAGTTGTAACAGAAAGAGCGCTGAAGACGTGTCTTTGGATATACAGTCAGTTGAAAGCAAATCTGCAAAGGCTATTGTTTGCGAGCTATGAAGATCTTTATTAGACGAACACCGCGTGTGCTGTCGGTTCCACAGGTATAGATTCGATTACAGTACACGATACCACTATGACATTACCAGTTTGTTGTACATGTACCTTACACATTAAATACAATGTATAATTTATTCATTAAATAAGCTATCACAGAGTATGAAATGAACACCCGCCAAACCCGCGTTAGTTCCAGGAGGAATGCCTTGCCTAGACACAATTAATATTGATATTTTCACAATATTTACGCTTGCAGAAATAAAGGCTACATTTGTTTACATTTTGCAGAACAGACGTCAATGTGCATTTGTTTCGTTATGTTCAGATGTTCTGTAGCAGTCATGTGAGGAGTTTTCACTCTTCTCCGTGTCAGAGGTTATATACATATATACATTTATAATACCGTACATAATTAATATACTTTAAAATATAATTTAATTTAATTCAGTGATGCAAATCAGAATTTTTATCAGCTGTTACTCCAGTTTTCAGAGTTGTATGATCATTCAGAAATCATTCATATATTGATTTATTACCAGTGTTGTTGAAAAAAAACAGCATATGCTGGTTAGGTATGTTTTGAAGCTGAGATGATGGTTTAAGCTGGTCGGACCAGCATAAACCAGCAAAGGACCAGCTTAAATCAGCTCAAACCAGCATCCCATGCTTCAAAACATACCTTACCAGCATATGCTGGTTTTTTCAACAGGGAACAGTTTTACTGCTTAATATTTTTTGGAACCTGTGACATTTTGTTCAGGATTCTTTTATGAATAGAAAGCTAAAAAAGAACAGCATTGATAATAAATCAGGCTGATAAAAATTCTGATTTGCATCACTGAAATAAATTACATTAAAAAAAAAACATTAAAAGTATTTTGAACGGCAGTTTGTTTGAAGTATATATATATATATATATATATATATATATATATATACACAGTATATCTATATATGTATATATAAATTTTATCTAAATATCTATAGATCTACATAAAAATTTACAATATTCAGTATATGATCTAAAGTAACTAGTAACTAACTACTTCAGTAGTTTTTTTTATCCGGTACTTTTTTACTCTTACTCAAGTAAATATTCAGACTATTACTTTTACTTGAGTAAATATTTCTTCAAGTACTTTTACTTTTACTTGAGTACAGTTTTTGGGTACTCTACCCACCTCTGCCTGAGGGTGAAACTTTTCAAACTTGTTTGTTTGCTTGTTTCTAGGTACATTCTTATTGTGGCATTTGGCAGACGCTTCTGTTCAAAGAAATTCAGGTTCATTCAAGACATAAATTCTTCTAGCAGGCATGTTCATTGTAGTGCCATGTTGAGCAACAAGAACCTTGACATTAGGCCAAATATAACAACAAGTGAATAATACTCATTTTGATGACAATTGTGTACCTTTTATGTTTTGATCTGGTCCACCGTCCACTCTGAAGGCCCATCGGCCTGGAGCATTGACATTAGTGGAGTTCTTGAGGTTTTGAATAAGGCTGCCATTGTTTGACCCAGGGACCTTAAAGTAGGCCGTGGAGTTTATTGTGTCATAACCAGCCTGTACAAACAAAGAAGAAAAAAAAACAATTATTGAGAAAATGATCAAGAAGAGATAGGCATTTGTTCCACTAATATAGAAGTCATGTCTTACCTGCACCATATTATGCGCAACAGCAATGTCACCATAATTCATGAGAATAAAAGACAAATCACCACCCGAAATTAAAACCACTTGAAATGACGTTTCCTGCAAAGTTTGGGAACATTCACTGTTACATGACAGCTCTAAGAATATCTCATCTGTAACCTTGAGCTTGAAGGAGTTATATCAAACTAACTCACCGTGCCAGAGTGATAATAGTATGCAACTCTATCCCAAGTTGCAACCAGGACCCAATTAGCCGTGAAGCTCAGATCAGGGAAGTGCTGGTTTATATCCTGAGTGGCACGAGTGAGAATGCTCCCGTTTGAGTACTGCTGATACGAGATGATGCCATTCATACTGACGTCAATGTCGGTCCAGAGGGGAGCGATGATGTCTTCACTTCCATTGATGGGAAAGTAGTTTGAAACAAACTCTGATGAAGACTGGTTGAATGTAAGGTGTCCATTATTGTTAACCTAAGTAATAGAAGATATTAGTTGTGCATGTTACATTTTAATCATTCACCATTTGCATTAACAGAACTAAATTCTCACATATGTCCTGTTGTATGTGTGGCCAAAGAACACAAAAGGACTCCACAGGTTGATAAGAGTGGAGTTTTCATCCTCAATGGCAATACTGACAGCGTCTCCTGCCACTGAGCCGAATGGATAGAATATCACCGGAGCTGCAGGTAAAATCATGTTAACTTGTTATTCAGATTAACTTCAAACAGTTCAGTTTGACTTTTTTTATAGTTCTAAGGTCAATAATTACCTGTCTGTGCCTCAGTCACCCTGCCTGATGAAGAAAAAGATTACATTTGAATACAATTCCATATAGAATGTGTATTGTCTTTGCCATATTATGAAGGATATCATTCAAATGCATGTTAAAACTCACTCAGTGACAGGACTGATATGAACACCAGCAGATAATGTAAAAGTGGAGACATTCTCATGATAACAATTTGGATGCGGACAGAGATGTGTGACAGAATGTCACTGCTATAATTTCAAACAGAAGCACAAGAGAATAAAGCCATCTAATACTTATTGCAATTTAAACACCTGTCTCTTCATTTCAAAGCATAAAATATCAAATTAAATATACATACATATTTAAAAATAAGTTTTCCAAGTAAACCATACAGACAAAAAGTTAGATGGTACTTACTTCAAATGGCGTCTTATGGACTACACTCTTGCACTTTCTGTAGGTTAAAATCTGTCCCTAATTAGCACTGAAGGGAGGGACATGTCAAATGCATTCAGGCGAATGACGACTGAACTTTTTACTATGCAACTCAATGTTCAAGCTAAACAACAATTAAAGTGAAAGAACCTCCGCTGACCTCTGTGCATGACACCTCATAACTTTTTTTTTTTTTTTTTTCAAGAGTTCATCCCATTGAAATTGAGTCTGGGTGAATTCCTTGTGCAATATTTAAATCAAGAAACCATAAAGGTCATGCTGTAATTGTCTTATGCACTCTTGTACACTGTAAAAAGTGATAAGTTGACTTAACTTTAAAAATTTAGAAAACTGTTTGCCTTAAAATTATTAAGTAAATAATAATTAAAAAAAAAAAAAAGTTAAGTGAACTTCACAATTCACTTAATTATTATTGTTTTTAAATTATTATTTACTTAAAAAATTTATGGCAATGGGTTTCCTCAATTTTTTTAAGTTAAGTCAACTTTTTACTTTTTGTATAGTGTAATTTCTGTAGGAGGATTTTGTTAATGTATGAAACCATCCTACTTGCTCACCAATGGATCCTCTGCAGTGAATGGGTGCCATCAGAATGAGAGTCCAAACAGCTGATAAAAACATCACAAGTAATCCACACCACTTCAGTCCATCAATTAACATCTTGTGAAGTGAAAAGTTACACATAAATTCATCAGGACATCTTAACTTTAAACAGTTGCTTCTGGCCAAAATACGAATCCACAATAACGATTCCTCCAGTGAACAAGTCCGTCCACCCACATATTTGTTTAGATCTGTTTTCACTTGTAAATGGTGTTTGATCTGAGCACATTTCTCTCCTGATTCAGACGAGACAACTTTTTTGCTGAAAAAATAAACAATATTATGAACAGAGGACTTACGTTTTAGCCTAAAGCAACAATTTGAAGTTAAAACACTTTAACGATGGATTTGTTTCTTACAAACACGCAGCTTTTTGTTTCACAAGACATTAATTGATGGACTGGAGTGGTGTGGATTATTGTGATATTTTTATCAGCTGTTTGGACTCTCATTCTGATGGCACCCATTCACTGCAGAGCATCCATTGGTGAACAAGTGATGTAATGCTACATTTCTACATTTAGCAGACGTTTTAAGCAATGCAGTGTATTCAGGCTACCCATTTTTTTTTTATCAGTATGTGTGTTCTTCAGAGGTGGGTAGTAACGAGTTACATTTACTTCGTTACATTTAGCCTACTTGAGTAAATTTTTTGGGTAACTAATACTTTCAGAGTATATTTAAAAATGGGTACTTTTACTCTTACTCAAGTACATTTTTAGTGAAAAAACGGCACTTTTACTTCGTTACTGTGGGCGACGCTCCTCTCGTTACTTTATCTTAATGCAATACAAGTTAAAAATCCTTCAATTTATTCTAAACGCGCCGTCTACTTTTTTTCTGGGCAATGAGCGATGCCCGTTCGCGAATGATTCATTCTTTTGAGTCAATTCTGTTCGAAGGCTTGATCAAACCAGTTGGCAAACCAGTGAATCGGTTCGCGAATCAGTTTGAATGATTCGTTCAGTTCCCTGCCGCACGCGCTGAGTCGTCTGAAGCGGCTCTCACTCAGAGTTGTAACAGAAAGAGCGCTGAAGACGTGTCTTTGGATATACAGTCAGTTGAAAGCAAATCTGCAAAGGCTATTGTTTACGAGCTATGAAGATCTTTATTAGACGAACACCGCGTGTGCTGTCGGTTCCACAGGTATAGATTCGATTACAGTACACGATACCACTATGACATTAACAGTTTGTTGTACATGTACCTTACACATTAAATACAATGTATAATTTATTCATTAAATAAGCTATCACAGAGTATGAAATGAACACCCGCCAAACCCGCGTTAGTTCCAGGAGGAATGCCTTGCCTAGACACAATTAATATTGATATTTTCACAATATTTACGCTTGCAGAAATAAAGGCTACATTTGTTTACATTTTGCAGAACAGACGTCAATGTGCATTTGTTTCGTTATGTTCAGATGTTCTGTAGCAGTCATGTGAGGAGTTTTCACTCTTCTCCGTGTCAGAGGTTATATACATATATACATTTATAATACATAATTAATATACTTTAAAATATAATTTAATTTAATTCAGTGATGCAAATCAGAATTTTTATCAGCTGTTACTCCAGTTTTCAGAGTTGTATGATCATTCAGAAATCATTCATATATTGATTAATTACCAGTGTTGTTGAAAAAAACCCAGCATATGCTGGTTAGGTATGTTTTGAAGCTGAGATGATGGTTTAAGCTGGTCGGACCAGCATAAACCAGCAAAGGACCAGCTTAAATCAGCTCAAACCAGCATCCCATGCTTCAAAACATACCTTACCAGCATATGCTGGTTTTTTCAACAGGGAACAGTTTTACTGCTTAATATTTTTTGGAACCTGTGACATTTTGTTCAGGATTCTTTTATGAATAGAAAGCTAAAAAAGAACAGCATTGATAATAAATCAGGCTGATAAAAATTCTGATTTGCATCACTGAAATAAATTACATTAAAAAAAAAACATTAAAAGTATTTTGAACGGCAGTTTGTTTGTGTATATATATATATATATATATATATATATATATACACAGTATATCTATATATGTATATATAAATTTTATCTAAATATCTATAGATCTACATAAAAATTGACTATATTCAGTATATGATCTAAAGTAACTAACTACTTGAGTAGTTTTTTTATCCGGTACTTTTTTACTCTTACTCAAGTAAATATTCAGACTATTACTTTTACTTTTGTAAATATTTCTTCAAGTACTTTTACTTGAGTACAGTTTTTGGGTACTCTACCCACCTCTGGTGTTCTTTGGGAATTGAACCCACAACCTTTTGCGCTGCTAACACAATGCTCTACCACTGAGCCACAGGGACACTACACTGATGAAGAAACAATTTATATGATCTATATCTTGAATGGCCTGAGGGTGAGTAAAGTTTAGGCAAATATTCATTTCTGGTTGAACTATTCCTTTGAAGTCAGGTGGATTTTAATCGACTGAAACTGATTTCAATGATATCATTCTTATCATTATCATAGTGTGGACTACATTATTCTCCGAGAGGTTTCTCAATTTTGTTATTGGAATAAACAACCACTGAGAACTGGGACTGTCAAACTGAAAGAAAGTATCCTAAATATGCAACTAAACTTGACCGTATTATTGGTGCGTCATGCAATATGTATCATAATCTTGTTTGTGACCTACTTTGTCACCACTTACTGAGTTGATAATTTCAGATGGAGATTCTTTCTTTTTTCTAAAAGTTTATAAAAGTTAATTTGTCACACCATGCCAAATCAAGTTTCTACAGGTGTGCCCTAGACAAAAGTGGGCCAATTAAAACGTTGAATAATTGTTCAACCAACTGCTTCCATGTGTTCTACTACGCAAACACAAAGGTAAATGTTCTCAAAACTTAAAAGCAGTTTAAAACAAACTCTTTACTGTCACAATTGGTCTCATATTCTCTCCTGTATATAATATATATAGCATGCAACAAGCATATATATAAATACACACATACAGTATATATTCAGCATATTTTGTATTTACATGTATATATTTATATTCATATAAATTATACTATATATAAATATATTTAATATATAAACATAACATATTTTTCTTAAATATATACAGTACATGCATGTGTGTGCATTTATATACACATAATAAATATATGCAACACACACACACACATATTATTTAAACAAAAAACCTTTATTTTGAATGCGATTAATCGTTTGACAGCACTAATATGTATATATATATATATATATATATATATACAGTCATGGCCAAAAATATCAGCACCCTTGCTAAATATGAACAATGAAGGCTGTGAAAATGAATCTGCATTGTTAATTCTTTTGATCTTTTATTTAAAGATAATCACAAAAATCTAACCTTTCATTGGATAATAAGAATTTAAATGGGGAAATATCATTATGAAATGAATGTTTTTCTCTAATACACATTGGCCACAGTTAACGGCACCCTTTTATTCAATACTTTTTGAAACCTCCATTTGCCAGTTTAACAGCTCTAAATTTTCTCCTATAATACCTGATGAGGTTAGAGACACCTGACAAGAGATCAGAGACCATTCCTTCATCCAGAATCACTCCAGACTCTTTAGATTCCCAGCTCCATGTTGGTGCTTCTTCTCTTCAGTTCACTCATGTTCTGCAGGGTTCAGGTCAGAGGACTGGAATGGCCAGCAGAAACTTGGTTTTGTGCTCAGTGACCCATTTTTGTGTTGTTTTTGAGGTTTGTGTTTGGATTATTGTACGGTTGGAAGATCCAAACATGGCCCATTATAAGATTTTCTGAGTCAGAATCAGAATCAGAATTAGCTTTATTCGCCAGGTGTGCGCAAACACACGAGGAATTTGTTGTGGTTTTAAGGTGCTCCTGGTACATACATACATACAAACACATCTGACATGAGAACAGAAAAAACATTTAAATAGTAAGACTTAACAATGGATAATAATCATAATAATAATAATAAGTATGAATCTGGAACAGTAGATTTATATACAGATTTGTTCATTATTTACTCTATATACAGCTGTATAAATAAACAGATATGTATGTGTATTTACATAATACTTGGGAAAGAGGCAATAATTAAAGATGGAGAATGAATTACAGAACACCGGTAATGATCCACGTGTTAGCTGTTTAGGCTGGAGATGGCATGGGGGAAAAAACTGTTTGTATGCCTAGATGTTCTAGTGCACAGAGATCTGTAGCGTCTGGCTGAAGGGAGAAGTGCAAACAGGTTGTGTCCGGGGTGAGAGGGGTCTTTGATGATGTTACCTGCCCGTTTCTTCACTCTGGAGTTGTACAAGTCCTGAAGGCTGGGCAGGTGCACACCAATGATCTTTTCTGCTGTCCTAACAGTCCGTTGAAGTCTTCTTAAATCTGATTTGCTGGCTGACCCAAACCAGACATTTATGGAGGAGCACAGAACCGACTCAATAACAGCTGAATAAAACGGTTTCAGCAGCTCCTGTGGCAGGTTGAACTTTTTCAGCTGACGAAGGAAGTACAACCTCTGCTGGACCTTTTTCACGATGGAGTCAATGTGTTTGTCCCACTTCAGGTCCTGAGAGATGGTGGTGCCCAGGAACCTGAATGACTCCACTGCAGCCACAGTGCTGTTCATGATGGTGAGTGGGGGGAGAGGAGGGGGGTTTCTCCTGAAGTCCACTATCATCTCCACAGTTTTGAGTGTGTTCAGCTCCAGGTTGTTGTGACTGCACCAGACAGCCAGCTGCTCAACCTCTTGTCTGTAAGCAGACTCGTCGCCGTCCTGGATGAGGCCGATGACTGTAGTGTCATCTGCAAACTTCAGGAGTTTGACAGAGGAGTCACTTATTGATTTTTTATCTGTTGGTATTTGATAGAATCCATGATGCCATGCGTCTAAACAAGATGTCCAGGACCTCCAGCAGAAATATAGGCCCACAACATCAAAAATACAGCAGTACAGTATATTTCATTGTACACATGGGGTACACTTTTTATCCCTGTGTTCACCAAACCCATCTTGAGTGTTTGCTGCAAGTTTTTTAGTTTCATCTGACCATAGAAGCCAGTCCCATTTGAAGTTCCAGTCGTGTCTGATAACTGAATATGCTGGAGTTTGTTTTTGGATGAGCGAGGAGAATTTTACTTGAAACCCTCCCAAACAACATGTGGTGATGTAGGTGCTGTTTGACAATTTTTTTTTAAGGTTTTCTTACCCCGAGACTCAACTATTTTCTACAATTCTCCAGCTGTGGTCCTCGATGAGTCTTTAGCCGCTCAAGCTCTCCTTCTCACCGTGCATTAGGACGATATAGACACACGTCCTCTTCCAGGCAGTTTCGTAACATTTTATGTTGATTGGAACTTCTTAATTATTGCCCTGATGGTGGAAATGGGAATTTTCACTGCTCTAGCTCTTTTCTTAAAGCCACTTCACTAATTTGTGAAGCTCAATTATCTTTTGCTGCACATCAGAAATATATTCTTTGGTTTTTCTCATTGTGAAGGATGATTAAGGGAATTTGGGCTTTGTTTTCCCTCCTATTTATATTTCTGTGAAACAGAAAGCCATGGCTGGATAATTTCATTTCATAAGAATTTCTAGAGGTAGCAAAATTGTGTCCAATGTGTATTTGAGAAAAACATTTATTTCATAATGATATTTCTCCCCATTTTAAATTCTTATTATCCAATGAAAGGTAAAATTTTTGTGATTGTTTAAAATAAAAGATCAAAAGGATTAACAATGCAGATTAATTGTCACAGCCTTCTTTGATCATATTTACGAAGGGTGCCGATATTTTTGGCCATGACTGTGTGTGTGTATATATATATATATTCTGCATGAATTAAATACTAATTACATTTTTATTAAGCCTGTCTCATGAACCCAAGAGTAAATATCTTGTTTGGAGTGCATCATTTATGAATGATAACTAAAGCATTTATTTTGAACTATACAGCAGATTTGAATAAACTTTGAAAAAGAAAGGACAAAAGCTTCCCATACTGTTTGTGATTGACGTCAAAGGCTGGGCGTCAAATCAAACTCTACGGTATTTTTGCATCAAACCATGTTTACTTAGCAGAAGAAAGACAAATCAGACAGGTGCCAACATAAACAGGTTGTGTGACATGCAATCATCCTCCAAAACCATAAACAAAACTTTAAAATTATGACCCAGACTACATTAAATATGAAAGTTTGCACGTTATATTGCCAACTGTGCAAAACCAGCTGTCCTAAAGTATGATGGTAACATAGTTTACACAGTAAACAAGTAGATTACGTAAAGGAATTTTTGACATGGATGAGTAATGCTTCTTGTAAAAGGAGCTAGACGAAGAACAGGTTTAATTTCATTGTTCACATACTACAGATCAGTTTGATTAGTTAAAACCCCTGAAACTCTTAAGGAGGCGGGACAAAAAAAGGAAAATCAATGATTATTATTCAAGCTAAATAAACATGGTATATAATTCATTTCCATTCATTCATCATTTCATTATTAGTGCTGAATCATGTTTGTGTTTCAGTTATTAGACGTGTTTAAAAAACTTGACATTGAAGGGTGAGAAATATACATGATCCCTTCCTGTGGAGTGACATTCATCTCTTTATCAGTTTCTACATTCAATGGCAATAAGACAATCAGAGTTTTAATTCCCATCCATGTCCTGTATTACGACTGTGTCTTTTTAACTTTCCTTAACTTCAGCTCAAAGTTACTTGACACTCCATGATTGATCAGCTCTTGTTTTATCTGAAACAAAGATGGATAGACAGATCAAAATGTGTTTTATTTCTATTGTAATCTACTGGTTTTGGTTACTGGTAAAATTTCCCAGAGAAAAAATTGAAAGGTCACTGCAGTATGGAAAAGTCACAACTATGTCTCAGAGGGGAAAACAATTATGTCTCTTATCTTATATCTTTGAAGTCAAAGATGTAAGATAAGATACATAATTCCCCCCCCCCACCCCACCCGAGACAGAAAAGGGCTTCCAATCAACTTTTGTTATGAAAAGCGTGACTTACTTGATGCAAAACAAGCTCAATGTTTCCACTCTGTGTTAGGTCTGAAAATGACCTAAGTTTCATTTGAACTCCAATGACGATTTCTAAAAGGACACACACACACAAAATAAAACATGATATAAACAAACTGATAACAGTAACACGTCATTTTGATTCCTACCTGATCCGTTGTTCACAAGAAAGGCCCAACGACCCGGAACGTCTACGTTAGTCGTGGTCTTGAGGATTGGGATGGAGGAGCCATTATTTGGATTATGGTGAATTTGATAGTAGTCAGTGGAACCTATAGTGTCGTATCCAGCCTATTAAAATCAATCGAATGTTATGTATACAAAGAGAGCTAGTAAAACATTATTTCAATACTGTGATGTGATCGTTTTACCTGAGCTGCATATTGCTCCCCAGCACAGTCACCATAATGCATCAGAATGAAAGAGAAACCATCACCTGAAATTAAAACCGCTTGAAATGTGATTGCCTGAAAAGAAAAGAAGCAACATTAAGAATCATAGTTTATACAGCCTTCAGTCTTTTGTCTGAAAAAAAGAAAGAAAGAAAAACTATTTACCGGGCCTGAGTGATTGTTAAATACATTCATATCCCATGTTAGCACATAGTCCCACGTTACAACAAAGACCCAAGAAGCAGAGAAGCCCCTTCCAGGGAAATACTGGTTTATATCCTGAGTGGCCCGAGTGAGGACACTTCCATTGGTGTACTGCTGATACCAGCATCTACCAATACCAAGGTCATCAAGGTCAGTCCAGAGCGGAGCAATGTAATCTTCATTTCCATATGTGGGAAAAGGGTAAGGAGGATGAGCTTCTGGTAAAGGTTGGTTGAACGTAATAAGTCCGTTATTATTAACCTGAAATAATAGAAATTGGTTCAAATCAGCCAGAACTGGCGTATCACAATATTTGCATTCATATTAGACTGGCAATGAAACTGGATTCTCACGTATGTGCTGTTGTACTTGCGGCCGAAGTAGGTAAATGGATTGGAGAAGGTAACAAATTTGGAGGTTTCACTACCAGTTTCAAGAACATTAGCATCCCCTACCGCTGCGCCAAATGGATAAAATATCTCCGGTGCTGATGAGAGAATGAACACAAAAATACAAATGAACAGTTTACGAGCCTCATTATTATCGCGATTCCAACACAAATGCACCGTTAATTTAAAAGTCAATAAATACCTGTCCATGGAGTTGTTGTTGCAGTGGCTGTTAAAGAAAATAGTGTTTAATTATAAAACACTTCTGTAAAGAACATTTAAAAAAACACATTGCACAGTCATATGATGAGTATTCAATCAATCGCAGCATTATTACTGGTTGAGACTATGGTGGTTGATGTAGTGGTTTCTGAAAGAATGAACACAAATACAAACACTGTTAAATACCTCATGAACTCACTTCACGGGTGCAGTTTTTGGAGTGCAGAGTTGTGGTATTTGACTGTAATTCTTTAATTACCTGACAGTGTTGTGGGTGCAGGTGGTGTAATGCCTGTTAAAGAAAAAAGTATTAAATTAGAAAGCACTTTTGTAAAATACATCGTATGTCCATTTTCACTCTTCAGATGTCCCATACTTTAGAAATAAACAAATCCATTTTAGCTTGGAAAAATACTTTATAAGCATTAAAAAAAAATCCATGCCCTTCATTGCACTTGAGGTTTCCATCGAAAGCAATGGGCTTTACTGGCCACATCAGTAAATAGCAATGTTATTTCTTTAATATTTTCATATATTATTATTGATTTTAGTTAAAGTTTTCTTTTTTTTTTTTTTATATGTCTGCATAGTTTTATCTCATTTCAGTTAACACTTTTTTTTCAATTAATGGAAGTGTTTTTAATATTTTTAGTTAACTACAATAACCCTGCACTCTCAGAAATAAAAGTACAAAAGCTGTCACTGGGGCAGTACCTTCTTGTTTGTACCTAAAGGGTCCATTTTGGTACCTTAAAGGTGCATATTAGTACTTAAAGTGGACATATTTGAACCTAATAGGTACAAAAGTGTACCTTTTGAAAAGGTACCGTCCCAGTGACAGCTTTTGTACCTTTATTTCTGAGAGTGTGGTGCAACAGGCACTATTATTATTTATTTCGACATCTTTACAGTGGCACACAGTATCGAATCCCTTAAACGGGAGAAAAATAATGTTATTACCTGTTGTGCTGGTTTCCACTCTGGTGGTAGTTTCTTAAAAAATGAATGCAAACACCATTAAACACCTCATGAACTCACTTAAAGATTAAAAATGTGTTTCCTATTGCTATCGTGTTTGTTCAGTTCAGTGTTTTAAGGTTTCGAAAAAACAAGTTTATTTCAAAGGTCTGTAACGACCTGCTGCTGTTGTATTTTCTATTAAAGAATAACGGCATAAAATTACAACAATCTTCTGTAAACTACACAAGAAAAAATTTAAACAAAAGCATTGCACAGCTGTACGATGATTCTTTCATCTCTTGCAGCTTTATTACCTGGTGTGACTGCTGTGGTTTCTGAAAGAATGAACACAAATACAAATTAAATACCTAGTGAACTCACTTGACAAGTGTGGTTTTCTTTCTATAGGTCTATAAGTACCTGCCAATGGTGTTGTTGTTGGTACATTCGTTGTAATTGCTAATAAAGAAAAAGAGCAAAAAATTACAACAAACTTTTGTAAACTAAAAAAAAAAAAATTAATAAAAAAAAAAATGCATAGCTGTATAATGATTCTTTCATCACTCGCAGCTTTATTACCTGATGTGGTTGCCAATGTAGTGGTTTCTGGAAGAATGAACAAAAAAAAAAAAAAAAAACACCATTAAATACAGAGTGAATTCACTTGATGAGTGTGGTTTACTTTCCTGGTAAAGATGCTCACTGATTTATCAGTTTCATACTGGTCAACATTTTTAAAAACAGATTTGGTTCTAATTCAAAGGTCTATAAGTACCTGCCAATGTTGCTGTTGGTTCAGGTGTTGTAGTTTCTATAAAAGAAAAACACCATTACATAACTAGTGAACTCCCTTGACAAGTGTGGTTTTCTTTTCTGGTAAAGATGTTAATTGATTTTTCAGGTGCAGCCCTGCATAGTTTTGTTCCAACCCTGATTCAACACACATACCATGTAGATTTCAAATAAGCCGGAAAGACTTGATTAGTTGGATCAGGTGTGTTTAATTAGGGTTGAATCTAAACTCTGCAGGGCTCCGACCCTCCAGGAACTGAGTTTGACACCCCTGGTCTACTGTATAAGTACCTGCCAATGTTGTTGTTGGTTCAGGTGTTGTTGTAGTTTCTATTAAAGAAAAACACCATTAAATAACTAGTGAACTCACTTGACAAGTGTGGTTTTCTTTTCTGGTAAAGATGCTCAAAGATGTTGTTTCATAATGGGCGACATTTTAAAAAAAAAACAGGTTTGGTTTTAGTAATAAACGGGGTCCTGATCGCCCTGTTGGGGTTTTAACAGTCCTTTAGGTTGTGAGAAAGACAGATCTGGTTCTAATTCAAAGGTCTGATTCATAAGTACCTGCTGTTGTTGGTGCAGATGTTGTCTGTGCTCTGGCTGTTAAAGAGAAAGAGAGATTATTAAATTCAGAAACACACATTTTATTGTCTTTTCCACATTAATACTGATAATCAAACTGTAAATAAAACCTTACTGAGTGACAGGACTGTTAAAAGCACCAGCAGCTGTTCTGAAACCAGAAACAGCCTCATGATGAAGTCAGAGATAAATCCTCAATGTAGAAGTCCTTCTTCTGTAACCAGAAAGAGCTTTATTATCACTAAACCGATGGTAATCTGGAATATTGAAAATAATAATCACTTTTTAGAAATGACATGTTTCCAGATGTGAAATTTGACTGTAGGAGCTGCTTATGAAGCTGTTGAAAAAACAGCCAACATTCAAAAGGTCCCACTTTATATTAGGCTTCTTTAAATACAAGTCATTAAATTATTTAATCTTATGAATTTAGTCCATCTAAGCTTGTTTTTACAAGAAAACAGTTTACTAGTACTAAAATATTATGTAAATACTATGCATTTTCTTGTAAATGCGTAGCATGTTTTACAAGAAAATACCATGTTTAATTCAATGTGATACTTGCCATTTCTTTGTAATTTGTGCAATTTACCAGCAATTTCTTAGTGAAAACTCTTTCAAAGTCCATTTTTCTCTGTGTGTGTCGAATCGGACCTTACCCTGATCTGACTTCTATAACAAACAATTTTGCAATACATGTACACAATAAGCAGATTTATTAAACGTTTCACATTTTATAGTTTTATAAATATAAATGGATAGCAGATCAACACACCTAATATAAAGTGACCGAAATCCATATTACACATCCTAATCCTGATTACACTTGCTGCATAAAGTGGCAGAATTATTTAATTCTGAACACTTTTAATATATAAAGGTAAATATTATTTGAACACTAATATCTTTAACTGTATTGCTTCTATCGTTCTGTCAGCTTCTATCGTATTGTTTTATAAAATTATAAACACATTAAGCAACTTGACTCATTGCTTTATTTTTGCTGTTTTCTCGAATTATAACGTATATAGCAAAATATACCCATTATTATGTAATGTTTAAGTTTATGGAGTATAACATTAAATAGAAAGATGACTTACCTCATATAGCGTCTTCTGAGCTGCTCTTGCACCTGCTGTGAGTTAGCAGGAAGTTTCTTCGGCTTATAAGCATGTCCCGGCACTGTTTACAGGGAAACATCTCCTGGAATGGAAGAAAAACTGTGTTGTTGGAATACTGCCAATTCTTTAAAAAAACCAAAAAAACAAGAGCAACTCACCTCCATCGAAAAGTCGCTCAAAAAGTCCTTCCTTCAGATTTAATCTCACATAATTCACTGTAGGCCATATAACAATAGAAATACTTTATACAGGCCTGTTTATCCTTCACTTGCTCTATTTACTAACAAATAAGTATCAAAGACCATTATGTATGATTCAGCACCTGCAACGCATTACCCTTTACAATGACAATACCACAGTGCTCTTTCCTGTGTGCTTTTAGGCTTTACACATTACAAAACCTGAGCATGTCTGCACACACATTACTTGTGGGAATTCAGAACCCACAGCGATGTGATTTTCACAAAATAGCCTAAACACTGCCTTGGGGTTTCTGATACTGCTGAGGGAATAACTGATCATTTGACATCTTTCCTTCTTCAGACTGCCGTAAGCTATATCCATTATTCTATATTTCCCCCACATTTAAATGTAATGGAAATGACTGCATTCATAAAGAATGTACATAATGAGGATCACATGGGCTAGAATAAAAAGCCTATCAGCTGACACATGAACAGCTGAGAAACCACAATAGTTTCTGTGTGTTCACAACACTTTAGTTCTAAAGAAAATGAGTGAGAGTGACAATAACGATATCAATATCAATATCAGTCTTTTGCAGGATCTATGACTATAAATCGGATCATCAACTGCTAAACACACAAAACAATTCTGACAGACTTTACCGCCACCTGCTGTTTAACTGATTGAAATGATATTTAAACGAGGTTTTTTTGTTTGTTTGTTTTTTAAGATGGCCGATGCAGCCATCAGCAAGCAAACAGAAAAACCACCTGCAAATTAAGAAAACATCTCAATCAGTTTGACACGTGCTGCAAATACTCACAGCACGACCACTTTACAGAAACATGCTGCAAGTAGCACAGACCATAACGGGAGGACCCCAACAAAACGAAAAAGTAACCATGGTTTTATTATAGTAAATGTGTAGTAACCAATGTTTTTTTTTTTTGCCATATTGATTACCATTTGTATGACTACATGAATTAATTACCGTAATTAATTTTAATAGTAAGACCATGGTTAATTTTTGTAAGGCAAGTTGTAAAAGTAAGTTAGCCAGCTTACATAATGTAATGGAAATGTAAACTGATATTTCCTACTGACACTACAGCAAAAGATAGAAATAACTGACTTAAAATTATTTTTTGCTGGTGAAAATACTAGTGCCTACTAATCAGGGGTGGACTTAACCAATAAGCGAGGTAAGCGGCCGCTTAGGGCCCCGGGGAATCAGGGGGCCCCATCTGATATTGGCGAAACATGTTTGGCAAACGCTCCACAGTGTATTTGTGTTATGGAGAGCATTAAATGATCACTCAGTTTTTGTCAGGTGCTGAGTTCTGCAAGCTCGCGAATCCTCTCATTATAACAACGCGTAGATACGAGGTAAATTAGAGATTCATTGTGCAGAGAGCTTATTAACGGAACGTCGTGAGATCGAAAAGATTTGAAGTGAGTTTGGTTCAAATTCAGATTGAACCACTGATGGCAGATGGACTATTTTGACAACGTCTTTCTGGGCATTGACAGTGTTATTTACTTGGCAGTCAATGGGACAGTCTCAAACCTCCCGGTTTTCATCCAAAATATCTTAAATTGTGTTCCGAAGACGAACGAAGCTATTAAGGGTTTGGAACTACATGAGGGTAAGTAATTTATGACAAAATTTTCATTTTTTGGGGTGGAGTAACCCTTTAACCTCAGAGAAGAAAGTATCATGGTTTGTGTCTTAATTTTATTTGTCTTGATGTTTCGAAATGAGTCGCTTGTGTGCTTTTCCTATATGTGCACCAGCGTGAACTGCCACGCACTCGTATAAATGCACGAATTCCATGACTGGTGATATTTGCTTAATAATAGACTTCATTTTCGATTTGTTTCTCGGCAAACCCTACCGTATGCCTTCAGAACACTTGGAATACGGAACGAGTTGCATGGGATAATTATGACATTTGAATCCTTTTTGTAAAAAGATTGAATATGTTTACAATTCATTAAATGGACAAGTGCAAGCATTTAAAAAAAAAAGTTTTCTTTTGTGATCCGAAGCAAATGAGGTAATATGGCTTTAGAACAGCATCAGGTTGACTAATTATTTACTTAAGTTGTGAAGGGGTAAATAAACTAGTTATAGCTAGGCGTAAAAGAGCATATAGTTATTGTGTTGAGGCCCCAAACCCGAAATTTGCTTAGGGCCCCCAAATCACTAAGTCCGCCCCTGCTACTAATCATTTTGGCCACCACTGTATTTGTTTGTGTTGTGAGTATTTGCAGTGTGTTTCAGTTTTTGCAGCGCATTTCTATATTTGTTTGTGTTGCGAGTATTTGCAGTGTGTTTCTGTGTTTTGTCATATTGTGAGTATTTGCTGCATGTGTGTTGTCAAATTGATGAAGACGTTTCCTTAATTTGCAGATCTGTCGGCCACCGTGGGCAGGTTTTTGCTTTGCCAATACAAAAACATAATTTCTTGTGCCAATCCAAATCAACCAAGACCCTTTTTTTCACTTGTGCGTATTAAACAGACAAAAGCAGCCCAAGTAAACCATTTTCTCTCACATGTCCTAAAATAGATCTGTTCCATGACAGAGATGGTGACCAGCAATACAAACAACCTGATAACAGCTGGCCTTCTCTTGACTTTTTAATGTTAATATATTTTATCATAGCATAACTAAGTTTAGTCATTGTTGTTTATTCATTATTTATGTCTTACAATTTTATTATATTTTACTCATTTTAAGATATGCCATTATGTCTATATCTAACATTTTAGAGACAGACAAGATCATTGTGATATATGATGTCAATGTTGAACAGCTTGTGTGCTGTCAATCCTCATTACAGTGAGGCAAAAAAGTATTTAGTCAGCCACCAATTGTGCAAGTTCTCCCACTTAAAAAGATGAGACGCGCCTGTAATTTTCATCATAGGTATACCTCAACTATGAGAGACAAAATGAGAAAAAAAAAATCCAGAAAATCACATTGTAGGATTTTTAAAGAATTAATTGGTAAATTCCTCTGTAAAATAAGTATTTGGTCACCTACAAACAAGCAAGATTTCTGGCTCTCACAGACCTGTAACTTCTTCTTTAAGAGGCTCCTCTGTCCTCCACTCGTTACCTGTATTAATGGCATCTGTTTGAACTCGTTATCAGTATAAAAGACACCTGTCCACAACCTCAAACAGTCCAACTCCAAACTCCACCATGGCCAAGACCAAAGAGCTGTCAAAGGACACCGGAAACAAAATTGTAGACCTGCACCAGGCTGGGAAGACTGAATCTGCAATAGGTAAGCAGCTTGGTGTGAAGAAATCAACTGTGGGAGCAATTATTAGAAAATGGAAGACATACAAGACCACTGATAATCTCCCTCGATCTGGGGCTCCACGCAAGATCTCACCCTCAGGGGGGACCTAGTGAATGACCTGCAGAGAGCTGGGACCAAAGTAACAAAGGCTACCATCAGTAACACACTGCGCCGCCAGGGACTCAAATCCTGTAGTGCCAGACGGTCAGATGAAACCAAAATAGAACTTTTTGGTAAAAACTCAACTTGTGTTTGGAGGAGAAAGAATGCTGAGTTGCATCCAAAGAACACCATACCTACTGTGAAGCATGGGGGTGGAAACATCATGCTTTGGGGCTGTTTTTCTGCAAAGGGACCAGGACGACTGATCCGTGTAAACGAAAGAATGAATGGGGCCATGTATCGTGAGATTTTGAGTGAAAACCTCCTTCCGTCAGCAAGGGCATTGAAGATGAAACGTGGCTGGGTCTTTCAGCATGACAATGATCCCAAACACACCGCCTGGCAACGAAGGAGTGGCTTCAGAAGAAGCATTTCAAGGTCCTGGAGTGGCCCAGCCAGTCTCCAGATCTCAACCCCATCGAAAATCTTTGAGGGAGTTGAAAGTCCGTGTTGCCCAGCGACAGCCCCAAAACATTACTGCTCTAGAGGAGATCTGCATGGAGGAATGGGCCAAAATACCAGCAACAGTGTGTGAAGACTTACAGAAAACATATGACCTCTGTCATTGCCAGCAAAGGGTATATAACAAAGTATTGAGATGAAATTTTGTTATTGACCAAATACTTATTTTCCACCATAATTTGCAAATAAATTCTTTAAAAATCCTACAATGTGATTTTCTGGATTTTCTTTTTTCTCATTTTGTCTCTCATAGTTGAGGTATACCTATGATGAAAATTACAGGCCTCTCTCATCTTTTTAAGTGGGAGAACTTGCACAATTGGTGGCTGACTAAATACTTTTTTGCCCCACTGTATTCTCATAGACAAATGCTTACAAAGATGTTAAAAACATTTCATGCTTTGTAATTTAAAATGGACTATTCAGGGTATTTAAAAGTGAAAGGAAGGAGTTCACAACTTGGTTAAATATTTGTAATCTTACATAAGTTGTGCTTCTAGTAAATGGAGTTGTAGTGGAAGAAAATGTTGAATTTCATTGTTCACGTACTAAGGATCAGTTTGATTAGACTTAATGGGATAATTCACCCAAAAATGAAAATTCTATCATTAATTAGCTACTCCCCCTCATGTCGTTCCAAACCTGTAAGACCTTCATTCATCTTCAGAACACAAATTAATATATTTTTGATGAATTCCGAGAGCTGTCTGACCCTCCCATAGACAGCAAGGATCCTAACACGATCAGATGAAAGCATAAACAATGTAAACAACGTATCCGTGTACATACGTTGCATACATTGTTTATGTATGTGATACTCTCCAAAATGGCACTATAGGGTGACGCGGAGGAGACAAATTGTTGAATGAAGTCGTTATTTTTGTTTTCTTTGTGCACAAAAAGTATTCTTGTAGTTTCGTAAAATTACAGTTGAACCACTTATGTCACATGGATTATTATAATGATGTCCATGCTATGTTTCTGAGGCTTGATCATGTTAGGATCCTTGCTGTCTATGGGAGGGCCAGAGAGCTCTCGGAATTCATCAAAAATATCTTAATTTGTGTTCTGAAGATAAATGAAGGTGTTACAGGTTTGGAACGACACAAGGGTGAGTATTTAATGACATAATTTTCATTTTTTGGTGAACTATCCCTTTAAACCAATACAACTGTCAAAGAGACCTGATAATACAAAAGTGTGATGACAAAAAGAAAAGAAGTGGATCAATGATTATTCAAGCTAAATCAGCACAGAAATGAGTTGGAACATATACAGTTAATTAACTTTTTTTCGACATTATTGTGTGTTATGTATGTATGAAAGAAAGTTAAATGGTGAAAAACAAAGGTTTTCTTCCTGTGAAGTGACATTCCTCTTTTTATCAATGGCAACAACATCTTCAACAGCAGCGATGTTCAGTGTTTTAATTCCTTTCCATGAGGCTGGTCTTAAGGCTGTGTCTTCTTTTCTTAACTTCATCTCAATGCTACTTGACAGTCCATGACTGACCAGCTTTTCTTTTATCTGAAACAAAGATGAACAGACAGATCAAAATTTATATTTCCATTGTACTCTATTGATTTCGTCCATAAAACATAAAATGCTCTGGTGACTTACTTGATGCAAAACAACCTCAATGTTGCCACTTAGTGTTTTATTAGGTCTGAAAATTACTTAAGTTTAATTTGAACTCCTATGACGATTTCTAAAAGGACACACACACAAAATAAGACATACAAACATATCATAACATGATAATAGTAATACATAATTGTGATTAAAGTCCTACCTGATTCGTTGTTCACAAGAAAAGCCCAACCACCCGGAACACCTATGTTAGTCGTGGTCTTGAGGATTGGGATGGAGTAGCCATCATTTGGATTATGGTGAATTTGATAGTAGTCAGTGGAGCCTATTGTGTCATATCCAGCCTATTAAAACCAGTCAAATGTTATGTGTACATACAGAGCTAGTAAATCATTATTTCAATACTGTGATGTTTGTTTTACCTGAGCTGAATATTGCTCCCCAGCACAGTCACCATAATGCATCAAAATTAAAGAAAAACATTCAAACTGCTTGAAACGTGATTGCCTGAAAAGAAACAACATTAAGATTCATAGTTAATACAGCCTTCAGTCTTTTGCCTGAAAGAAATAAAGAAACTATTTACCGGGCCTGAGTGACTGTTAAATACATGCATATCCCATGTTAGCCCATTACATGTTGTCCCATGTTACAACAAAGACCCAAGCAGCAGAGAAGCCCCTTGCAGGGAAATACTGGTTTATATCCTGAGTGGCGCGACGGAGGACACTTCCACTTGTGTACTGCTGATACGAATATATACCTATACCATTGTCATCAAGGTCAGTCCGGAGCAGAGCGGAGGGTAAGGAGGATGAGCTTCTGGTAAAGGTCGATTAAACATAAGTCCATTATTATTAACCTGAAATAAAATAAATCAGTTCAAATACATCAGAAAAGTGAACTGGCGGATCACAACATTTGCATTCACATTAGAGTGGCAATAGAACTGAATTCTCACATACTGTTGTTTTTGCAGTGGCTATTAAAGAAAATAGTGTTTAATTATAAAACACTTCTGTAAAGAACATTACAAACACATTGCATAGTCATATGATGAGTCTTTATTCAATCACAGCGTTATTAATTGTTGAGACTGTGGTGGTGGTTGATGTAGTGGTTTCTGAAAGAATGAAAACAAATATAAAATGTAAATACCTCATGAACTGACTTGACGAGTGCAACTGAAATGGAAAGTTGGGGCATTTGACTGTAATTCTTTAATTACCTGACAGTGTTGTGGGTGCAGGTGGTGTAATGCCCGTTAAAGAAAAGATTATTAAATTATAAAACACTCCTGTAAAATACATAAAAACATTGCATGGGCTTATAATATTGACCTATTTTCACTCTTCAGGTTTCCCATACTTAGAAATTAAAAAAAAAAAAAAAACAGGCACATTTTAGCTATGAAAAATGTAAAGATATTTTAAGTAAAGATATTTTACATAAAGATAACTATCTTTACAAGCATAAAAACATGCCCTTCGTTACACTTTATTGACGCTGAAGGTTTCCATTGAAAGCAATGACCTTTACTGGCCACATCAGTAACTAGCAATTTTTATAATTTATGTCTTTTTTAATTGTTTTATGTCTCCATGTCTGGTATATCTACAGTTTTTTTTTTTTTTTATTAATGATAGTGCTTTTAATATTTTTAGTTAACTACAATAACCCTGGTGCACAGGCACTAAAAGTTGATTTCAGCATCTTTACAATATAGAATCCCTTAAATGGGAGAAAAAGAATGTTATTACCTGTTGTGCTGGTTTGAAATGAACATAAAATTACAACAATCTTCTGTAAAATGCATTAACAATTAAAACACAGATGTTGTACTTGTAGCTGTATGACAATTCTTTCATCACTCACAGCTTAATTACCTGGTGTGACTCTGCTGGTTTCTGTTGTGGTTACTGGATGTTACAGTCAGGTTCGGACACAGAGGTAAGTGGTGAATCAGGAATGACGTTTTATTGAACAGGTGAAGCACTGCAATGTGAAAGGGTGATTTAGAGGCGAGTAGATGATCTTGAAGCGTGTTTCTCAGTGAATGATGAGGAATGATGACAGAGTTCTTTTCCCCCAGTGTGTTCGGGATGACGAGACGAGGGGATCCGTCGTCGTCGTTGTCGTCGTCGTCGTCGTACACACACACACACACACACACACACACACACACACACACACGATTGACAATCTATGAAGAGAGGACAACACAAGGAGGCAAAACACAGGAGGTAAGGTACACAAGGTAAGTAGTAATCTTGGAAGGCTATAACTCTGGGTAGTTAGTCCAGCGTTGAGAGAGTCCACATTGTAATGAACAAGATCGGCCAGAGTGGTGTTGTTGGTGAGGATCTTTATAGTGTGTGTTGATGAGGCTGTGATCAGGTGCAGGTGTGCGTGGTTAGTACTCTGGTGAGGTGGAACGCTGTGATTGGTGGGGTGTAGGGCCTGACTGATCCGTGACACTGGAAGAATAAAAACAAATACAAACACCAATAAATACTTTGCGAACTCGCTTGACACGTGTGGTTTTCTTTCCTGGTAAAGACGCTCACTAATTTCTCAGGTTCATAATGTGAAATGTTGGAATACATGGAATACTTTATTCTGATTGGTCAGTTACAACATTCCGAGGTATGTTATCGCCGATAATAACCTTGTTGTCAGAATGACAGTTTTGTACGCTGTAATGGATTTACAGTTTTTCTCAGTGGCTTCGGTGCATTTCTCAGATCGGAAACTACTTGTTCAACCTCCACATCATCTAGTCACTTGTGCACAGGGCCGGATTTAGTGAATTGAGGGCCCCAGGCAAATATAGGAATGGGGTCCTACACATTTGCACACATTTATCAACCTTGAGGTTCCTTTTTTGTTGTGATGCTTCCTTCTGCACAATGGTGCCGCATAGTTGAGTCCAATGTTTTTACATTTTTCATGTACATGTTATAATGGGATTCTTTCATTTGCATTTACATGTATTCAATTAGCAGACACTTTTATTCTTTCATGTTGTAGACCACAAAATAGCAATTGTTTTAACAAAAAACTAAATAAATTATAAAATGAAACCTCACAACTGAACATTTAAACCATTTTTTTAAGAAAAGGGATGAGTCAGAAGTATAAATTATTATATTATTTAAAACGGGTTTATGTGGGTGGATTTTTGCATTGGTCTGAACAAAAAATGCAGACTGGATTATTGAAAACACATATTCATTCTCTGCCAGTAGGAGGTGCTTTTGGAACTTCAGAAATCTAGCGGTTTCCCTGGTAGCGGCTGTAAACAAAGCAGCTTAGCTCATAAATTATATTTTATCAGGTACAATGAAAATGCCATTGAAACTTTTCTGAAGACAGTCGGTTCCCTTCAGAGGTTCATTCTTATAAAAACTTGAATTAGCGAGAATGAGAAAAGTGTGAAAAAATATAGCCTATATTGACGAGGAAAGTCCACTGATAAGTTACCAGCGTAAGCCTACATTTAATTTTAGTCATTTTAACTTAGGGCTGCCAATCGATTAAAGATATTTAATCACGATTAATCACATGATTGTCATGAGTTGACTCGCGAATAATCACAACTTAATCGCACATTTTTATCTGTTCTACTTAAATTAATACTTTTCAAGTTTTTAATACTCTAATCAACATGGGCATGCACGTTAACATAGAGCATGAAGAGCAGACATGTTTCATAGGTCATAGATGTTTTTCAAAGAACTTGTTCATGTCGATTAGACACATGAGAAAAAAAAAAGAACACAGAATTACAAGGTTCCTATTACTTCTCTTTCTTTGCACTGAGCGATTTACTTACACAAACCAGTTTACATTTTCGCAGGACAGGGCAGCTCACTTCTTCTGAACATGCAAAATGTGCATTTATGATTTATTATTACATTTGTTTGCCTCTCTGTGCCACATACTGTATTTTGTATTATATTGTATTTTGTATTTTGCAGCTATATTCTCAATAAAACTGTTTTCATTGGTATATTTTCTGTTTCTGTTGTCAGACAACGGGATGAATATGAAATAGTGACTGAAACGCGACCCATTAAGACTACATAACCAGCTCTCCCTTCCAAGATGTTAATCTGCACAAAAATCCTGATATGTAATCGTGCCGTCATCTGATAAAATCAAATAGGCTACACATAAGATAAAGACAATAGCTGTTATGTGATTTCGACTATACTTGCATCTAAAATTAGAGAAGCAACATATCTGTGTTTTAACTGAAAGCGCAGAGCAAACAAACAGAGAAGGAAAGAGGTGTGCATGCGCGCTGGGAAAGAGAGACCTCGCGCTCATGCGGCAGTCAGCTTCAGATGCATAATATTTTCATTTGCTACAAGCAGGAATGATACACAAGAAGCACGTTCAACTCGGACACGCAGTTGTCGTGGTAATAAACACCGTAAACAGCAACCGTTAATGTGCATCTCGTATATGAAAAGCATTTTAGGGGGCCCTTGGCTTTTGGGGGCCCAAGGCAGTTGCCTACCTTTGCCTAATGGGTAAGTCCGCCCCTGCTTGTGCACATCATAAAAGCAGTTTCTCATTCTTTTGAACAAGTTGTGATTGCTTTGGTACATTCATTCAACTGATTAGGCCTATGTACATTTGTCTGCAGTTTGCTACATTATTAGTTGCTAATGTCATGTTGCTCAAAATGTATTATATAGTTATCTGTGCAATACTGTTACCCCACAAAACATCCAGTCATTAGTTCATCGTATAAGTCATTAAATGCAAAATGGTTGATCTAGTTGTCATAAACTGTCAAGCATATTTTCTACACATTTCAATAATGAGGAGAATATAGATCAACCAATTATAAACCAGTTCTCTGAAATAGCTCAAAGGTGCATCTCAAGAATCTTCAATTGGAAAGCATATAGACAGAGTACAACACAAGAGTTACAAATTCTGACGATGGATGAACATCCAGAAAATGATAAGGGTCAACAGCCGAGAGGATGCATGGTGGAAGGATATAAGTGCCGTAAACTGAATCCCACCTGTCGCGAAAAAGACTCCACCATAGGCACCAATAAACTAAAATAAGCTCTTCTCTCAGTGACAGTTTAATATCAAACGCACTGTATATGTCAGTATTTAAATATTTTTGTGTACTCCTTTTTTATAGAATTTCATTTTGCCAATTCAAATGAAGCAAGCTTGTTTTTTACTCGCTAAAGTGTTTATTAAACAGACAAAAGAAGAGACCATTGAGACCAATCAAAGTTTAAAAAGCAAAACACATATTTTCCAACTTGGTCGAGTATTTGTCTTCTTATAGAAGTTATATTTTACTAAATTAAAGATAACACAATGCAAGATGTGACAAAGAAAAAGACTGATGAATCAGTTTTATTTTTCATTGTATTTGCTCAGTTATGTTTGTATAGATGTATGTCAGAAACAGAAAGCAAGTTGAAGAGTGAGACATCAAACAAGTTTCCCTGTCCTGTGCAGTGACAATCCTCTCTTTATCAGCTTCTACATCTGGAAAATGGCAATGATATTCATCATCAGAGACTTAATGAACCAGTCTCTGCTTAAATGTCCTTCCATGAGGCTGATTTTACAGTTATGTCTTTTTAACTTTCCTTAACTTCATCTCGATGCTACTTAGTCCATGACTGAGAAGCTCTTGTTTCATCTGAAACACAGATGGACAAACAGATCAAATTTTCCTTGTGTTGTCTATTTGCACTGTATTTTGTATAAATATTAATTTTGTTTCCACTCTGTGTTAGGTCTGAAAATAAGGAAAGTCTCACTTGAATTCCAACGGCATTATCTAAAGGGAAAAACACACAAACACCTAAAATACTCATTTATATTTGTTGACACTAATCATGCAAAACATATGGGGTTAAATTAAATTTATCAAAATATTACCTAGATTAGACTTTTACTTTTCAAGATGCTGTTTCTTGGTTCACTGTCCACCCATAAGACCTATCGTCCGGGAACATCGACAGTTTTTTGTCTCATAACTGAGTTTATTGTCTCATAACCAGCCTGAAAGTGTTTAAAAATATTATTCATATGAACAGTATATATAGAGTGCATATGCTTTTATACAGTAGGGAATAACATTTTGTTCACAATACAGAAAACAAGTTTCTTTTACCTGCACCGGATGTCCAGTTACAGCAATGTCACCATAATTCATCAGAATAAATGAATAATTACCGCCTGAAATTAAAACCACTTGAAACGATGTGTCCTGCAAAAATTGGAAAAATATAATGACTTTAAATTTAGCATTCACTGATCTTTTGTTTATTTATTTAAATTACATATTTTTATATTTAAATTAGATGTATTATAATTTATATTTAAATTTTTGTATGACTGAATATTAATTTTTTATGAGCATTCTCAGTAAAACCTTATTTTCACTGCTTTAAATTGTTTTCTCTGTCAATGTCTTTGTAGTCCAATGTGTTAAATAAAAAATAAAAAAAGTATTTTGAAACTAAAATATGGATGAAGTGAAAACAATCACATTTCAGATGAATAAAAATCTTACTGTGTTGGTTAAGCTGAAGTAAGCGACTTTATTCCATGTTGCAACAAAGACCCAAGAAGCGTTGAAGGTCAGATTTGGGAAATATGTGTTTATGTCCCGAGTGGCGTTTGTGAGAACATTTCCACTGGTGTACTGCTGATATGAAACAACACCTTTCACACGGTTGTCAAGGTCAGTCCAGAGACCAGCAATTACATCTTGGCTTCTGTTAGAGGGAAATAAGTAGGGAGTATATTCTGATGACGGCTTGTTGAATGTGAGGTGTCCATTATTATTGACCTGAAACATTAGAAATACTGTCAAAATCACTGATCACAGATGAGTTTATAAAGCATTCACCACTCATATACAGGCCTAGAATGAAGATGGATTCAAATTCTTACATATATCTGCCGGTATGTGCGACCAAAAAAGAGAAATGGACTCTACAGCTGAATAACAGGAGAGCTTCCATCTTCAACAGCAGAATTTCTTGTGTCTCCTGCTGCTGAACCAAATGGGTAGAATATTGCTGGTGCTGCCAAGAGAATGAACAAAAAACTTTTTTTAAGCATTTCTGTTTCCCAGTGTTTACATTTCACGCTTCAAATCAGTTTTAGTTCTCAGTTCAAATCAAATTAGTAGCAGGACAATGATGACCTCTGGTGGAGGACACATGAATGTAAAGCTTATTGTAAGTCACTGCTGCTGCGGATGGGCATCTTTGTACTGTTGTCTATCTCAATCAGGCATTGGTGGCCTCACACAGTGCAACACATCTCCTTCGCATAGAGTTGATCAGGTTGTTGATTGTGGCCTGTGGAATGTTGGTCCACTCTTCTTCAATGGCTGTGCGAAGTTGCTGGATGTTGGCAAGAACTGGAACATGCGGTCGTATACGCCGATACAGAGCATCCCAAACATGCTCAATGGGTGACATGTCCGGTGGGTATGCTGGCCATGCAAGAACTGGGATGTTTTCAGCTTCCAGTAATTGTGTACAGATCCTTGCAACATGGGGCCGTGCATTTTCATGCTGCAACATGAGGTGATGGTCGTGGATGAATGGCACAACAATGGGCCTCAGGATCTCGTCACGGTATCTCTGTGCATTCAAAATGCCATCAATAAAATGCACCTGTGTTCATTGTCCATAACATACGCCTGCCCATACCATAACCCCACCGCCACCATGGGCCACTCGATCCACGTTGACATCAGCAAACCGCTCACCCACACGACGCCATACACGCTGTCTGCCATCTGCCCTGTACAGTGAAAACCGGGATTCATCCGTGAAGAGAACACCTCTCCAAAGTGCCAGATGCCATCGAATGTGAGCATTTGCCCACTCAAGTCGGTTACGATGACGAACTGCAGTCGGGTCCAGACCCCGATGAGGACAACGAGCATGCAGATGAGCTTCCCTGAGACGGTTTCTGACAGTTTGTGCAGAAATTCTTCGATTGTTGAAGCAGCTGTCCTGGTGGCTGGTCTCAGACGATCTTGGAGGTGAAGATGCTGGATGTGGAGGTCCTGGGCTGGTGTGGTTACACGTGGTCTGCGGTTGTGAGGCCGGTTGGATGTACTGCCAAATTCTCTGAAACGCCTTTGGAGACGGCTTATGGTAGAGAAATGAACATTCAATTCACGGGCAACAGCTCTGGTGGACACTCCTGCGGTCAGCATGCCAACTGCACGCTCCCTCAAAACTTGAGACATCTGTGGCATTGTGCTGTGTTATAAAACTGCACATTTTAGAATGGCCTTTTATTGTGGCCAGCCTAAGACACACCTGTGCAATAATCATGCTGTCTAATCAGCATCTTGAGAAGTGCTCACTAACACAGATTTAGACAGATTTGTGAACAATATTTGAGAGAAATAGGCCTTTTGTGTACATAGAAAAAGTCTTAGATCTTTAAGTTCAGCTCATGAAAAATGGGGGCAAAAACAAAAGTGTTGTAAATAAGTATGTTAAATAAATAAATTTATACTACGGGGCCGTTGAATGCTTGAATCTGATTGGCTGCCGAACGTTCTAAGGTGTGCAATTATTTTCAGGGAAACACACGGCGAATGTAGTTCCAGGCAGCTCTTGACCGCATTACATGACCATATCACTTTGCCAAATGATTTCTGTTATTTCAAAGGTCTTACAACAGCAAAATAACCAAGACCCACAACGACACTGGCCAAATAAATAAATATAGTAAACAATATGATAAAAATGACAGATCATGTCCATGTTTTTGCCACAAAATTACGCTTTATTATGTACGGAAAGCACATACTCTATCTCTCCCGCTCTCTCTCCCTCACAGACCGCACATACATAACAGTTACAGTTTGCACACACATACATCGCGCTGATGTTGTTAGTGCTACTCTGACGATTTTATCAGTAAACAACTTAAAAACTACATGATTTCTCACAAGCGAGGTAACAACATCGGCGCTGTTCGTGAACAAAAGGAACTAAGTTTCACTATAACTAGAGACATTGCTGCCGAACACTATTGAGAGACGCACAGAGGTAATCTCTCTCTCTCTCTCTCTCTCTCTCTCTCATAACTTAGTTATTAACTGTATTAACTGCATCTGTTATTAACGGCTCAAGCCTCCGTTACTAGGTTTAAAATGACGTTTTGGAATTAGCAACGGAGGCATTGGATGAAATGCGGAAGAAATAATCCTACTCACAATAGCGATTTAAGTAGAAATACTGGACGAATGCCTTGAAATATATCATCTGATCCATGTCTTGAGGTGTGGCAACCGTAGTATAAGCAGAATAATTGACTTCGGTCCGTTGAATTATTAGAAAAATAATGCACACCCGAGGTGTAACGGCCACTCCGCTTCGCGTCGTGACTGCATCACCACCTCGGGTGTGCATTATTTTTCTAATAATCCAACGGACCGTCGTCAATTATGCCTTACGTATAATAGTGTTGTGTGTGCCAAGTTTATTGTCAGGTGTTCATGAGATGGATTGCCTGAGGGAAGAAACTGTTCCTGTGTCTGGCCATTCTGGTGCTGATCTGTCACTTGTCATTCCAAGTTTACAAGTTGTAATTACGAGTTCAGGAGCAGGTGAGGGCCTTGGCGTTGATAGTGTTGCCATAGAAACACGTAATTTAGATAGAGTAGAATGCCACGTGATGTCATCTCGGAATTACAACATGGCGTGAATGCAGCATTATTCTCTGCATCAAAACGCAGCGCAGGTGTTCTCCGGGAACTCTTCCACTCTCGTGGGTTCATCCGCGACTCGACAAAAGACAGTATATAACCCATTATATACAGTATACTATCTACAGTGGATGCAGACAGTAAACTGATGCCCCGGTATATTTCTGACGTACAGTACCCAGATAGCAAGGTGACATTGATTCAATGTTGAAATTCCATCAGAATCATCATTTTGGTTGAGGTTGAAAATTCAGTGCTAAATAATATTGGATCAATGTTGATAATTCAATGCTTTTCAGTGTTGAAAAGAAAAAAAATTGAATCAATGTTGATTTTTGGTCAACATTTCACTGGTGGAACTTTAGACTGTCAATCCCTCATTCAACACTTAAATATGGTACATTTTCCTGAAATGTAGTGAGCGCATGCTCATCAAACAATAAATTATGTTAATTTTGTGAACTTGTCACCACTAGCAGCGCCAATTAAATAAACAAATAAAACTATCTGCTGAGTGTGTGGATTAACAAAGAACTGTGACCATTAAATAGAACTCAGATAAACCAGCTGGATATTATTTTTAGTAACAGCAGTAGTAGTAGTTATGCTTTTACATTAGTAATTAATGTGTTCATTACCCGTTTTTGGCTAGCTAGAGGGGTACATTCAGCCAGAGACCTGATAAATGCTCCAATGAATGTCCTTATAATTCTTGTGGTCATCCAGTTCATTAACTTAAATTAAACATTTTTTTTATTTTTAAATCAAAATACTTTTAAAGGAACACTCCACTTTTTTTGGAAATAGGCTCATTCTCCAACTCCCCCAGAGTTAATAAGTTGAGTTTTACCATTTTTGAATCCATTCAGCCGATCTCCGGGTCTGGCGATAGCACTTTTAGCATAGCTTAGCATAGATCATTGAATCCGATTAGACCAGTAGCATCGCGTTCAAAATGACCAAAGAGTTTCGATATTTGTCCTATTTAAAACTTGACTCTTCTGTAGTTATATCGTGTACTAAGACCGCCGGGAAATGAAAAGTTGCGATTTTCTAGGCTGATATGATTAGGAACTATACTCTCATTCCGGCGTAATAATCAAGGAACTTTGCTGCCGAAGAGTCAAGTTTTAAATAGGACAAATATCGAAACTCTTTGGTCATTTTTGAACGCGATGCTACTGGTCTAATTGGATTCAATGATCTATGCTAAGCTATGCTAAAAGTGCTATCGCCAGACCCAGAGATCGGCTGAATGGATTCCAAAACGGTAAAACTCAACTTATTAACTCTGGGGGAGTTGGAGAATGAGCCTATTTCCAAAAAAAGTGGAGTGTTCCTTTAAATTATAATTAAACATTTAAATTACAATTATCATTTATCTTATTTATATATTCATTATAATTAGATTGAAATCATGTGGAATTTACATTCATTTAATGAATTACCTAAGAATACAGAGGGTTTTTATTTCATGCGCCACAATCCAGTCCATTAGGTGGCAGTAATGTAGCTTAAAGCTGGCTGCCAACCGCCAATCAAATCAAAGCACGTTATAACAGATTTCAAATGCGAAACGGACGGAGACGAGGCCTAAAGGGCAACGGCAGTGTTTTTTTTTTTAGAGGTGAGTAATAAAAGATTACTAAAAAAAAAACAAAAAAACAACTTAACATGAAGCATAACGCATAAAGATAATTATATAAAAATCCTTGTAACTTAACTCACTTTCTTTACAGAGAGTTCCCTTTATATGACAGATGTTGATCCTTTACAGAAGTTGATCCTATTTCTGACAGGAAGGACAAATGGACCGCGGATGATTCATTTTCCACTCAAGTCGAGTCTGGGGTGTGCGATACAGCATCGTCTGCGATAATATAGTAAGTGTTGTTGTAATGATGTGCGATCTGACATTTTCAAGTAGGCTATATCACCAAATCACACACAGAGTGCACGCACGTTGATTTGTAAGTCTATTAAAATTCAAAATTCCAGGCATTCTAAATTGTAGACGGCAAAAATGCTTCTGTATGCTTTTTATATTTATATAATTTAATATAGTTAACTTCTATATCTATCTATATCACACAAAGAGTAGGCCTACCACTTTTCTGCAGATATCATGAACACATTTAATAATCATTTTATACAAGTTCAGTAAATCAATAAGTGACTTACATTTTAGACATAATATTGCTTGTTTTTGCTCAATTTTGCCAACGAAAATAGTTCCAAACAAAGATCACAGCACTGTTTTGCGTCTCTGAGCAATGGACGGTGTTTACTTATTGAATGAATCAGCTTTTTGAACGAATCGGTTGAATAAATGATTCAGTGATTCACTCATTGGCCGTTTCTCAAACGGAAGACCGCATCCTCCGGAGGTCGCATTTGTAGCTGCATACGTTATCAAGCCTGGTTTGTTTCAGTCAGCTGAGCATTACATTCACGAAGTCATAAGCATATTACAACAATTTATAACAGTTAATATTCTAAAATAAGATCTTCTTTATGATGTATGCAGCCTACAAATGCGACCTCCTGAGGATACAGTCTTCCGTTTGAGAAACAGCCATTAACAGTCAAATGCTTTGTCTCTGAATGAATCAGTCGTTTGAATGAATCGGTTGAATCTCAATGACTCACTCATTAACAGTCACTTGCTGTCACCTACTGGCGGTTTTAATTTCAAATTTCGACCATGGTTTTTTTTCATGTTTAATTATTTCAAATATCAGTATTCAACATTTTATGTTAAAAACAAAACATTAGGCCTATTTATGCATCTGTAACTGCAGTTTAAATGCATCCACGTCCCCTCTGAGATACATAAACTGTGTAAATACATCTAAATGCTATTTCTGATGCAGATTCCAGAAATGTTTTCTTATGTTGGAATAAAAGACACTAAGCACCGGATGAAGTGCTTCTTATTCTTACCAGAAAATACAAAATGGAAGAAAGAGTTAAAACTGAAAACAATCTTGCTACTCAAGCTGTATGAATATTTTATATATATATTTATTTGCTTCTTTTCCATTTTGCATTTACTTGTACTTTTACTTTCAATACTTAAGTATGTTTAAGATTTAAAAAATACTTTTCATACTTAAGTACAATAAATATCACATACTTTAAGTATTTTTATCAATGGCAACAACATCTTCAACAGTGATATTCAGCATTTAAATTCCCTTCCATGAGGCTGATGTTACGGCTGTGTCTTCTTGACTTTTCTTAGCTTCATCTTGAAGCTGCTTAACAGTCCACGACTGACCAGCTCTTCTTCTATCTGAAACAAAGATGAACAGACAGATCAAAATGTATATTTCCATTGTACTCTATTGATTTTGAAGGTCCATAAAACATAAAATGCTCCAGTGACTTACTTGATGCAAAACAACCTTGATATTTCCACTCTGTGTTAGGTCTAAAAATGACTCAAGTTTCATTTGTACTCCTATGATGGCTTTTAAAAGGACACACACACAAAATAAGACATATGAACCTATCATCATAACATGGTAATAGTAATACATAATTGTGAATAAAGTCTTACCTGATCCGTTGTTCACAAGAAAGGCCCAACGACCCGGAATGTCTACATTAGTCGTGGTCTTGAGGATTGGGATGGAGTAGCCATCATTTGGATTATGGTGAATTTGATAGTAGTCAGTGGAGCCTATTGTGTCGTATCCAGCCTATTAAAACCAGTCAAATGTTATGTGTACATACAGAGCTAGTAAATCATTATTTCAATACTGTGATGTGATCGTTTTACCTGAGCTGCATATTGCTCCCCAGCACAGTCACCATAATGCATCAGAATGAAAGAGAAACCATCACCTGAAATTAAAACCGCTTGAAACGTGATTGCCTGAAAAGAAAAGAAGCAACATCAAGATGTATAGTTTATATACTGTAGCTTTCAGTCTTTTGCCTGAAAAAAAGAAAGGCAGAACTTATTTACAGGGCCTGAGTGACTGTTAAATACATTCATATCCCATGTTAGCACATAGTCCCACGTTACAACAAAGACCCAAGAAGCAGAGAAGCCCCTTCCAGGGAAATACTGGTTTATATCCTGAGTGGCCCGAGTGAGGACACTTCCAGTTGTGTACTCCTGATACGAATATATACCAATACCAAGGTCATCAAGGTCAGTCCAGAGCGGAGCAATGTAATCTTCATTTCCATATGTGGGAAAAGGGTAAGGAGGATGAGCTTCTGGTAAAGTTTGGTTAAACGTAATAAGTCCGTTATTATTAACCTGAAATAAAAGAAATCAGTTCAAATACAGCAGTAAAGTATGAACTGGCGTATCACAACATTTGCATTCATATGAGACTGGCAATAGAACTGAATTCTCACATATATTGCATTGTATGTGCGGCCAAAGTACACAAATGGAGTGGAGAAGGTAACAAGGTAGGAGCTATCATAGTTTATTTCAAGATGTTGTGTGTCTCCTGCCGCCGCACCGAATGGATAAAATATATCCGGTGCTGATGAGAGAAAGAACACAAAAAATACAAGTGAACAGTTTTTACAAGCCTCATAATTATCACGACTCCGACACAAATGCAACATTCATTCAAAAGTCAATAAATACCTGTCCATGGAGTTGTTGTTGCAGTGGCTGTTAAGGAAAATTGTGTTTAATTATAAAACACTTCTGTAAAGAACATTAAAAAAACACATTGCATAGACATACAATGAATCTTCAATCAATCGCAGCATTATTACTGGTTGAGACTGTGGTGGTTGAAGTGGTGGTTTCTGAAAGAATGAACACAAATACAAACACTGTTAAATACCTCATGAACTCACTTCATGGGTGAAGTTTTCTGTCCTGCTGAAATGGGAAGATGGGGCATCTGACTATAATTCAAAGCTCTTTTTTAATCGTTTTAATTACCTGACAGTGTTGGTGCAGGAGCTGTTGTAATGCCTATTAAAGAGAAAGTATTAAATTCTAAAAACAACGCATGGGCTGATGATATTTGAAACATTTTCAGTTTTCCTGGAATGCAATACTTTAGAAATAAACACAAACCTAGACACATTTTAGGTAGGAAAGATGTCAAGATATTAGACTGGCAGTGCTTTTGCACATGTGGCAGTATCGTATGACTTGAACGGGAGAAGAAAAATAACACAAAAGTATTACCTGTTGTGCTGGTTTTCACTCTGGTGGTAGTTTCTGAAAGAATGCACACATACCTCATGAACTTCCTATTCCTGTGTCGTGTTTGTTTTATTCACATCATAAGCAGGTTTTAAGGTTGAGAAAAACAGGTTTAATGTATTTAAAAGTCTATAACTACCTGTCGCTGCTGTTGTTGTTGGTTCAGGTGTTGTTGTTGTTGTAGTTTCTATTAAAGAAAAAGAGCACAAAATTACAAGCTTCTGTAAATACATGAGAAAAAATGAAAACAAAAATGATCCATAGCTGTATAATGACTCTTTCTTCACTCTCAGCTTTATTACCTGGTGTGACTGTGGTGGTTGCCAAAGTAGTGGTTTCTGCAAGAATGAATGCAAACACCATGAACTCACCATGAATACCTCATCAACTCACTTGAGCGCAGTTTTCTTTTTCTGTGTTCTCATACAGGAAGTTTTATACATGTTGAAGAAATCAAGAAATGCACTAATCTATTGCTAATCAGAGTGCAGGACGTGCTCATTCTAGAAAGAATTTGATTGGACAAATGCATAAATGAGGAGTCTTCGATATTTTTGGTCTTTTTTCTTAGAAGAGAAAGACTGTACATTTTAAATGTATTTATTATCTAAAAGTTTATTTTGTCTTCACTCCTTCACTAACATATTGATAAGCTTATTACAAAATACCTGGTAAGACTGTAGTGGTTTCTGTGGTGCTTTCTGAAAGAATGAACACAAATCAAACACCATTACATTATGAACTCACTTGACAAGTGTGGCTTTCTTTCCTGGTAAAGATGCTCATTGATTTCTAAGGTTCATAACGGGCAATTGTGTTGTTGTTGTTGTTTAAAAAAACAAAACCGATTTGGTTCTAATTTAAAAGCCTATAAGTACACTGTAAAAAATGTACTGTAGAATTTACAGGATGTTACTGGCAAAAAAGTTGCCAATAAAATCTTGTAAAAATGATGTTAATTGCTGTAAAATGGATTACAGTATAATACTGCAAAGCAAATCACAGTTAATTGCTGTATGTGAAATACAGTAATTTGTAGTATTTTTTACAGTAACATTGAATTAAACTTGTAGTTTATATTACAGCAATATTTTGTAATCTCACGAAAGTACAGTATTTACCTGGCAACAAAAGTTGCCAATAAAATCCTGTAAATACCCCTAAATCCAAGATGATGTTGTAATAATTTAACAATGAAAATGCTGCAAAGAATAATTTTAACAGTAAACTGTAAAATACTGATTTAAATGAATTATCATGAGAACTATCTTAATACATTTACAAATGAATAAAAACCAAGTCAAAGATGTTGCAAATAAATATTTATTAAAACTGGCAGAAAGACATTGCAAGGCTTTTACTGGTAAAAATAAAAATGTCAGTCTTTCAACAGTTAAAATCTTATCATAAAAATAACATAGCATCACAAAATAACTACAACTAACTGTTATATAAAAAAAAAATATGCCATATTCTGAGTAGAACATTTACTTTCTATAAAAAAATTAAGGTCAATCAACAGAATTTGTATAATTTTGGTTAAAGGATTAAAATAAAATGCTGGAATCAACATTATACCACAAATTCTGTTGTTTGAGCTTATGTTATATTAAATTTAGAATATTCCTGCAAAAGACAATTTAATAAATACATACTGAAAGTCCATCAACTTTCTGAGATGAGCACACACATGAGGGTTGTCCCTCTTCTCTGAGACCTTTCCACTTGTTTTGCCTCTATGTATCCGTCTTGTATCCAGTAAGTGTTGTGTTTCCAACAAAACATCTGCACATAAAACAAGCAGAAGCTTTAGAATAAAGTTCAGTATTGAACGAAACTAGCTCAATAAAACAAATGTAAAAATGCCACTTATACAATACAATCAGCATTTACCAGTACTTAAACTAAATAAGTAACCTTTTTCACAAATGAAATTACTCAAGTAAAACATGTTACCTTTGAAATTAATTAAAGTGTGCAAAAGACGCCTGCTCCCGGGATGCCAGGCTGAAGTTGTAATAAGACTGAAAATCCAGCCGCAAAGTTGAGGTATGAATTCACAACCATGTGACCCTCGAATAGGCCTAGTCAAAAGCCACTGGGTGCACCTGAAATGAATAAATAGAAGCAATAATGTAACTTACAATACAGCATTTAAATATAAAATGTAATCTAAAATGCAAGTTTATCAAATTATTTACAACAGAATTAATAAGAATTAATACATTACCTAATATAATCAGCTTCAGAGAGTCTTGAAGCATCAAACATTTCTCCACATCAGCTGCTATTCTTTGCACCTACAAGAAATAATGAAAATTATCTTGTGATTTAAAAAAAAACATGCATTTACATAAATGAGACCAAAATGAACACCCAAAATGCATATATTTTAAAATAAACTTTTACATTTGATTAATAAATTCAATTATAACAATACATTGTAGAACTGTACCACCAATCAAATTAAATAATTTATAATGCAAAATTACAACTGTGTTATGACATTAATGTTTTACATTAATTTTTGAAATTACAAATAAGAAATGTTGTAAAAATGCAATGATACTTTTAAACGTGAAACTAAACCACCATTAGGTGGCAGCAAATAACTTAATGACTGAGTCAGTTGAGTCATTCATTGAACCGATTCGTTCAGAATGCTGATTCATTCAGTAAAAACACCGCTGAGTTTTGCTTTGATCTTTGTTTGGAACTATTTTCGATGGTGAAATAGAACAACAGTCAATATTGTGTATAAAAAGTAAGTAACTTAATGTTAACTAATTGTTTATTGAACTATGTAACATTTGCAATCGTGATAATCAGCAACAGATCACTTGTTATGCTACTTAATAATATTAACATAACATTAGATGTTATAAATAAACTCAACAGCTTGAACATTTACCTCATGTTTCTTCCGTGAGTTTATGTGTGCTGTTAAGGTTATTTGTTTTTATGTTGAATGTAATAAAATCAGAATCAGTCTTGCATTTCGATGCTTCCATAGTTATTTTTTTTTCAATCAAGTTTTAATCAGGCTATCTTGTCCAATCGGGCATGTAACGTTAAATATGTCTTTCACTACAAAATTGTCCCGGACAAGCTTTAATGTCGAGTACAACTACAGTGGCAATAGACACAATTTCTCATTTACATGTAGTTTCTAATTATAGTAAGATGTCATGTCAATATGGGACAGTTGAAAACATATAAACAAATCAAATCTCACATATTTTGCTTATGACAGATAGTAGAACGTTACTATGACAATCGTTCACACTGGGCATTAGGTTAAAAGTTGGGTAAACACTACTTTAAATGCTCTCAATAAGAAAATGAATCTACCAAAATGAGAAAAATGCAGCATTCAGCCTAATTATGCTATAATAGCAATTTCCAGTTTACTGCACATAAATTACCATGGCCACTTGGTCTAAATGTCGTGATAGCAGGCTATTGCACATGATATCGCTTATACATTAACTTAAATAAATATAAAAGGATATATTTATTTTTGTCATAGTTAAAAGGATATATTTCTTAAGTAAAATTAAGTGAATTTACCAGGAATTATGAATAAAGCCTCTAATCTTCAATCGTTCTGGCACTGCTCCAGTCGCTGGATTTCAGATTTGAATGATGCGCGCGCAATCCCATAATGCCACACTACAGTAAAGTAGTGTAAAAAGCAGGAGCTACAGTGACAACACCTGCTTCTTGTAAATTAATTACAGTTGACATGGAAATATACTGTTAACAACTGTAAAACCTTATTTGACCCATAATGCATTGCGAATTGCAGCTACATCTTGTAAAATGTTTAAACAGTAAAATTCTGTAAAATTTTGCTGTAGAAACTACAACAATTTTTTACAGTGTACCTGTCAATGTTGTTGCTTGTTGTATTAAAGAAAATGAGCCTAAATTTACAACACACCTCTGTAAAAAGTATAAATGAATAACGCTCCGAATAACACAGCGCTAATTCAGGTATTTGAGGCCAGCGCTTCTTTCACGTCTCTCATATCACACCTCCGCACTTTCTCGAGTTTCATTCAAACATAACCAAACATGCATTTACTGTAAAAATAAAACCTGAGGACTTAGGTTTTAATAGTACACTTGTTGAAATGTCCGGGTTGTTGCCAGAACGATTATTTTCTATGCTCTAACTGATTCAAGATAATAAACTGGTAAGATTTTAAAATGCTTTCTTCTCAAATAACATTTTATGTCTTATGTGAAAAGTTGTGTAATTACTGATACGACTGTACATTATGTCTTAAATGTCCTTTTTTCTGAACTTCATCTAAACTCAAAGCCGTTTGTTAGGAACTGTTTTTTCTTTGTGGAAGCTTTGCTTTTAAAGAGTTTAAAGATTGTAACTCAAATCAACATTAGTTGTGTAATAAGCGGGGTCCTGATTATTCTGCGATAGCAACAGGCTGCATGTACTTCATCACTTACAAAAAAACACGTCTGTAAAGTACATAAAAAATTGTTGCATAAGCATATGATGAGTCTTCTATCACTCACAACACTGTTCAAGACCATGCATGACATTTTTAGGTTGTGAGAAAAGCAGATCTGGCTCTAATTCATAAGTACCTGTTGTTGCAGTTGTTGTTTGTGCCCTGACTGTTAATGAGAAAGAGAGATTAGGTTTCAAAAACACACAATTGTTTTTATTGTCTTTTCCACATTAAGACTGATAATCAAACAGGAACAAAGCCTTACTGAGTGACAGGACTGATATGAACACCAGCAGATGTTGTGAAACCAGAGACAATCTCATGATGAAGTCAGAGATAAAACCGCAATGTAGAAGTCCTTTTATAACAAGAAAGAGCTTTATTCTCACTAAACGATGGTAATCTGGAATATCGGAAATAATAATAATAATTTATTAGAAATTAGATATTTCCAGCTTTGAAATTTGACAGCAGGAGCTGCTTACATATTTGAGAAAAACAGCCACAATTCTAAAGGTCCCACTTTATATTAGGCTTCTTTAAATATAAATTAATTCACAAGTTAATCAATGAATTAATCTTATGGATTTAGCCTGTCTCAGTTTGATTTTTCAAAGTTGTAAATAAAACAATAATAAAAAAGGTTATTGGAGTATGATTTACAAAAATACTATTTCTACTTCAAAATTTGATGTTCAGTGTGTTACTTGCCATTTCTTTGTAATTATTTGTCTAATGTACAAGCAATTTCTGAGTCAAAATTGTTTTAATGCCATTTTTTTTCAGTGTGTGTCGACCTTAGTAACAAACTGATCAAACTTAGTAACAAAAAAATGTGCAATACATGTATAATTTTATAAATGCATAGCAGATAAACACACCTAATATAAAGTGACCAAAACCCATATTAAATCTTAATAGCGTGCAATATAATGTGGCAGAACATAAAATAAATATAAATATTTATTGAACACTGATGCCTTTTATCATATTGATGTTTTATAAAATCATAAACACATTAAGCTACTTAAATTGGCTTATTGCTATATTTTTTTTTTCCTGTTGTCTCAATTTATAACAAAATATACTAATTATTATTTACTGTTTAAGTTGCATAATCCATTACACAAGTAAGGATAAACTGTGAGAGAATAATCTTATGAAGATTAATATTAAATAGAGAGGTCTGATTTACCTTATACAGCGTTCTCATGGGCTGCTCTTGCACCTGCTGTGAGTTAGCAGGAAGTTTCATTGGTTTATAAGCATGTCCTGGCACTGGAGATACATCTCCTGGAATGGAAGAAAAACTGTGTTGTTGAAATACTGCCAGTAATTCTTTACGGGGAAAAAAAAAAAAAAAACTCACCTAGATCAAAACATCCTTCCTTCAGATATATAATCTCAGATAAGATTTGCACATTACAAAACCTGAGAATGAACACATCCCTTGAGGGAATTCATGCAGAAAGCACAGCGATGTGATTTTCAAAAAATACTAGTAAACACTGCCTGGGGGTTTCTAATACTGCTGAAGGAGTAATTGGTAATTTGACATCTGTCCCTCTTCTGTAATCCATTATTCTATATTTTTTTCCCCAGGTTTAAATGTTTTGAAAATTACTGCATTCATAAAGAATGTGCAGAAGGAGGATCACACAGAATAAATACAGTATCAGCTGACACCTGAACAGCTGAGAAACCACAATAGTTACTGTGTGTGCAGAACACTTTAGTACTTACAAAGAAAATGAGTGACAGTGAAAATATCAACTATAACCATATCAATATTAGTCGTTGCAGGATCTATGACTGTATATTGGGTGTCATCAACTGCTAAATAAACAAAACAATTCTGATAGACTTTATTGTCACGTGCTATTCAACTAATTAAAATGATATTTAAAAAAGTTTATAGATGCTGAGAGAAGGATTCATTAATATGGATTCCAAAACACCACAGCAACAATCAACATAGGCTACCGCAGCTAAAAATTAAAAACATTCTAGAAACACCCCAACATTGCGACGACTTCGTTTCAGCGGTGTATAAAGTACCTGATAGCCATACTTAAGTAAAAGTACAGATATCTTACCAGAAAATGACTTTGGTAGAAGTTGAATTCACCGATTAGAATATTGCTTGAGTAAAAGTCTTAAAGTAGGCTATGTGATATTTACATTCATTCATTCATGCATTTAGCAGACGCTTTTATCCAAAGCGACTTACAAGTATATTTAGGCTACACATTTTTTTAATCAGTATTTGTGTTCCCTGGGAATTGAACCCACAACCTTTTGCGCTGCTAACGCAATGCTCTACCACTGAGCCACAGGAGCACTTGATATTTATTTTTTTTATCTTAAACATACTTAAGTATTTAAAGTAAAAGTACAAGTAAATGCAAAATGGAAAAGAATCAAATAAATATATATATAAAATGGCACCAGAGGGGGAAGGCCGGACTTTAGTTTAGCGTCTATAATAGTCTAACTCATAGTGTAAAATAGTTTAACTGATTGCTTTTAGATGAAAAAGCTGCTCATAACTCCTGGTCTAGGATCTGTTATCTTCATAATAATAGCATACCGAAATTGATTTGGCAAACAATCCAGTTTATCTGCCCTTCTGCTTTGGAAAGCGTCAGATGATTTTACAATGCATTTTCGCAGAGGGGAGCAAAGTAGCCAATCACAGACATGTTTGTTGATTTCTACAACGCAACGACCAATCAGAGGTGTTTAGGTTGGAATCCACGCACTCACTGCTTTTTGTCCAGCGCAGAGTTCTATCATGCTCATAACTTCATTAAAAAAAATAAATAAATAAATAAAAGTTTCATTGTGTGGTCAAGTTCATTGGTTAAAACGGAACGTTGTAAGATCGTGATGTGACAGTTTTTAACACATTTAAAGGGAGCGCTATTTGCATGTTGGCACTAATTTGGTACATAATAGGCCCTAAGAATTGAAATAAAACATGTGTTTTTCATGCTTGACAAGCGACCACTTTACTACACAGAGATAGCAATATTAGCTAACTTCTACACTATATAGATCAAGATAATAATTTCAGAATCACAGTGTTGTGATTCTGCAACGGAGCCTGGTCCAAACGCAATATTTAGGTAAACAGTTATTAATTATTTCTATTGGCTGCCATGCACGTGCTTGCTTTTCTGTTTAATTTAAATGTTTTTGTGAACGTATATGCTTTAATATCAAATAACTGTAACATGTTACCCAAATAATGCATTTTGAGCGTTTACTTGAACGCTTACAGCCGATTCGTCAAACCTGCTTTCCTGCAGTCCGTGTTCTTCTGACTTCGGACTTTTTTGTAGTAGGCTAAGTAATGAATGTGCTTCGGGGAAATATATCGGAGTAAAAGTATAAATTTTAATTAGGAAATGTAGTGAAGTAAAAGCAAACGTTGGCTGAAATATAAAAACTATAGTAAAGTAGCCTACAGTTACAGTTACTCCCAAAAAATACTTAAGTACTGGCTATTATTACTTCGTTACATTACACCACTGCTACGTTTACACAATGCACATGTTCTTCTGAAAATGTAAAAATAATTTTTAGTTTGTGCAGACGTTGTAAAACTGGAGACAACCTCATGATGATAAAGTCAGAGATAAAACCACAGTGTAGAAGTCCTTCTGTAATCACAGAGAGCTTTATTATTCTCACTGCAAATGTTTGTAAGAGTTATGATGTACTGTACCTTTGCATGGTTACAAATAGTATGTGTATTATAATCATTATAATAAATAAACTGCATATCTACCCGACTTTATTTCAGACTACACACACTTCTTACATAATATCCATCTAATAATTAAAATCAATTGGTTAACTGAGCTTGTCTTAACTGGTGTTTTTCCCTTGTAATAGCAAATCATATGAGAATTTTGCAAAACCGCATGTACACATTGAGTATATTTATCCAGTGTGACCAAATTTCACACACGTCACGTTGGCCTACAATTACCTTATGGTGTGGTGGTGGTTGAGGAGAGACCCCCTTGTAAAGCGCTTTGGGTGTATAGCAATACACAATAAAGCACTATATAAATGCTTCATTCATTCATTCATTCATTCATTCATGATGATTAAAGCATTAAGCTATTTGATTGGTTGGCTTTCTTAATTTTATCCTATAAAAAACAGCAAAATATACTCATTGTTATGTTTTTTAGTCCAATCCATTACACAAAGGAGGAGACATTTTCTAAATTCATAGATAGTGTATGGAGCATACCATTCATAGAGATGTGCTTATACCTCAGAAAGCTTGTACCTTATGTGGTTTAGCAGGAAGTTTACATTGATTTTTAAATGTTTATCATCTCCTGGAATGGTAGAAATGAATCCTGGGCCTGCTCTTCTGTACGACTGCCACAAGAGGTCGCCCTGCCATCATATTGACTTTCACACCACACATCACAATGGACTGCGTTTCCCATCAGCCATCTCACCAATCACACGCTCACCTGATCACACGCACACAGCTGTAACCAATGACACACTCTATTTAAGCCATGGACTTTCTCTCCCTCGTTGCCGAGTATTGTATGCGTTTACCGTTCCCCTAGCCGTAGCAACTCTACAGAGCCCTTGTTAGTATCCTAGTCTTGCATTGCCCGTTTTCCTGTGTTCGTTTTCTAGCCCGTGTTTCCTGTATTAACCGTGTTTCTATTCAGTTCCTGTATTGTCCTGCGTTTTTCACTCCCCTAATGTCAGCTGCTTTACAGAACGTTTGTTATTTTCTAGTCTGTGTTTCCCTGTATTTACCCCTGACTCACTGTTCGGACTCTGTTTATTCCCTTGCCTGGATTATAGCCTGTGTTCCCTGGATTATCTCTCTGCCTTGCCCCTTGGATACTGTTCGCCTATCGTCGACCTTCGCTTGCTCTAGGATTACTCTTTGTCTTGTCCCTGCCATACCTGTTTGCCATTGCTCGACCCTGCCTGTATTTATGACCGTGCCTGTAAATAAAAGCTTGCACTTGGATCCGCACGTCTCACGTCTCGTCAGCCCCGTTACATTATCATTAGAACACTGGTCCAAAATTTTTTAAATGAATGGTCTTTCACTAGATGATATCTTACAATTAGATTAATAATAACATTGTAAACCTGTACACACACACATATGGAAGGATCTGAGGATCCTCAAATACAACTGTGTTTTGCTTCAAGAGAGCTACCATACATTTGTGTTGTGTTTTACTTTCCGTTTTATATTAATTTATTCTTCATTCATTAATTCATTTATAATTATGTATCATTGAATCATTTTATTATTCCATTTAATCATATAATCACTTATCATATAATCATGTATAGCTGTTATCTCCATAAGAGCGGGGCCGATATTGTTTCTCGCATGACCAGATGGTGGAATGTCCCAGACCACTGGGCTTCTGCCTCCGGCCCACGAGGATGACTCTTGCAGACGTCTTCTCCTGGCTTACTGCAAGGCAGAGTGAGTGTGTTCTGTCTGACATTTCATGGAAATTTGGTACATACCTTGGGGATAGCTAAACTGGGTCAGATGATATCATTTCTAAAGTTATGGAGGGGTTAGAAGTTAAGCTATAGATGAAATAATTAACTTTGACAACATCTGGAAGAGCATTTTAAGATCAATAGGCAAAAGCAGTGATTAGTTGCTAAACATACAATCACGGTGCAGAAAGGTGTTCTCATTTTAACCTAAGGACAACAGAAAATCTAAAGGGGTTTTAAAAAGTTTTTAAAGATATTTGTCACATGGGACAAATTCTGTTGAAACAGAAGGCTAAAGTAAGTGCTGTTCTAAATGTTTGGTTTATTATGATCAACGTATGTAGGGGATGAAGTAGTGGAATAGTTGGGTATTTTGGAAGGATTTTTCACTTAGTGGGGGAAAGTTTGTATCACAAATAACAATAACTTAAAAATAAATAAATAAATACAGCTGACACCTGAACTGGTTATTCTCTAAAAAACCATAACTTATACTTCATGTTCACAATACTTAGTACCATGCAGAAACTTAATAACACTTATTAGCATTCATTATTAAACGATTTGTTAGTCAGAGTGACAGAATGACTGTAACAATCACAGTATCAGTCATTGTATGACGGTTATATCAGATGTCACAAAATGCTAAACACGATGATGTCTCTGTTATGACAGCCTTTATCGCCACCTGCTGTTGAAGTGAATTAAATTAAATATAATCTAGAGTTTCTAGATGACAATCAGTTTAAATATTTGAATATGGATATACAGATATCCAATGGTTTACATCACTTTAGGGCTAGAAAATGACAAAAGTAAGACACTAATAAAGTAAAAAGTAGTTTTAATCAATGTTAATATTATTGTCTGATTACTAAGTAAGGTTTCCACAGAAAATGTTGAGTTTATCTCTGTCAAATAAACGTGTCGTGAGGACTGAAGGCAACATAAAACAATTCTGTGCGCTAAACATATCATTAAAAACGATTTATTTTCACAATGAGCACGTTATTATACAATTCCCGCTTCTCAGCAGAAGATGGTGTTGACCTCAAATGTGTGTAAGATAATGGAAAGATTGATTATAAATAGACTTACAATTATGAGATACAGAAAGCAAAGGCCTTTCACACAGGGTAGAACAACAATGGACTCAATAGGCCTACTGTGTCTAGAATCAGAGATAAGCACAGATAAATAAAGAGGCTGTAATAGGAGTTTTCATAAATGTGGAAAAATCATATGATATGCTTTGGAAAGAAGTACTACTAATAAAAATGAAAAACATGGGTATCGCAGGAAGAATGTACAACTGGGTGTTAGACTTTTTATTTGACTGTACAATTCAGGTTAGAGTGGGAACATCATATTCGGTTTATGCAGTTGAAAATGGAACTCCACAAGGAAGTGAGTGTAGCCCCCTTCTATTTAATTTAATGATCAATGATATATTTAACGATGTGGAAAAAGGAATGGAGGTCAATATATGCAGAAGATGGTGCACTTTGGAAAAGAGGTAGAAATACTGTATATCTTATACAGTTAAGAAAGTTCAGCAGGCAGTATGAAGTTGAAGAGTGGGAACATAAGTGCGGCTTTCGAATATCTGTAAGGTTAGGGCAATTCTAAGGGCCCGACGATGGAAGGGGCCCCCTAAGGAGAAAATGTGATTTCTACCGAGGGGAACGCAATCACGATTTTTAATTAGCTAATGATTAATTAAAGCAGACAACTGGAAGTTGAAGTACACAGCTTTGACCACTGTGGTAATTAACATAGGAATTGACATCAATTGTTGATATATGATGTTATTAGGGAACTAATACATTATGACACATTTAACTAATAACAATTTAGTTATTACTTAATCTATGAATCATATAGAATGTTCATTAGTTGCTGATGTAGTAATCATTAATAAATGGTTTGGTTCTTCATGAGTTATACATTAACTCATGATTATCTGTGCATTAGTTAAGCATGAATTAGACTAATGCATATTTGTGCACCTGCATTGTAAAGTGTTACCTGATTATTACACAATAAGTAATGTAACACAAAAGTTGTGATTTTGGATCCAGATGCTGATTTAATTTAGAGGTTCATCTGTAGTCCTATCATCTGTTACAAAACAGGCTGGAGAGAGAGGGAAAGAAGCAGAAGCCATTTGTCTTTTTAAAAGCCAGTGTACCATCAGAATGATTTTGAAACTGATATTTCAGGGGGAAAACATAGGGTACAAACATACAGTTGTTTAAAGCAAAGGTAAGCTGCTGTCTCCCTCTCGTGGTGAGTAAAGAAAAAGGCCATTTCCCCTCCACCAATAAACTAAAATAAGCTCTTCTCTCAGTGACAGTTTAATATCAAATACACTGTATATGTCAGTATTTAAATATTTCTGTGTTCCCCAATCCAAATGAAGCAAGCTTCTTTTTTACTCGCTAAAGTGTGCCTTGAGACCAGTCAAATTTTAAAAGGCAAAACACATATTTTACAACTTGGTTGAGTATTTGTCTGCTTATATTTTAGTAAATTAACTTCTAGATTTAAGTTTTCTTAAGTTTGAAGAGTTGTAAACCCCCAAAGCGATCAAAACATCTGATAACACAAAGCATGATGTGACAAAGAAAAAGACTGACGAATCAGGTTTTTTTTTCATTGTATGTGCTCAGTTATGTTTGTATGTAGATAACTATATGTATGTGAACAACAGAAAGCAGTTGGAGTGAGACATCAAACAAGTTTCCCTGTCCTGTGCAGTGACATTCCTCTCTTTATCAGCTTCTACATTTTGAAAATGGCAATGATATTCATCATCAGAGACTTAATGAACCAGTCTCTGCTTTAATGCGCTTCCATTGATGAGGCTCATGTTACGGCTGTATCTTTTAACTTTCCTTAACTTCATCTCGATGCTACTTGACAGTCCACGACTGAAAAGCTCTTGTTCTATCTGAAACAATGATGAATAGACAGATCAAAATGTATTTTATTTCTATGTCATAAAACATAAAAGGTTCCTGTGGCTTACCTTCTGCAAAACAGCCTCAACGTTTCCACTCTGTGTTAGGTCTGAAAATGTCATAAGTCTCGTTTGAACTCCTATGATGCTTTCTAAAGGAACACGCACACATAATAACACATTATAATGTGACATAAACAAACTGACACATGAACTTGATGAAACTCCTAATGTTTACGTTGCTGGTGTTCTTGAGGTTTTGGTAGTTGCCATTATTTGAACCAGGAATTACAAAGTGGTATGTGGAGTTTATTGTGTCGAATCCAGCCTATTAAAACAATGAAAAAAAGTTATGAATACATACAGCGGCAGTATAGAATATATAATACTACTTTAATCCTGTGGTGTTTGTTTTACCTCCATTCGACCATATAACACAGCGCAGTCACCATAATTCATCAGAAAGAAAGAAAGACTGCCATCTGAAATTAAAACTACTTGAAACAGGATTAACTGAGAAGAAAATAAACAAGATTCATAGTCTGTACAGTCTGTAGCTGGAAAACAAACAAACCAAAAAAAGTTACCGGGCTTTGCTGAGGTCCATAATTCCAAGTGACGACAAAGACACAAGAAGCAGTGAAGCTCTTCTGAGGAAAATACTGGTTTATATCCTGAGTGGCGCTGTCACGAATAGGGTCTATGAACTTCCTTTCACTCACCACCAGGGGTCACCCGCTCACCACATGGACTCTCAAGCCTGTGTTATACTTTCCATGCGTGCAATCCGGACTCGCATACGGACAGCGCGGACGCGGACTACTTGTATTTATACTACCAAAAGCGTGCGCTGGTGGTCCGCTCTGCGGACGTGTTCCATACATCGGCTTGAACAGTAAACAAACATGTGAACAAACAATTGCCCAGAGTTATTGCACATCTGGCTGTCTTTATATTGTTTTATCGACGGATTGTAGAAGTGCGGGTAGCGCGTCTTCACACAGCCTGCGCATGCGCAATTAATGCTTTTGTAGCCTACTGACCGCGTGTACTTTTCCGCGCGGTCACAAAAAATGAGAGGCACGCGGACTGTCCGCGCACACCCTCCGATGACGATTTTTACATCACGCATATCATAACGGACTCTTCTTCTTCTTCTTCTTCTGATGTTGTTTTATGGCGGTTGGCAAACCAACTTTAGGTGCATTTACCGCCACCAACTGGACTGGAGTGTGAAGCACTAAAAACTACTAACAACAAAAAATTAAAAAATAAATAAATAAATTATATATATATATATATATATATATATATTATATCAATTTATATACACTGTAAATAGCCATATACATTAGTACCTTATAATTCTAAATTCTCCTTATTAGTCCTATTTCTTTAATATACTTTATAATAGCACCATATATTTTACCTTGTTCTGTATGCTTTTTCAAAAGATTTGTCAAATTAAATGGTTCAACACCTATATTTCTTACTTCCTTAATTAATTTTAACCTTTCTTTTTCATATTTTTTTACATTTTATTAAAACATGCTCTATATTTTCAGCCTGATTACAATAAATACATTGACCTGTTTCATGTTTTCCTATTTTAAAAAGAGATTGATTTAACTTGAATGTCCTATTCGGATGCGAGAAATAATTGTATCTTCTTTCCTATTTCTAAAAACACTTCTTCCATTTCCTACTTGCTGCTGAATATTATACATAAGTCTACCCTTGCTATCACAGTTCCATACTTTTTGCCATTCATTGTTAATGAATTTTTTAATTTTCCCTTTAATCTCATTTTTGCTAAGAGTCACTTGAATATATATTTCTGTGTGTTTAAGAGCTTGCTTAGCTAGCTTATCAACCTCTTCATTGGCCTCCACTCCCACATGAGCAGGAACCCACAAAAATGTTATTACGCTTTCATTACTTATTCTTAAGAAACTTGCAAGAATCTCCCTAACGGACTCGCGCACGCAGAAAGTATAACATAGGCTTCACACTACAAAGACTGTTACACTATACCCTGGACTACATTTCCCATCATCCATTGCACTGATTACACACACAGCTGAATCCCATCAGACACTTATAAGCATTGCACTTCCTCTTTCAGATTGCCGAGTATTGTTTAGGGTATATCACTCTTCTAGCGATAGCTACACCACGGAGCCATTCCAAGTTTCCAGTCCTAGTTTCTAGTTCCAGTTCCAGTTCTAGTCTAAGTCTAGTCATTTCGTGTTGCCTTGTTGTCTGTTTCCTGATCTTCTGCCTGTCTATCTTGGATTAACCCTTTGCCTGCTGTTTCGGACTCTGTTTGCACCTCATCTGGACTATTGTTCGTGTTATTGGATTACCCCTCATGTCAAGCCCTCTGGATATTGTTCGCCAATCGTAGACCCATGCTAGCCCTAGGTATATTCTTTGCCTTGTTTGTGATTTACCTGTGTTATCTGACCCTTCCCTGTTTCTTGGCCTCGCCTTTGTAATTAAAGCCTTGCATATGGATCTGCACGTCTCGTTCGCCCCGTAAAACAGGCGCGAGTGAGAACACTTCCATTTGTGTACTACTGATAACAGAACACGCCATTGTAATAGTCAGTAAAGTCATTCCAGAGCGGCGCAATGTAATCTTAATTTCCTCTGGTTGGATTATAGTAAGGTTCCAATGCTAGTAAAGGTATGTTGAATGCAAGGAGTCCATTATAATTAACCTGTAACATGAGAAATCAATTCAAATCCAGCAAACAATTATAAACTGGCTTATCACTATACATTTGGCAATTGGGAATGGAACTGAATTCTCTATATGTCTGGTTGTATGTTCGGCCAAAGAACTTAAATAGAGTTGAAAGACCAACAGAATAGTTGCTTTTGTAAGGTTCCACCTGCCAGCCCAAAAAGCGGAATCCAGTGGCCTGGTCGAAGGTTTAATGCATATTTGGTCTTTTATTTGCACTTCTAAATTTTTCAGGATTTAGTTTCAATTTTAGTCTAGCTCTGTGTTCAATCTGACTCCAATTTCGATCTCGTTAAATTTAGGCAATATTCTTGATTAAAAACTGATCACAGATATCGATTGTACATTAATTTAGATATTTGATTATTCTGGAAATCCCATACTTTCAAATCTTCGTTCATTAGGGACCAGGTACCGCACAGGAATTACACTCGGCCGATAGTGAACCCACAGACACAAACACGCCAGTTCCGAACTTACTCAGAGGGTGCAGAGTGGTTATAATACCTTTAAGTGAGCTGCGCCTGCATACTCATAACAAAAATATTTTGATGTTTTTAGTTCTCGTGCTCCAGAGTCACACCTGGATGAAGATGGAAAAACATTCCCGCAGATCCCTAAAGGGGGACACACCCCCTCCTCAGCAGAACACAATTCTAGAAAAGTTTTCAATATTTCATAATATAAATGACTACTGTGAAATTTAGACCAATTTACCAATCGCACAGAGACCTTTGAAATGATCCCAAACATGAAGGGGAAAAACAACAGTATCACAAGATACATGATAGGGGGATATACATATTCTTAATGAACTTTGAGTGAAACCTTTTTTGGGGAAAAGAGGGAGAGGCAGAGAGGGCAGGGGGAGAAGGGGGTCGTAAATGATCAAGGAGATAAGTTTGGTCAGGGTGGTGTTGTTTGTTCTCTTTGGAGATCTCTTCCAGATTAGTTTTATGGTTTTATTTCCTGGCATTTGTTTTGCAAGAGTTCCTGAGTTTTGGCCTCATGAGGAATTAATTTCATTAGGAAATAATTTCACTCCTTTCACTTTCACTACCAGTTTCAAGACGTTCTGTGTCTCCTGCCGCTGAGCCGAATGGATAGAATATCACTGGTGCTGCCGAGAGAATGAACACAAAAAATACAAATGAAGATGTGAACAGGTTTTACAAGCAACCTCGTAATTAAGGATATAACATTAACTCATAGGTCAATAATTACCTTTCCATAGATTTGTAAATTATAAAACACTTTCTTTTACAGTACATTTAAAAAACACACACACATTGCATATGATGCGTCTTCCCTCAAGCAGCATTGTTACCTGATGTAGTCGCCAGTGTGGTGGAAGTTTCTGAAAGAATGAGCATAAATACATTAAATATGTATTTTTATGTTTTTTACATACATTATAAATATGTATGTAAAGTTGGGCCAAGATATTTATTCATTTTTGAGGCTTTCATTACTAGTAGCATTATTACCTGCTGGCGATATGGTGCTTTCCAGTGAGGTGTCTGAAAAAAAGAATGAACACAAATACAAACGCTATTAAATACCTCATGAACATCATGAGTGCAGTTTTCGGTCCTGATGGAGATGATCACTGATTTCAGCGTTCATATCGGGTTTGTTCAGTTGACACCATAGGCGACATTTTTAAAAACAGATTTATTTCTAATGTAAAGGTCTATAATTACCTGCTATTATTGTTGTTTGTGCCCTGGCTGTTAAAGAGAAAGAAACACAGATTTGTATGTTTTTATTGTCTTTGCAACATTAAGACTGATAATCAAACAGTAAATAAAACCTTACTCAGTTACAGCACTGATATGAACACCAGCAGATGCTGTGAAATTCTCATGATGAAGTCAAAAATAAAACCTTCTGTAATCAGAGAGAATAACTTTATTCTCATTGCAAAAATGCAGATAAACTTAATCTGGAGCTCTTGATAAGATTTTTTTTTTCTTCATTATTAATATTACAAATGAGATGTTTCCAACTGTCTATTTGAAAAAGCTAATATTCGATATGAAATCAGGTTCTACTTTATATTGGGCATCTTCAGCTGTGCATACCTTAAAATGTATTACATTGGACACGTTCTAGCTAGTAGGCTACATGTGGTTAGTACTGTCACACATTGGAGGGAGAAGCACACAAGGGTAAGTCAGGTAAGGGCTTCTTTATTAACCAAACTGAAGGCAACATCAAAAGGTAAGTGCAATAACTCCGAGTTCAATTAAGCTCAATAAACTGAGGAGTTAAGCATCCTTATCTTTCCCTCTTAGTGGAATCAACTGGAGGAAGACATCCATGGAGCCACAGAGATCCAGCATGTAAGTGACCAGACAGATGAAGAGCTTGTAACCTTAAGACCAGACAATGAGGGTATGGATTGAGTGAAGTCTTATAGGGAGCTTGATTAGTGGCAACAGGTGAGGAGGATTCCCTGATGACGGTCAGGTGTGAGTGATTACAGATGGAGTGCAGGTGAGTGACCAGAAGGATGCTGGGAAATGTAGTGTGGTTCAACTGGTAACTGTGACAAGTACAATATTGTATTTACTATTGAAAATAAGAATCTTAATATATGCTCTAGTCTAGGGACTATCTAACCAGAAACCCAAAGGTTACTTTATTACTCTGAGTTTTTTTTTTTTCTTTAGCAGACGCTCATATATTCATAATATGCAGGCCTACAGTATATGCAGTGAGTATACAGTTTATCTGACCTTGAAAGCAGAAAATGCTAATTCTTATGATTGTTTTGCAAAACAACAAATCTACAAAAATAAATAAATAAAATATGAGGGTACAGTTTATCAAACTTTATTTATCTCTGCTTCTTCGACCTCTTGTACCCGATGTGGGTTAAATTAATATCTGTTGGTCTCTCTGAAAATGCTATTAAATGGTTTGCCAACTATCTTTCAGGGCAAACACAGTGTGTGCTTTTAAAAGACTGTACTTCATCTATTTTGTCACTTTCCAAAGGTGTCCCTCAGGGGTCTGTTCTTGGACCTATTTTATTTTCCTTGTATATAAATAATTGATGCGATAACATTCCAAATGCTAAATACCATCTGTATGCAGACAACACTGCTATTTACTGCTGTGCTCCATCAGTCTCACAAGCACTTCACTATTTACAGTCAGTAAAATAGTTTGATATTGTTCAGTCCCGTTTGTCAACTTAAGCTGGTTTTTAACACAGATAAAACTAGTTTAATGGTTTTTTTCAAATTCTAAAGTTGTACCAAGTAATCTCCCTGACATTATATCCTTCCAGGGAACAAAAATAGAATATGTTGTAAGTTATAAGTACCTGGGCATCCTATTTGATAGTCAGATAACTATTTAGCTACATATTGATAAATTAACTTCAAAATTGTGGTTTTACTACAGAAATACATCTTTATTTTCTTTTAAAGCAAGGAAATATTTGGTATCTGCTATCTTCTTACCACTCTTGGATTATCGTGATCTGCATTATATGAATGCCCCAGGATACTATCTTAAGAAAACTCGATCCTGTTTTTCATAGCGCTTTACGTTTTATTACTGGTTGTAGTTATCATACACATCATTGCACTTTATATGAGAAGGCTGAGTTAACATCGTTGTATACCCAAAGAAGTTTTAATTGGTATTGTTTTATTTATAAGTCTATTTGTGGTCTAACTCCATCTTATTTGCCTCTGAGCTTTTCTAAATCAAAGGTATGCTACAAACTACATTTCAATGATCTGTTACAGTGGGGAAAAAATTATTTGATCCCCTGCTGATTTTGTGCGTTTGCCCACTGACAAAGAAATTATCAGTCTGTAATTTTAATGGTAGGTTTATTTGAACAGTGAGAGACAGAATAACAACAAAATCCAGAAAAACACATTTCAAAAAAGTTATGAATTGATTTGCATTTTAATGAGTCAAATAAGTATTTGACTCCTTCGCAAAACATGACTTAGTACTTGGTGGCAAAACCCTTGTTGGCAATCACAGAGGTCAGACGTTTCTTGTAGTTGGCCACCAGGTTTGCACACATCTCAGGAGGGATTTTGTCCCACTCCTCTTTGCAGATCCTCTCCAAGTCATTAAGGTTTTGAGGCTGACATTTGGCAAATCGAACCTTCAGCTCCCTCCACAGGTTTTCTGTTGGATTAAGGTTTGGAGACTGGCTGGGTCACTCCAGGACCTTAATGTGCTTCTTCTTGAGCCACTCCTTTGTTGCCTTAGCCATGTGTTTTGGGTCATTTTCATGCTGGAATACCCATCCACGACCTATTTTCAATGCCCTGGCCCTGACGGTACATGGCCCCGTCCATCGTCCCTTTGATGCGGTGCAGTTGTCCAGTCCCCTTAGCAGAAAAACACCCCCAAAGCAGGGCCGTGCACAGGGGGGTGGCCCGGTGGCTAGAGCCACTGCCCCTTTGCCCTCATCGGCTGAGGTGCCCCCCGCCCGCAGCTCAAAGCGTTCAGTTACCGCGCCGCTAAAGATCCACTGATTCCGCTAATCCGCTCTGTATAGCATCACTCACAATTTCTGTGTGCCCGCTTTCTGGAGAGAGGAGGCGATAGTTCCCGAAGGTCATTCATTAACAGGTAGATAGCCAACATTACAATTCATATTACAGTCAGTGGATGATTCGCTGAATTAGTAATTTGGTCGTTTGTTTTTGTATTTCTGTCAGTAATGATTTGCTCTCGGGCTTCTAAAAGTGCTAACAACTAAATATCCACGTTTTTAGAATTAGAATGTCTAATCAAATTATTGTATCCGATCAGATCTAATATAAATTATTAGGAGGCTGCTAAAGGCAGTTCAACATTGTAAACATGAATTCAAAGCTCCAGCAACCCAGCAGGTAAATCATAGAATTTTTAGCAGTTTTACACATTTCAATTCTAGTAATTAAGTGTATTTCCCATTATAATCACTTGTCTTGGTGCTAGTAATCTATAACACATCATATTTACAATATTTTATTAAAACCATATAAATAGTAGGCCTAAATAGTTTTAAAAATAATATAAATGTTCTAAATAACTTATTTATTAGTATATAATATAGATTTATGCTGTAAAATATTAAATTAAATGTCTAATACTTATAGGGCAAGTTCCTGTAAAATTTACAGGGAAAAAACATAAATTGACGTTCCCAGAATTCCCTGCGTTGCATTTCAAATTTTGTTTGAATTTGATGTTTTTTCTTTAAAATAACTATGCTGCTTCTCAGTTTTTCCTTATCAGTTATGTTTTTTAGGGTTGTATGTTACATCTAATGTAGTTAAATTAATGTTTATTGCATATTTCAGTTTAATGAGTCTCACCAAGATGGTGTTTAGTGTTTGTGTGAATGACACTGTGCACCTTCTATATATTTTATTTAAAAGCTGCTTGTGATGGGCTTTGGTTCATCTGTTCATGTGACTTTCTCATCACCACCTGCATTTGGTGGTTAACAGTGTATTTCAAAGGTACAAAACAGATTTCAGTACTTTAATAGGTTGGTATATCAGTTAATGTAATTACCTGTAAATTTAAGTTAAAACCGTAAAACCTAAAATGTTGTTACCATATTTTTTACGGTAGAATTCCAGCAACCACAGCTGCCGTTTTTTTTACCGTAAATTTTACAGAATTTTTTGTTACAGTGTACCATTAAAATTATAGACTGATCATTTCTTTGTCAGTGGGCAAACGTACAAAATCAGCAGGGGATCAAATTATATTTTTTCCCCCACTGTATATTTTAAAGTCCCTCAGGTTCGAACAGAGGGTTTTGGATATAATGCTACTTTAGCTTGGAATAATCTACAAAGCATTCTAAAGCTAACTGTGCTTCCGTCATTACACACACTTACGCTACTTTTAACAAGCTGTGTATTTTATCCTTTGGTGAATTGTTGTTGTGATCTTTGATTTGAGTTTTGTGTTATGATGTAAACTTGTATATACTTGTTGCTGCTTTCTTGGCCAGGTCACTCTTGCAAAAGTGATTTTAATCTCAACGAGTTTTTAACCTGGTTAAATAAAGAAATGAATAATATGCAGAAAGTGTGCATTGGCTTTGTGTCCCAGCCCTGTTTCAACAGCAGAGCATCTCCTGGAATAAAAGAAAATATGTTTTCATTGGAACAGCACCAGTAATTATTGCCACAAAAAAACAATAGGACTTAATATATAATCTTATATATAATTTTAGGATTTACCTGTAATGAGTTTATCACAAGCTTTTATTTGTAAAAATGTTAAGTTGTGTATTATTTATAATAATTAATGTATTTATGCATTTATTATGAAAATATTTATATCAGCAGACAGTGACTGCATTCACAAAGAATGTACAGAATGAGTATCAAACAGACTAATTATAAATCAGCTGACGCATGAACAGGTTTCCCTAAACACCACATATGTGACCCTGGACCACAAAACCAGTCTTAAGTCGCTGGGGTATATTTGTAGCAATAGCCAAAAATTGTATGGGTCAAAATTATTGATTTTTCTTTTATGCCAAAAATCATTAGGACATTAAGTAAAGATCATGTTCCATTAAGATATTTTGTAAATTTTTCTTATTAAATATACCTGACTATGACCATGTTAATATGTAACTGCAAACATGTTTTGTCATTTATCTTTGCAAAAAAATTATAATAATAATAATAATTACATAATCAAATGTAACCAGTGTGTTTCAAAAGTAACCTGGCAGTACATACTTGAATTGTTACTAGATATTTGCTGTCAGGTGCAAAGTGAGCAGAAATATTTTATTTCTTTGCCTGAAGGAGAATGATATTATGGCTTTATCTTTTGTGATTTTCTTAACTTTAGCTCGACGCTGTTTGGCAGACCGTACTTGACCAGCTCCTGTTTTATCTGGGGTGAAAAAATAAAAAATGGACATAGATCAAATCTTCCCCATGTTGTCTATTAGCACCACATTTTGTATAAATATTCGTCTTGGTGTCTTACTTGCTGTAAAACAATCTGAAGGTTTCCAGTATCTGTTAGGTCAGAAAATGAGGAAAGTTTTGCTTTAAGTCCAATGATGTACTCTAAAGGGAAAAACACATACACACAGAATGTTGAATTATTTGTTGAATGTGTACATGTTGTACATATGTACTGGTTTCTAGTACGGCCTAACGAAACAAGTTATATGTGGGTGAAATCAGGTTTGACGTGTTTGCTGTGTTGAGACATGTCATAACATTGGTTTGTAAAATAATCTTTTCCGGGTATAGCACATTTTACGATGAACAAATTGAGTGAGTAGCAAGGTTACCTTTGTTTGACTCTAATCCACCGTCCACCCTGAAGGCCCATCGACCGGGAACATTGACATTACTGGAGTTCCTGAGGTTTGAGATGGAGCTGCCATTGATTGATCCAGGAATCACAAAGTATTCCGTGGAGTTTGCTGTGTCATAACCAGCCTAAAAGTGTGTCAAAATATTATTCATATAATCAGTATTTATAGAGGACATATACTTTTAAACAGTAGTGAATAGTAACATTTTGTTCTAAATATTGAAAAGTTTCTTTTACCCACACCGGATGTCCAGTTACAGCAATATCACCATAATTCATCAGAATAAATGATAAATTATGGCCTGAAATTAAAACCACTTGAAACAATGTTTTCTGAAAAGATTGAAAAATATAATTGCTATAAACCTAGTGTTCACTGTTTATGAGCATTATTACACAGCTCTCAGGAAAACTTGATTCTGATTGGTCAGTCGTGGCATGCTATTCCCTGATAACAACAGTTGTCATTAGCAACGTCGCATAACACCAATAATCTGCACTGTTAAAAATTGTCCTGTTAAAAAACAGTAAAGAACTGGCAGCTTGGTTGCCAGCAAGTAACTGTAAAATTAACTGTGTCTTACTGTTGGTGAAATTTACAGTTGACTACTGTTTTTGCAAATACAGCATAACACTTTTTTTGCTCTTCTTCACAACTAAACAAACAATGTGTAAACTACAATACAAATATACTATACCATTGTGTACGCTATTGAGTAATGCCCTGCTAGTAAAAAGGACAACATTTTCTTCTTGGTTTTTAATATATATTTGTACCCTTTGAAATAGTGACTTGAAATGTAACACAAGTAAAGCAGTTTTAAAGTGTTGATTCAAAACTTGTTTTGCTTTATTAAAAAAAAAAAGAAGAAGTGGTCATAACAGAAATAAACTCAATATATTCCCCAAATCAGATTCTGACTACAGAACATTATGAAAACAAATTGTAAAATAAAGCCCAAAGCTTATTACATTTATGACAATAAATGTACATTTCAGCTGTATAAATGATAAATAAATTGCTTTAACTCTTTAACAATTCATTCTAACAGGTCATGCAGGCTGTCCAAAAAAATAACTCTGGACACAAAGATTAAGTGGAAAACTTAGAGAACACCTGAGTAAATGTTTTTGAGTGAATAGAAATTAATGAATACCTGAAAAAATAGAGATCAAGAGACTGTGTGTGGGTGTGTGTGCACGCACATTTTTGTGACAAATGAGGACATACATTTGTATAATGACAGGTATTACAAGGAGAAGGTGACTTTTCAGGACATTACCCCATGTCCCCACTTTTCAAAAGGCTTATAAATCACACAGAATGGAGCGTATTGAAAATCTGAAATAGCACAAAGTTCCCTGTAAAGGGTAGGTTTAGGTGTAGGGTTGGTGTAGGGCAATAGCACATACAGTTTTTAAAGTATAAAAACCATTATGCTTATGGGATGTCCCCACTTTTCACAAAAACAAACGTGTGTGTGTGTGATGTGAGTGTGTGTGTGGTCTGTGGTGTGTAATAGACTGCAGACACGAGGGTTCACGGTTTTCTTTTTCTGGGTGACCTTCCCCATCAGCTTTGATATGACTCCTCCAGCCCTGGTCCCTTTTCCGGATTTATCTCGATTAACCACCTGAAAAACAAATGTGTGTGTTTAGAATTAGTGTGGAGGGGAAAAAAAGATGGTAACACTTTATCTTAGGGTCTCTTAACTAGTTGCTTATTAGCATGCATATTACTAGACTATTAGCCATTTATTAGTAGTAATTAAGCACATAGTAATGCCTTATTCTGCATGACCTTATTCTACATTCCTAATCCTACCCAATACCTAAACTTAACAACTACCTTACTAACTATTAATAAGCAGCAAATTAGGAATTTATTGAGGGAAAAGTCGTAGTTAATGGTGAATAAGTGTTCCCTATTCTAAAGTGTTACCGAAAAGGGTACTCACGGATAACATATAAATATTAAAAGTATATAAAATTATATTCTTGTATCAAGAACACTTCACTTTACTTTGTCAGGAAAGGAAAGCTTTCTTAAGAAGCTCCAACACTCAGATCTTTTGGACTGAATGATGTGTTTCAGTCTAGATTAAAGATATCTCTTTGTTCAAGCATTGACATAACACATCTTATACCCTACTATTTTAGCCATGTCTGATAGAACTGTAACATATGCACATGATCATCATTTTAATGCAAAGGAGGATGGGTCCTAGATGAATCTGCTTCCTTTCAAGGTTTCCACCAACACCTCACCACCGATAGACATTTTATTTCCTTGACATTCACCTACTGCTCACTGGGGCTCAAATATTTGATAGGAAATTTCTCTATTTGATGCTAGATTCCCTGTTTATTAGGGCCAAATGTTTCAATGAAACATACATTTTCTGTATAGCTGCTTTAAAAATATATGTATTGTAAAAAGTGATATAGAAATAAAATGTGAAGTGAATTGAATGTATGCATCCAAGTATCTAACCTTTGAATAAATTCCAACGTGCATGCGTCTTCAGCTTGGTATTGAAGATTGAAATTGTTGTAAGTAGAAAAATCAGCTGCAAGCCCAGACAGAAAAGCCGGCTGGATGCCCTCACAAATGATGTGCTCCTCAAGGCTGATCATCCAGTGCTGGATTCTTCTTCCTGGTGTTTCACCTGAACCTTTAAAAAGAAAAACACATTTAATGTTTTAATTTAATTCACATTTAATTTCAGCATTGACATAACATTAATTTGACATTGCCAGATTACAAATGAATGCAAGGAAAACTAAAATCATTTTAAACAGTCACAGAGTTCAGCACTTCTAACATAAGAAAAGCATTTCAACATGGACTGGTCTGGACAGACCTTTAAGTCAAAATGTTTATACTGTAAATTGTGTATTGTAAAATGTATTTTCATTTATATTCAGACAACAAAGAAAGCCCATCCACTGAAAGTCCACACAGGTGCATGGTAAATAAAAACTCAATTTCAAACATGCTAGCTTTACACATGAAAACATTGGTTCTCATACTTAGCTTTCGTGTTTACATTTTTAAGTGCTCCAAGCATATGATTTCCGATTCAGAAATCCAGCTAATAAGTATTCTAACACTTTAACTACAAAACCAACATGGATTGATGCAAAAACATAACCAACATAAAAACATAACATAAAAACCCCCTTAGAATAAACATGTCATACTAGAACATGCTTACCCAAATTTGCAATCACAATGACACCGAAATTTGAGCTTGTTCGTTTGTTTTTTTCAAACAGTGGAGGTTTAACGCGTTAGCAAATTCTGCAAACTGATAGCCTATTAGCAAACAACACCGGCCATTTCAGCATGTTACAGAGACATCAATGTGATTTCAATGCAACAGTGTTTGAAAACTTAACTTTGCATAAGAAGTATCTCATAACGAATGAAACTCACCCTGTAATTGGGAATAATATAATCCGAGTCACAGAGTCAGAAATCCAGTGGCACTCGATGATGTCGTATTTGGCACGTTTATCACTGAAAAGAGCAAATAAAAGATAGTGTCACTTCTGATATCCACTAAACAGATAGTTGCAGTAGCAAATGTAATGTATTTTGTCTATGAAATCGCGCAAAGCAAAGGGGAACTTACCTGTTAACAAGACGGATGAAAGTCCCGGCGTGCTCACTGCAGTTTACAAAAATACTGGATAGTAATGTTTTATTTCCTTTGAGTTATAAATACAGTAGAATGCCATATATTGTGTCTACGTCATTTCACAAAAACGAAAAAAAAAAAACAGTAATGTACTGCTTTTGAACATAACAGGATTATACTGTTGAAATTCTGCCGTAAATTAACAGCAATTTTTAACAGTGTGGGTATTTGAGGCCAGCAATTATTTCACATCTCTCATAACCCACCACTACACTCTCTATAGTTTCATTCAAGTCCTATTATCTTGTTCCAGAGTAATTGACTGTATTTACTGTAAACTGAAACATTTATTAATAGTAGGCCTGCAGTACTATTGTTGAGGTTATCAGTTTGCCAGAACGATTGTTGCACACGGTAATAAATTTAAGGATTTAAGATTTTAAAATCTTTCTTCTCAAATTTTATGTCCTAGTCTTTATTATTGTGGTGAAAAGCTGTGTAATTATGACAGTGCATTATGCCTTAATTGTCCATCTTGTCTGTCCATTTGATAGGAACTGCTTTTCTTTGCGGAAGCTTTGCGTTTAAAGAGCTAATAAAATGCGTCAACTGAAATCTAATCTAGTTGCAATTTAAGTTAACTGGTTTTAAATTCAAAACATTCTTCCAGTTTTACAACTTCATGCAAATAATTCCATTTTTACTTATATTTCTAAATCAAGAAGGTGTGCACTAAACAAATAAAAGTAACATTTTACTCAGCAATGCACAATTCAGTTAATTAAATTATTTGAAGCTTTTTTTGACATAAAATAGTAACCAGCGATTCAAAAAATCGGCATATTGGAACAGATTAGCAATGCTACACAACATCATTTATGTGCACTTCTTAGCCCATATAAAGTATTAAGATGCTTTTAAACATTTCAGAATGAGGTATATGATATTGTGATATTATTTGAGTGTTGATTAGGTTATGTGATGTCAAGCCTCGTGTCTGTTTTTTTTTTTTTTTTACAAAGATGTTTAAAAGACATTTTACATTATGTATTGTAATCTACTTTTGAATATTCCTATCACTGAAAATATTAAGGGTGTTTAAAAGCAAAAATAAAAGTATGTAATAGTATGTTTTTCTTAAGTTTGGTTAAAGCAAAAGGAGTTTACAGGTTTACTTTCATTTTTCACATACTACAGATCTGGTTAGTTGAAACTCCTGCAGCTCTTACAGACAGTAAGACAAAGAGGTTAAAATAAAAAGACAAAGAAAAGAGGAGGATCAGTGATCCTTACTAAAGTGTATGGATGTTGGATTTAAACATAAAGAGTTCTTCCTGTCGAGTGACATTCCTTTTCAGAATTGAATTGTGGATTAAGTAAAAGCAGTCACATTTCAGAATATCAAACTTACTGTGCTGGTCAAAGCATAGTAAGCGACTTTATTCCACGTTGCAACAAAGACCCAAGAAGCAGTGAAGGTCCAAATTTGGGAAATGTGTGTTTATATCCTGAGTGGTGCGTGTGAGAACATTTCCACTGGAGTACTGACGATATGAAACAACACTTCCGAGGTGATTGTCAAGGTCAGTCCAGAGACCAGCAATTATATCTTGGCTTCCCTCAGTGGGAAATGAGTAGGGAACATATTTGTTTGAAGCCTGGTTGAATGTGAGGTATCCATTATTATTCACCTGAAACATGATAAACACTGTCAAAATCAAATAATAATAATACATTACATTTATATATCACTTTTCTAAACACTCAAAGCCATACACATATTGAAGCTTGGTCAGGACCACTTGGCGTCGCTTTTTGACGCTCAAGGTACCCCTTAAAGCAACTTACCCCGTTGCTTTAAATAGGAAACCCTTAGCGTCAATATGCCGATGCCATACTGGGAATTTTATAGTCATAGTTAAATTATATATTGGGTAATAACATTGCCATTATTGCATATATGTTGGGGTGTGATTTTTCAATGTAAACAGCCACAACAGTTTTATTTATATTGCATTATTTACACATTTATGAACACATAACCCAACCCCTGTGTGATGAAGGGTCAGAAACGTCTGGATCCATTTGCGATAAAACTTTAATGGTGCAAGATGGGCAGGGTCAAAACAACAGCGTAGAGTATCACAAAACACAATCCAAAATCAGTAACAGATACCAGGCTATGGTCGGGGCAGGCAGCAGAGAATCAAAGACGGAGAAGCAAGCTCAAAGGTCCAAAGGCAACAGGCAGGCAATCAGAGAAAAGTAAACAGTCCTAGGTCAATACACGGGGAATCAAAGAATCAGAAGAACCGCTCAGAAATTGTGGCCGGCGCTAACAATACTTCGCAATGGTTGATGAGAAGAGCACAGCTTAAATAGGGAATGGAAATGACAAACACCTGGGGTAGGTAATCAGGCCAAGGCACGGGGCATGTGGGTAATGTGGTCCATAATGGTATTAGTACTCTGGTGAGGGTGCCTTCCGGTGGCGATCGGAGAGAGCCACAGAGGTGCGGTTTGTGACACCCTGCCCCTAAACCTACCATTTGTCAATAAAACACAAGATATAACAGGCAGATACAACTACCGTCATAATTTATTTAAAAAATATTAATATTCCAAGTCTTCCGAGGCAAAACATTTGATTTGTGAGAGAAATAGACGCGATCGCCGTCTCCGTCCACCGTTAAACTCATCCTGTATGCTGCAGTCTATGCGTGAATTCAAAAAATGCTGCCAGAAGAAGCCTTACGTCAGCCTTGGTTGTGAAATGCTATTGGCTCTTGTGTGTCTCGTGACCAATTGCGTCATGCTACGGGACTGGAGTATCTTTTTGAATGAGATGCGAGCACGTTAAGGTGGTCTAAACCACAATTAGGGTTGTCTATACTGTGTAGGGCTGTGGCCCTCCAGGAACTGAGTTTGACACCCTTGGCCTATCCCATTTTTGTGCCCCTCCCACTGTTAAAAAGTAACTAAGTAATTTTTACTCTGAGTAAATTTTAAATGAGTTACTTTTTACTTTTACTTGAGTAGATTTTTAGACTGGTACTTTTACTTGTTCTTAAGTAAAATTTAATTAATGTAATGGTACTTTTACTTGAGTAAAATATTTTCGTACTCTTTCCACCTCTGCTGATTTGTCTCTAGTTTTGTGTTTTGTTAGGGTCTTTGTGACTATTTGTAGCACGAGGCAGTACCTGCAACCCAATCAGGTTGCTCAGGTAGTCCATTCATACATGCCATCATAAGGAGGTTTGGTGCGTCTCCCTGCAGAGTTTCAAGAGCAAGGAGGAGAAATTTTCAGAACCATTGTCAGACCTAATGTTGGACCCCATGTGGCCAGAGTGTGTAGGCAGTTTCTGGATGACAAAGACAGTGATACCACACAGTGTGAAGTTTTCAGCAAGACCTGCGCAGCCTCTCTGCCGCCCCACAGACCGTATGACTGTGCAATTGATCTGCTACCAGGTACCTCGAGGCCCTCCTCGAGGAAGACTTCATTCCCTCTCCAAGCTAGTTTGAGCGCCTATCAGCAGGGAGGGGGGGAAAAAACGAGCTGTGCGAGCATCTTCTGGAGCAGACAGCGGCAAACAATAAAGGTACATTTTCTTTCTTTTTCTGAAATCACTCACCATTATACTGTACATTTGTTTATAGTTTAAATATTAAACGAGTTTAGCTAGAGTTTAGGGTTAAAGCTAAACACTGCAGGACAGTGGCCCTCCAGTACCAAGTTTGCCCATCCCTGCTTCAACTCACAAAGAGGCTTTATAAAGATTTATTAACCCATTAATTAAATAGATTATTATGAGAGTGTCATATACAAGATGATTAAATATATTTGTTATTATATTTAAATTATTAACAATGTACAGTATAACAGTGAGTGATTTCAGATAAAGAAAGAAAATGTACCTTTATTGGTATTTGCTGCTGTCCGCTCCAGAAGATGCTCGCAGCTCGCAAACGTTTTTATTATTTTATTTTTCCCCTTCTCGTTCGGGTGCCAACTGATAGGCACCTAATCTACACTGTAAAGAGATTGCTGTACATTTTACAGTAGCTGGATGTATTACTGTATCTCCATTTAAAGTATTATTACTGTTCAGTTTATTTTCATTTTTTGCCTGTATAAAACAATCTAATTGCAGTACAACACTGTATACCATATTTTTTTTACAACCCCAACCCCATAAAATCACAGTAACTCATTAGCATTTGTCTTTATAATATTCTTTTTTATTGTTGAACATTTTCTTTTTAAAAATAGAAATTACAAATCTTCATCTCTAGCATGCACTAGCTGAAAAAGGGCATCACCACAGTCCCCTGGGGACTTTGTATCTGTAGCATGGCATAATAGGCGTTACAGAAATAAAAATATAGGAAAAATTAGTTTGTGGTGTTGTGTTTAATTTCAGAAATTTTGGCAAAGTTGACAAGCTCTCTGATGAGAAACACCATGAGGAGATTCAGGCTGATGCTTTTTCTTTGCACACTCTTTCCAGAATACCATCTGATCTGTGACTCAGGGTCAGGGTTGATTCTCGGAATGAACCTGCAAGCACAAGAAAAAAAAAAGAAAAAAAATTAGGTAGGTGCATAATTAGTTGATAATCCATCACAAATCATTAAAGCTCCATTCTTTATAATGCATTCATGTAGGTCAAACAGTACAGCTAAGTCAAATCACCATTATTTATATAGTGCCTTTCACAATGCAGATTGTATCAAAGCAGCTTTACGGTATTAAACAGGAAAATGGTGTGTCAAAATAGTGTGCCATTCTCCTCTGGCCAGACGAGACCAGCTGTTTAATTCTAGGCTGCAGCAGAGGACTCATCTGGTTACCAGGGTCTTGTCCCGATGGCCGTCTACGTGACGAGGTCTTCACTGGGGATCTGTCTCTGGGGCTCATCTAGGTGTCCTGGTCTCCGCTGACGCTCAGGGCTGTAGAGGTCAATTCTAGGTGCTGATCCACATCTGATCTGGATACAGACTGGATCTGGTGGCTACGGTGACCTCGGAATAAGAAAGAAAACAGACTAATATTAGCATAGATGCCATTCTTCTTACAATGTAACATGTACATTGGAGTGTGTTATTGGAAATGTTCCCGGTTCTGGATCACCTAATTAATGCAGCCTAACAATCCTTTAACGGATTTGAATATTAGAAGCATATTAGTGTATTATGTGTAAACCAGGTTAAAGAGATGGGTTTTTAATCTAGATTTAAACTGACAGAGTGTGTCTGCCTCCCAAACAGTGTTAGGTAGATTGTTTCAGAGTTTGGGAGATAAATAGGAAAAGGATCTGCCAGCTGCAGTTGATTTTGATATTCTAGGTATTTTCAAATGGCCAGAGATTTGAGCACGCAGCGGACGTGGAGGACTATAATGCAATAAGAGCTCGCTCAAGTACTGAGATGCTAAAACATTCAGGGCTTTATAAGTAATTAGCAAGATTTTAAAATCTATACGATGTTTAATAGGGAGCCAGTGCAGTGTTGACAGAACCGGGCTAATATCGTCAAACTTCCTCATTCTAGTAACTCTAGCTGCTGCATTTTGGACCAGCTGGAGTTTGTTTATTAAGCACGCAGAACAACCACCCAATAAAGCATTACAATAATCTAACCGGCAGAACACACGTGTGCACACACACACACACACATAGCTTTGACATGGACATTACTACATTCAACATATGCATGTGGTATAAGATTCTTGATCAAATATAACAATTCATTTAATTAAATTACTGGATAACTTCAGAACCAAAGTGTTAAAAACACAACCCCATCACAATCTCACAATGCCATTATGATCAAATAAATAACGGGGTTGAGTGTGATAGGGTTGTAATTTTTTGCTCAAAACGGCCCCTGCCTTAAATGTAGTGAATAACAGGAGAGCATGGTATGCATGATATTAAGAAATCATGTATATTGTTAAAATAACAAAGATCATTTTCATAAGTAATCGTTTTCTATCTTTATTTGATGTAACGGGGTCGAGTCATTAAGCTTGACAATCACAATATCACAATATTAATAAGTTATAGTTATAAAAGAAGGTGGTTACTTGCCTATGTCTGCTCACAATGTTGTTCAGAAGAGTTATATCATGTCACTCGCTGTTCACACACTGCTAGAAAAACTATATGTAAGAAAACATTCTACAAGTGTGCAAATCTCATTGCTAGAATTCACATACTGATTTGCGGATGTACAAAATTTGTCTGTGACTTAACATTTTTGATGCAGGTGTGTGAATGTTGTTTGCACTATATTCACCGCAGCAATAGTAGCAAAACATGTGAGCGTACCAGTTTCTTGATTTCTGATTCATGGAATAGGATTTGTGTATCTGCAATGAAGGATTCGAGAAGGTGTAACTGTTGTGTTGTGTTTGTGGTAGAGAGAAAAAAATCTACAAGTTTGCAACTTTTTCTGTGACTTCAAATTTACTGATACACATGTATGGCTATTCTCTACAACTACAAATTCCGCTGTCACAGACGCTCAGTTGTTTTGCACCAAAAATACCTTCATATATCTCTGATTAGAATTATGCCTAGTTCAAAATCAATAATAGATGCAGGGCTCTCAAGTCTCACGCAATCGGAGTGAGACTCACGCATTTCAACCAGTTCACACGCTCTCACGCCACACCTTGTATTTCTCACGCTGAGAAGGGATAACTTGTCCCGCTACAATTACTATACAATTAATATACCATTAATAGATGAGGGAATATTGAGGTAAGTTTTCTGCCGAGTTCATAGCTCTCTCGACTCTGTAGCTATAGAGTTAAATGCCACCTACCAGCCAATCAGAAATTAGGATGTTGTTGTTTCCGTTTAAATTATGCGATTCTGCCGCAAGCGGGTTCGTTACTAACGCCCGTTTCACACCGCAAGCTTGAGCTTCGCGGCAGCATCACGTCAGCGTAAATACAGCGTCACTGCATCTGCAGACTCACCAGAGTATTCACACTGGAAGCGTTTGTTCAGCGTCACAGCAGCGGCTCCAAAGCGACATATTTCTTTACAAAGACAACTATAAATTAGTTTTTAGAAGTTGGTCAGTTATAAACTTGAAAGTTTTGAAGTCTTGGGGATTAGCCTGTAAATGGTCAACAACAAAAACATCTCCTATCATGTTGTTTCAGTCATACTCAAATATAGAAAGTGCTGTTTATACTGTTTTTTTTTTTAAATTATTATTATTTTTTAATAATATATACTTTTACCCATATCTCCATTTCTTATAGAAGCTGTCAATAATGAATGAATAATGAATTTATTATGTAGGCCTACTGTATATACTCCATTGTAACTTAAGATCCTGAGCAAGATGAATTGTTCGTTGTGAGTTTGATAAAATGCTTTAAGTTATAATTTGCTTATGGCAATTAAAAATGAAAAACAAGTTTAAATGGGTAAATATTGTACACATTTTTAATTGTTCATTTTCTTTCCTGACATACTCCAATTCGTCTTAAAACACACTAGGCATGCTTATTCTGTGCATTTTTAGCACGTTTTGTGTGAAATATTTATTTTGTCCATCAAAAGTGTGCTGTCACTTTAATTGAGCGTGAGCGGCGCAGCAAAAATAGACTCGGCGCCGAAACCATCGCTGCAGCGCCGCTCACGCGACGCTCCTGCTCCCGGTGTGAATGCACTCATTTGTTAACATGGGCGCCGAAAAAAATACGCGCTGCTCACGCGCCCCTCACGCTTGCGGTGTGAAACCGGTGTTACGAGATTTTCGGTTTCCGAGATTTTCAGTTTCAGTGGGCGGAGCATACATGAATATGAGTTTCCCGGACATGCGCGTGGAACTGACAAATTCAGTTTACGCTCCTTGTATCTCAGGTTTAATGGAATATTTTTAAAAGGTAAATATATTTAGAGCGTTGCATAAACCTATGCCTAAACTACATTTCGTAACAGTTTTGATTAGTTTGCAGTATTTTGTTCACACAAACCTTCAAGTCGTCCCTGACTGGATGATTGCAGACATTCTTTGTGTAATGTTAGGATAAATCACCGCAAACCAGTTGTATACATTGATTTCAGTTCGTTAATTGTGCTGTTCATTTGTTGCTCGCAAAGCTTTAAAACTGTGTCTTATTAATTGTTATAATTTGTTGAATACATTATCTGCTACAAATGAAATAAACCTATATGAATGTATCTGTGGACATATTTTTGTATAGGGTGTGATCCATGTCTTAACTTACTCTGTTATATATGTTTCCCATATATAATATTTAAACATTTGTACAAACAAATATAAATTAAGATGATCACAAGTAAAGGTGTAAGGTTTCCTTGCACAGTGAAACCAAGAATCCCAGAACACCTGGATGATTATGTCTACACTGATTTCCAATAGTAGTGCAGATATAGACATGTGAACCAACAACCATTTCAATTATTTATATCTTCTGTTACCTTTTATGTTTTAAAACGGTCATCCTCTGGCAATGAATGAAATAACACCATATCAGTGGCCTAAGAAGAATTTTGCAACCTACACTGATGTTATTCTCTGTCATCTGTTCTTTGACCATGTGTTGCACTGTACTTATGATACACAATGATGATCATTTATACAAATGCATGATCTATTTTGATGCACAACATTATAAGCCATAAAGTTTAATAAACATATATTATTAATTAGGCTTTAAATAGAGGCACTTTTCTATAAATATAAAGTGGAATAAAGATTGGATTGTGGCCTTGACTATCTTTTGATATCTAGATGTTGCTATAATGTGTGTTGGTGTGGAAGTTTGATATTATTTGAGACAGTGACATTTTATTTTTAAAAATATGAATTCAATAATGATTCACACTCAAAATTTAGTCATGGAGGATGTGATTAATATAAGTTTTCCTCAGTTTTGAGTATGAATCACTATTGAATTCTTGTTACAAACTAAGAAGATTTATGCACCAAAACAAGACTACATAGGAGAAAAGAGTGTGATGTAAATATCCTTTTTGGATCTGCTGTATAAAAATATGACACATAATAAAGTTATTCTAAGATCATATGTAAGAGGTAAAACAACAACAACATATTTCTAAACTTGATTCTGGCATTTGACTAGTGACATTACCATTCAAAGGTTTTGGGATTACTATGTTGTTGTTGTTGTTTTAGTATTATTATTATTTCATTTTATTATTATTTTTTAAGAAATGTATGCTTTTGTTTGACAGGGATGCATTTAATTAAAAATGACAGTAAGTACATTTATAATGTTACAAAATATTTCTATTTCAAATAAATACTGTAGAACTTTCAGTTCATCAAGGAATCTTGTTACTGTGTAATGGTTTCCACACTTCATTAAGCACAACAATTTTCAACTCTAATAATAATCAGAAATGTTTCTTGAGCAGCAAATCAGCATATTAGAATTAATTCTGAAAGATCAAATGACACTGAAGAGGAAAAATTGAAATCTGACATCACAGACCTTAAAGCCTTAGTAGGCTAATCAGAATCAGAGCTTTATTGCCAAGTGTGTTTACATACACAAGGAATTTGTCTTGGTGACAGGAGCTACCAGTGCAAAGAAAAAAATGATAATACAGACATACATTAAATTATATATATATAGAGAGAGAGAGAGAGAGAGAGAGAGAGTTGCTGTTAATAAAATAATTTTGTTAACATCAAATTAGTTGCATATTCTATTCCATAAAATGCCGTGAAGGCCTATTTGTTTTCTCATTTACAGTGTACCAAATATAGGCTACTTTATACACTTTTGTCCATACAAATTTGTTTAATCCAAAATTTTGCTTATGTATTAAAGGAACACTTTCATCCATGTGTGTGGTCTTGGATTCCTGTTCATTTTGTAAATATAAGTCAAACAGTTTGAAGAATCACACCAGGGTAGATTAATAAGGATTAGTCCACAGATACAAGTTCATTTCAGCTGTTGCACTCAAAAGATAACAATAGCAGTTTTAAAGCATTGCAAGCTAAGCTACAGCACAACAAACTGAATTCAATACAACTAGCTGAGGTTTGCTGTGCTTATCCTAACATTACACAAAGAATGCTTGCTATCATTCAGTCAGGGACGACTGCACAAAACGTGCAATTAATAAAAACGTTATAAACCGTTACAAAATGATGAACAAATAGGCATACGTTTGCACAACGCTGAAAATATTTTAAAATATTCCATCAAACCTGCTGAGATACAAGGAGCGTAAAATTGTCAGTTCCACGCGCATGTCCGGGAAACTAGTTAATATTCATGTATGCTCCGCCCACTGAAACCGAAAATCTCGGAAACCGAAAATCTCGTAACACCGGCGTAAGCAACATGGATGCGCGCGCACATGGAGTGTAAACTGGAAGAGAAAGATCTGATGAATGCTGTAGGTAACCCCTTCATTTATTTTTTCGATTTTAAGATTCCTCTACGAAATCACTTGCCTGTGAAAAGATAGTGAGAGCTGATGTTGGGGAATATAGCCAAATTCGCGCTAAAGTATTACTGATGCAGTCAAAAAAATAAAATAAAAACCTCTCCAACTGCTTTGCAACCAGTAGCTTTAACTTAGCTTTGGCTTCCTGAAAGGAAAGTACTAGAGATGTTATAACAGTTGGTGAATCTGATAAAAGACAGACAAATTCATCCAAATAAAATAAATTGTTTTACATATTTAAAAAAGGATCAAAAATACAAAGAAATTTGGCCCCAAACATGCCAACTGAAAAGCAGTGCTCAATGTACATACTGTACACACACAGTAGGATTACAGAACTTGTCCTGAACATGTATGTCAAGCTCTCTCTCTCTCTGTGTGTGTGTGTGTGTGTGTGAGAGAGAGAACGAACGAACAAACACATTTCAGCTTATGATTTTATTTTTTTCTGTTGTGTTTGTTGCACATCTTCATGACAGGGGTAGGGGGCTCCCATATAAACCAATATTTGGCTTCCCCAAATTCAAATTCAGATGCAGTGTGTTTTCCATGGTGGGTTTGAACAAAACTAGAAGCAGTTTGGCTCTGGATGGAACGCTATTATCATGACAGTGCTTTATGTGGGAGTCCTCTACCCCTGTCATCAGGCATCAAAATGTGCAATAAACATTTACAACAGAAAAAAAAGAAATGTGTTCTCTCTCTCTCTCTCTCACACACACACACACACAGTTTGACATACATGCTCAGGGTAAGTACTGTAATGTATGTGTGTACAGTATGTACATTGAGTACTGCTGTTCAGTTGGCTCGTTTGAGGCTACATTTATTTTTATTTTTGATACATTTGTATTTTTAAATACATAAATCTTTTTATTTTATTAGAATGAATTTGTCTTTCATCAGATTTACCAAATGTTATAACTTCTATTTGTGCTGGTCAATTACGAACAATAGGTAAAATTGAACTGCTAGCAAAAACTTGGGTGCTGCAAATATTTGAGTTGCTCCTCCCCTTTGTGTGGCCCCTCCCCTAATCTCACTCCAAACTTTCGCTATAACTTGAGAGCCCTGTAGATGTCTTTAATTAGTTATTTTAAACCTCATTTGTAGATATCAGAAACTATTTTCTAGTGGAAATCGATGGAAAAATATGAAGTCAAAATAACATGGTAGATATCTTCAATACATATTCTGAATAGTCATAATATACATTCTGGATATCCAGTGTAACTAGTCATAATCACATTGTAGATATCTTAATTTCAATTACGAGTCAAAATTGCAGAATAGCTTGTCACCTGCTTGTCATGGAAAAGAAAGGAAGGCAAACAGTATTTACATGCTTTCAAACAGCCATTCAGATTTTTGTACTTGCTATGGTTTTTATCAAACAGCACCCAAAAACTTAAAAGCACCATTTTAAGACATTAATCAAACAAGTTGTCAAGACTTCATATAATCTTTTTTCCCACATTCTTGTTGCATTGTTAATTCTTACTATGTGTTATTTTCGACACTATAGTGCACAAAATCTATGTATTAAGTATGGTTAAAATATGAGGATTTTTTAGGTTGCTTAAAACTAGTTGGTAATCTATTAACTACACACATCATAAACCTGTCTTTTTAGGCAAGCACCTGATATGGGTGACATGCTCTGATCTATAATATAGTTGATTAGCTTATATAGTGTTAAGAGTACTTCTTTCTTTAAAGACACACATTTTACTTTCTTTTTGATTTCACCAAATGACTGTTAAAGTACAAAGCAAGTTTTGTCTCCTTACAACTTATGGTTCTAATATACAGTATATAAAAAATTTATTTTTTAATATAACATCTTCTAAAGTCATATGATAGCTTTGTGTGAGAAATTTAAAGGGCATATTCCAGGTTAGAGACTCCAGTGAGTCGATGTAAATAATGTAGGAACTAGATTTTCTTTAAAATAAACTTTAAAATACGCTATTAAGGCTTCTGGAGTCGTTTTTGTGAGAGAATTTTACTTCCGCATCTGAAAACCGCCAAAACCGGAAGTGACGCATCAAAAGGGAGAGCGGCGCATGTTATCCACAGGAAAGCAATGGATCGCAATGACAGTTCGGACGCTGAGGAAATTTTAAATGTTTATTTACACTCGTATGACGGACCACAGATAAAATTATGAGCCTGCTATGCAGCCAAGAGAGCAGGGACAGGTCAGGATTAGACAGAACAACGGTCAGAGGAGACAGATTGAGTTTTGATGTGTGAGGAGAACAGGACAGGTGTCTTGGTGAGAGACCAGTCAGCTTACAGATATACACACACCTTAACTAACGATATGTATTAATCAGGCAATAGCAAAGCTAGTATTGGTCATCTATGAGTATTTATACTTACTAGTAACAGAAACTAATAAGCGTTGATCAGGCGTCACACTCGTTAATATCCGACACTAACGTTAGGTGTAGCTTGTGGTAAATGCGAGGCCATGGTCACAGCTGAGTAAAGTCAGTGCTGCAGGGAGTTAGATGCGTTACACACCGGGTCTTAGTGGAGAATGTGACCCCCACACTTGATGTGCAGTGTCTGAGTCTGCACCCAGGCTTTGAGGCTTGCTGTCTGAACCCGTATGTGCTACAGATAGCCTATATATGCACTTCAGACAGGAGCATGGACCTCTCCAGGCCAGAAGACACATGTATGTTTAGGGCAGAGATCAATTATTAGTCTGAACTGAATATTTGTATGTATAAATACATAGTAAGTTAAAGATTTGAATATTTAAACTTTTTAAAAAATAATTTTCTCAATTACAGGTTGCCTATATTTAGGTCACGACTACCAGTAAATAACACTTCTTGATCCTATTGGTATAACACAATAAATATAGACAGCATACAGGCAAGTTGTCCGCTGGGCCTGTGGTGTTCTGTGCAGGCACATCAAGCAATAGCTGTTGTGTCAACCCTTAGAAGACTTTATAAAGGAAGGAGGAATTTATAAAGATTTTGAATGGCCCCATTTTGGTCACAATAAAAAATAATCACAATCACAAATTGTTTTACTGTATAAAAACTTGTTTATGAAGTTTACATCATATATATATCAAGCAGATCTGCATTTATGGTTAATTCAATTCGTTTTATTTATGCAGCACTAAATTATAACAAATATTTCATAGCACTGATAATACCTAATTCAAAACACAACGTTTTAACTTTAAATGGTGAATGCTGTGCTAGATACACGCCATCAGCCTGATCTTGTTGATCCTCTGGAGGGATCTGGAGAGAGGAGCAGGTGTAGTGGAAGACAAGACAGTGCTGTGTTCTCGTGGAGCCTGAGGTGACCTGCAGTATTCTTCTCTCAGAGACTCCATGAGGCCTGATGCATATGCTGAGAGAAGCAACCCAGACAGCAAGCAGTGTCGGCCCAGATCCGCCCACATCTGGCCTGCATGGATTTCACGCGGGCCAGATGTGGGCCGGATCTGGGCCAACACTATGTTGCTGTCTGGGACGTTAAGATCACATTCACTGCTGACCATGCTTCTCCACTCGGCCTCCATCACATCTGCATCTCCATCAGGAGTGAAGCTGCAGTCCAGCAGAGGTGGTTAATAACAGCTGGCCTCCACTGCTTCAGATCTTCACACTCCCATCTTCTAAAGCCTTATGAACACACCACATGACAAACAATTACCAATTAGTTGTACAAACAATGACACTAAGCTGTAACTAGACTTGATGGTTATAATATTAGCAAACTGAGTTTAACCTACCAGTTATGCCTTCTCATACGGTAACATTTTTACACGGTTTTTAAAAATATTTTTCTAATGCTTACAAGCTAACGTTAGCTGCGGTGATTTTCAACAACTTATACACATCTCGTTGTGTCTCATTATTTAAATAATTATGTTCACTGATTTGGTAGTTAGCAAATGTTAAAAAACAAGACTTACGGTGCACAGTTGACATTTTCGTGGAGCAGCATCTCCGACGGATCCGTGAGCATCATGTCTCCCGCCGGAGGCCGAACACAGGCGGACCGGGACCCGATGAAGCTGCTGTGTGCACCGAGTCTCACTAGGCTCTTGCTTCGGTATCCCATGTGGAACTCATATCGCCGGGATGATAATCCTCCGGTGTAAAGTGATCGTTAAGCTACGCACCCACCGCGTTTCTTGAAGCAGATGCATCAGTGAAGTCCCGTCTCTTCAGCTGCACAAATGCACCGAGGCCCGGAAGATACCGTCCTATTTCTTGTTAGGAAACCTGTGGACTCGATGTCCTGACAGGCTGGAGTTAGTGTTACCTCCACAAACACAATTTACCATGACAATGATAAATTGAAATAAAATTAACTCGAAAACACACTGACTCGCGCCCGCTCCACTGAATACCAGCAGCGCGCGGCACACTACTCCCTTATGTGACGTAATATGACGCGATGTTGAAAAAAAGCGGTTTTTGAGAGCCGTCAAGGAAAGCGTCACTTTTTCTTTTAAATTTGTGCACTCACGTCTTGTAAAACATTTTCAAATCCTGCATTAATGGTTCATATGGTATTTTCATACAAGTTTATATATTCATTTGGAAATTTTTTTAAACCTGCAATATGCACTTTAAGATGTTTTGTACCAACAGTCTTCCTGTTTGAGACCAGATCACTGAACTGAACTTGTGGACCGGACAATTAATGAATCATTCAGACCAGTTTATGATTGTTTTTAATAAAAGGATTCAACTTAAATAACAGATCTGTTCACAAATGTTGGTCACATTGTAGAAATATCATGAACATCCAAAGAAACCTAGTGCGGAAGATTGATTTGAAAAACTTGAAAAGATTGTCCATATGAAAAAAATTGCAGATTTCCTATGATCTTGTGAGGGTCTCTCTCTAATTTTCAGAAAGCTGTGAAGTCAGCAAAATCTAAGTATTTGTCTGAAATTATTAACAACATCTCCCATTGCACAATAACTATTTTCTCCACGATTGATTATGTCCTCAACCCAGCAGTAGACCATGTAAAGCACTTTGGTCAACCTCAAGTTGTGTTAAATGTGCTATTTAAATAAGTAAAAAGAAAGAAAGAAAAAGAAAAAGAACGAATCAGACTGACATTATGGCTTTATTTTTTGTACTTTTCTTAACGTCAATTCGACGTTTGGCAGACCGTACTTGACCAGCTCCTGTTTTATCTGGAAAAAAATGGGCACAAATCAAACCTTCCCCATGTTGTCTATTAGCACCACATTTTGTATAAATATTCGTCTTGGTGTCTTACTTGCTGTAAAACTGTCTGAAGGTTTCCAGTATCTGTTAGGTCAGAAAATGAGGAAAGTTTTGCTTGAAGTCCAATGATGTACTCTAAAGGGAAGAACACATACACACAGAATGTTGAATTATTCACTGAATGTTTACACGTTGTACATATGTACTGGTTTCTAGTATGGCCTAACGAAACAAGTTATATGTGGGTGAAATCAAGTTTGACGTGTTTGTTGTGTCATAACATTGGTTTGAAAAATAATCGTTTCCGGATATAACACATATTATGATGAACAAACTGATAGTAAAGTGTAAGTAAGTAGCAAGGTTACCTTTGTGTGACTTTGATCCACTGTCCACCCTGAAGGCCCATCGACCGGGAACATTGACATTACTGGAGTTCCTGAGGTTTGAGATGGAGCTGCCATTGATTGATCCAGGAATCACAAAGTATTCCATGGTGTTTGCTGTGTCATAACCAGCCTAAAAGTGTGTCAAAACATTATTTATATGAACAGTATGCATAGAGAACATGCATTATTATACAGTAGTGAATAGTAACATATAGTTTTCAATCCAGAAAACAAGTTTGTTTTACCTGCACCGGATGTCCAGTTACAGCAATGTCACCATAATTCATCAGAATAAATGAATAATTACGGCCTGAAATTAAAACCACTTGAAACGATGTTTCCTGCAAAGATTGAAAAAAAGAAATTCACTTATCAAATATTTTTTTTAATAAAATTACATTTTTGTATTATATTATTTTTATAAGCATTACTGACTATTATTTTTACTGTTTTAATGTATTATTTTCTCTGTCACTGTCTTTGTGGATAAAGTGAAAGCATTCACATTTCAAAAGAATATCAGACTTACTGTGTTGGTTAAGCTGAAGTAAGCAACTTTATCCCAAGTTGCAACAAAGACCCAAGAAGCGGTGAAGGTCAGATTTGGGAAATGTGTGTTTATATCCTGAGTGGCATGAGTGAGAACATTTCCACTGGTGTATTGACGATATGAAATGACACCCCTCTCACGGTTGTCAAGGTCAGTCCAGAGACCAGCAATTATATCTTGGTTTCCATTAGCAGGAAAGGAGTAGGGGACATATTGTGATGAAGGCTGGGTGAATGTGAGGTGTCCATTATTATTAACCTGCAACATGAAAAATATTTTCAGAATCAATTATCACTTTATTATGCATTCACCACTCACATTTAGACCTATTATGAAGATGGAACCAAATTCTTACATAAATCTGCCGGTATGTGCGACCAAAGAACAGAAATGGACTCGACAGCTGAATAACAGAAGAGCCTCCATCATCAACAGCAGTATTTCTTGTGTCTTCTGATGAGCCGAACGGGTAGAATATTTCTGGTGCTGTCAAGAGAATAAAAAAAAAAAATGTGTTTACATTTCTGTTTATATTTCACACTGATTTATAAGGCTCATGTTTGACAATGCCTTCTGGTGGTGGACTCATGTGGATGTGACAGTAAAATAATTAACAACTACATAATTAATCTCTAAATGTTCTTGAAGAAACTGTGCACCAGGTAACAGTGTCTAAACTAAACTCTCACTTAGCTTGAGAGATTTTGGGGCCACTTGCCCTTTAATACTCAAATCCCCTCGATATCCATGTGTGGATATAAACATAGGATGACAACATGTGGAATCCAAACAAATATATTTGAGCCAGAGCTGCACACAACTGCTAATAGTAATACACATCCTCTTACCTGATCCACGGTTCACAAGGAAGGCCCAGCGACCCGGAATGTTTACGTTAGTCGTGTTCTTGAGGATTGGGATGGAGCTGCCATTAGTTGAATAATGAATTCGAAAGAAGTCTGTGGAGTTTACAGTGTCATATCCAGCCTATTAAAATCAAGAAAAAAAATTATGTTATGAATACATACAGAGCCCATTCAAAATATAATTTCCATCCTGTGATATTTGTTTTACCTCCACTGGAGAAGATATGGCAACACAGTCTCCATAATTCATCAGAATGAAAGAAAAACCACCTCCTGAAATTAAAACCACTTGAAATGTGATTGCCTGAAAAAAGAAAAGAAAACCTTATGATTGATGGTCTATACAGCCTTCGACCTTGTGTCTGAAAAGAAACGATAAGAAAATGATTTACCGGTGCTGAGTGAAGATTAAATACACTTGTATTCCGTGTTTGAACAAAGTCCCACGTTGCAACAAAGACCCAAGAAGCAGTGAAAGCCCTCTGAGGGAAATACCAGTTTATATCCTGAGTGGCGCGAGTGAGGACACTTCCGTTTGTGTACTGGTGATATGAATAAACGCCCATCCCAAAGTCATTAAGGTTAGTCCAGAGCGGAGCAATGTAATCTTTAGTTCCATTTGTGGGAAAAGAGGAAGGTTGAGCTTCTGGTGAAGGTTGGTTAAACGTAAGGAGTCCGTTATTATTAACCTGGAATTCAAGAAATCAGATCAAATCCAGTATGAATTGGCTTATCACAACATTCGTATTCATATTTAGTCTGGCAATAAAACTGGATTCTCACATATGTGTGGTTGTACGTGCGGCCAAAGAAAGAAAATGGAGTGGAGAAGGCAACATAATCATAGCTTTCATTGTAATTAGTAAATTGTTCTGTGTCTCCTGCCGCCGAGCCGAATGGATAGAACATCGCCAATGCTGCTGAGAATCAACACAAAAAATACAAAACGTTTACATTTCACACTGATTTTTGAGACTCGTGTTTCTTTACATCACGTAAAGACTGACTGTGATTTATATTGACGCAAAAATACAACAACCTTCAGCCACCGAAGCACACAGGTTGGATCCTGTTTGTGACGCCAGAAATGTTAAATCATGAAAGATGTTAAATCAGCTGAAGATGTTATGCTGGTTCACACAAGGTGAGGAGGGTTCGAGTGGACAAACAATTTGTGAGAATTCTGGTTCTAATAAAGGCATGTATTACCTGCCAGTGTTGTTGATGGAGATGTTGATGTTGATGCAGTTGTTGTTGATGGAGGTGTTGTTGTTGATGCAGATGTTGTTGATGGAGGTGTTGTTGTTGATGCAGATGTTGTTGATGGAGATGCTGTTTGTGCAGATGTTGTTAATGGAGATGCTGTTTGTGCCCTGGCTGTTAAATAGAAAGAGAAACACACATTTGCTTTTATTGTCTTTTTCACATTAAGAATGATAATCAAACAGACAGTAATCAAAGCCTTACTGAGTGATAGGACAGATATGAACAGCAGCAGATATGGAAACAGAGTCATGATGATGAAGTCAGAACGTAGGAGTCCTTCTTCTGTAAACAGAAAGCATTGGTAAAATATCTTGCATTATTATAAATGCAAATAATATCAATTTCTGTCTCGCTTTATTTATTGTATGTGCTGAAGATTGTACATGGCATGCATGGATGTGTACATGCACAAAGCTGGGTAGTAACTGATTACATGTAATCTGGATTACGTAATCAGATTCCAAAAATTAAGTACTTGTAATTAGAGTAAATTACATTTTAAAATACTCGTAATCAGACTACAGTTAATTTTTTATGGATTACGTGATTACATATTATTCAAACAATAGCAATAAAGTATTCATAATTCATTGATTCTCCCTAATTTCTCTTTTTCATCTTTTAAATTTTCCTTTCTAAAATAGCGATTATATATTATGTACTGTATGTACTGTATATATAGTCCAGTTTTGTGGACATTCATACAAAGATCAGTCATTAGTCAGGTGGCGACAGCATTGGACCTGTAGGTAACTTTTTCCTCGTCGAAGCAGAGACCAGGAGACGTTGGGATATATTTCATACAGAAGTTACTCTTTATTGAGAACTCGCTGTGCGTCGCTGCAGTCATCCAAGTCTCACTAAAGCAGTGATACATTGTAGTATATATACATTTAGGGGGCAGTGCTTAGGAATGGAAACGAAGCACCTGGGTGACGACCTTAAACAAAGCATGCAAATTAAATATTCAGGTATAGCAACCTGCCTCATTTAACCACTCCTAATCTAATCAGCCTAACTGCCCAAAGATTGGGGCAGGAGCACCAAGAGCCATTACAAACAAAAGGTGAGAGTCTCCGAGAGGGTCTCATTTGACTTACAATAAGAGAACAGGAACTGGCAGGAACCTCTTGCTACAAACTTTGTATAACAAAATCGTTCATCTGATGTCATCATCTTCACCATAAATGCTAAATACAATGTATATAACTTCTTCAGTTTATATACTGTTACATTGGAACCTAGATTTAACATTTTATAAATTTGTAATCCAACAGACCACTGGATTTACAAAACATTTCAGGTTTAAGAAGTGTTTCAACATTGCATCAACTACTGATGAACACATTCATTTTTATTTGAATTATTACTCTATAGGTTTTTTTAACCATGGATTATGAATGATAACTAATTAAAATGCACATATTCACGTTATTTCTTAGTTACATGTAATGCAGGCCTTCCAAAACTTTTTGTCATCTAAACCTTATTCACCAAATATATTTGCTTTAAGTACCCCTGAGATTTTCAAATAAATATTTCAATAATTAAGTATCACATTTGCATGTTCACAGTTTATTTGATGTTGATTAATGATGGCATGCAGGTAAATAAAAAAAAATCATCTTTTTTAGTAAGTGTTTTATTTAAAACAAAGACTACAGAAATACAAAGACGGTTCACTCTTGAATGATATTTGAAGTTATACTTATGAATGGGAGAAACTGCAACGCACAATATGGAGGAATAGTCCCACCTTCCAAATTTCCCATAGAAACCTGACTAGACCAGCCAATGCACAAGCGCAGTCTTAAGCACGTTATGACTCCACATGCGCATTGGCTGGTCTATCCTGAAAAATAAGCTTTTTAAACACTATTTGAGCATAAGAAACAACTTGGTGCAATTCATTTCAGATTTTTGTTGCTGATTTGACATTATGTAATTTAATTGTGAGTTCAGTGAGCAGTTTTTGAGATTTCAGGATTCCCTCATTCATTAAGCTAGGCCTTGTATGAGCTGCCCGGAGGCATTGCAAATATGGCGGCCAAGTGAAGAGACTTTCCACGAAAGAGAGTTTGTTTTCAAATGATTTATTTTCATTACATTTTTTTATGATTTAATTAATTGTCAGCTTTTCATTAAACTCACAACCACCCTGCAGTTACTTTATGAACCCTAGTTTGGGAAACCTTGATGTAATATAATGTTTAATGCACGTCATGTTATAAATTACAATGAATGGAACACGTTTTCTTACTCTTTGCATTTTTTACATCATTATGGTACAAGATAATGTCATTTAAATCAATGTGATAAACGAGTTAAATCAAAAGTAATCTGATTATATTACCTAAAATGTGTAATGTAAGGGATTACGTTACTGACTACAATTTTTGTCATGTAATCTGGAATCAGTAACGGATTACAATTTGTAAGTAATCTACCCAGCTCTGTACATGCATATATGTTTAACAATGTTCCTCTTAATTTTCATCCCAATGTTAACACAAACCATTATAATTCATTATGAAACAGTTTGACAGGTTCATAGAAAAGTTGAATTGATCACAAACTTCGTATGTAATGTTTTAAATCAACCTATTACACTAGACTAATTGTCTAAAAGAATTTATGGAGCCCATCAGCCCAACGTTATAGAGAAAGATTTTACTTACATCAGACAGCCGCTTCTAGGAGGTTCTTGCACCTGCTGTGTGTTGAAGGATGATTTTATATGTCACCCCCCTCCCCCCAAGGGCACAACGTCTTCTGGAATGGAAGAAAACGTGTTTTCATTGGAACACTGCCAGTCATTCAAATGCAAAAAAGTCTAAGTTTAAGTCTATCACAATGTCTAAGAATGTAGAACTATGACCTGTGTATTAATATTGTTAACAGTTCACAATAAGGTCACATTTGTTAACATTATTTAATACATCAAGCAATATATTTTTTACAGCATTTATTAAATTTTGGTAAAAAAAAAAAAAAATCACATTCAAAAATGGGGGTGGAGGGAAGAGTCACCAGATGACTTGAATAGCTCGATTTGGAGAGAGAGAGAGAGAGAGAGAGAGAGAAATAAAAAACAATGATTGGGGTGATTTTGTAGGTGAGTAAATCAGCATAGAAAATAAACAAATTACAAACATAATAGAACAAAGATACAAATGAAATAAACAGAATTTTTTCACCAAAAAACAAAACAAAAAACAAAGACACAATTTCAGTTCTTTTCTACTTTAAACATCATGATACATCAGGAACTGGGTCACTGAGTGTCTCTAATGCCATCTGGTGGGGGAAAATTACATAAAATTGCATTTTAAGGTTACAACCACTAGAGGGACCTATAGGATCCTATGGAGATTCTGAACTGAGCCAAACAAGTGAAACATTGAAACCTACACCAACTTGAGGCTTCATTTAGCTTCTTGAGCTTTCAGAGATATATATATATATATATATATATATATATATATATATATATATATATATATATATATAATAGGGGTGGCATGGTACACAGATGTCACGGTTCGGGGTCACGGTTCTATACGATTTGGTACAACAGGAAAAAAAAAAAATCTACTATGCTCGATTTCTTTTAATTTATTTTCAACAGACAGTAGTACAGTAGTAATACTAAATATTATATGTAAGCAATAAGGTACGAGAGGCCGTGCTGTATCGTGAATAAATCTCGGCTGAAGGGCGTTGTTAGGCACGAAGCGAAGCGGCTTTAGTGGGTGTTTCTCAAACAGAAGGCTGGATCCTACCGAGGCTGCGTCCTTTCTAGTTCAGTCCTTCAGAGTCTTATAGGCTAGACTCCTCCTCAGCATATAAACGCTAGAATGAGACGCTCTAGTAAGTGCGCGTGGCTACATCACATATGTTCCCGCCCTTACCGTCACGGCACAAAAACACTAATAAAACTTCGTTTTGGAAAAAAACCTTTGTATTACAAATCTTTATATTATTTGGCTTTCTATTAATGCAATACAATGAAAAACCGCCATCTATGATCTCCCTGTGGCATAAATTATTGGCAGTTTAGCATTTAGTAAGTAATTTACACCAAAACAAAAGATAACATCTATCTTTTCATGTCCGAAAACATTATTTTTGTCTTAGATTTCATATTAAATTCAGACAAGCTCAGTACTGACTCGTTTTTCGTCAGTTTATTTTCATGAAATGGAATGGGTACAAAGGATTGTGGGTGATTGAAGGTAGCGGAGGATACATCCCATGCATCCTTCAAATTCAGCTGAAAGAAGGACGCGAAACGAAGGCTGTCTTCCAAGGATCCTTCCGATTGAGATGGCCTTCAGCGACGTTTGATGACGTGGCAGCCGAGATATGCAACCTTTGTAGAATGCAGCCTTCCGTTTGAGAAACACCCGTTATCAAGTGCGTTACTCATGGCATTCGCTGTTCTTCTGCTGGCGGTTATCAAACAGCGCTGCATTGCTGCGGGCACCCCCTTCTGGATTGGGGGTGATTTGCCTGTATTCGTTGTAAGGCCTCATGCACCGAACCGAGACGCCCGTACCGTGACGGTTCGGTACGAATACATGTACCGGGCCACCCCTAATATATAAACATTTTAGCCGCTTTTCCACTATCAGGCCGAACGGTTCTAAGAACTGTCAGGTACGTTTCCAGTTGCATTTCCACGTGAGGCTGGTACAGCCCGGCACGAACCGTTTTCGGCCCGGAATTCTCGGCACGGTTAGACAACCGTGCTGAGCCGTGTGTGTAACGTCGCCACTCAGGATCTGTCACTTGTCTGTTGCCTGGCTGCTAGTTTCTCCGTAGCTTGCTAAGCATGCTATTTTGAGCAATGTAAACACAAATTAGTAATAAAATCTAAAGAAATTTCTGATCATCCTCCATAACACGGTGGCTATTTACACCTCATATCATATGTAAACACTTGTGTTACCACGGCAACGACTGACGCATTTGAATTGCATTCCAAAGAGATCCGTTATCAGCCCCGCAGTGGAAAAGGAAACCATAACTGTACCAGCCGGTTATGCAAAGAGAACCGTTCAGCGCGATGGTGGAAAAGTGGCTTTTGTTTTGCGAGGGAACGCAAAAGTTTTGCAAGAGAACACAAAACATTTGAAAAATATTTTTTCCTCCCACCATGTCCCTTAAAGGGCTCCGTAGTAAACAGATTTGATTTTTTTTGTTTTAATCACCGTATTTGTTAATATAGCCTAAGCGTTTTCTATGGGGGAGAAAAAGCTTAACGTGCAGGGTGTGGCATTCATATTCTGGGCTATTCTGCTTTATTAATAGTAATATTATTAATAAGGTTATTAATATTAGCCTAATAATTCTATTAGTATTTACTATTATCGAATTTGGTCCTCCAATGTCACTGTTTTAAAACATTAAGTCACATTAAGCATTTAAGAATGTCCCAAAACCGTGCCTTAAACTAAGCACTGACTGTATTTCTTTATACTTGAGTCCAAGTTCAAAATAAAACTCTATGAACCGCTCCATTGTGAACATACAGATCTGTATGAACCACTGCAAGCTGTAAAGTAAACAGAGAAAAAAAAAATCACATTTTAGAACAATTAAAATATTTTAATTATTTTAATTTAGCCTAGCCACGGCCCCCCTGCAATACCACTACGGCCCACAGTTTGGGAAGCACTGACTCAAAACAACATTACTGAGCATAACTTCACACGAATAGTGGCTGGAATAAAATCTACTAGGATTTACACGTCAAAAATCTGAATATTGATATTCATTGATTATTAATTTGAATCCACTGACACTGACACATCAAATGAGAATCAATCTTGAACTGAACTGAGCTGAATAATGAAACTATTGTCATTCTGTAAAGTTTTCATCATTGATTCTGCTGCTTTGAAAGAATCCCTATGGTATAATGTGCTATAGAAATAAAGGTGACTTGATTATTATAGTATTATTTCCATTAAGCCACAAATTAAGATGCCCATATTAAAAATGTTTTACAAACAGAAAGAAACAGGAAGAATCATGCACTGAGATGGAATATGACATTGAGGCATTTCTGCAGACGCATTTATTTAAAGCTACATACACTGCTTTTAAAATATACAGTACATTATACATGTCTGCATCCTTATAAGATATAGATCTAATGAAGGTAAATGAAAAAAAAAAAAAAACTTAAGCTTTTACATCATCAGTCATCAAGGATATTTGCAGTCAGATGTTAAGCAAACAGGTTTTAATTTTCCTGAAGGAGGCTGTAATTATGGCTTTGTCTTTTGCAGTTTTCTTAACTTCAGCTCGATGCTGTTTGGCAGACCGCGCTTGACCAGCTCCTGTTTCATCTGAAACACAGATGGACAAACAGATCAAGCTTTCCCTATGTTGTCTATTTACACTGTATTTTGTATAAATATTCATAGTAAGTGTGACATACTTGCTGTAAAAGCATTTCAATGTTTCCATTCTGTGTTAGGTCTGAAAATGAGGAAAGTCTCACTCGAATTCCAAAAACATTGTCTAAAGGGAAAAGCACAAACACCTATAATACTCATTTATATTTGTTGACACTAATCATACAAAACATTATATGGGGTTATATGAATTTTTTCAAAACATCATCTATAGATAAGGCTTTTACATTTCAAGATGTTGTTTCCTGGTTCACTGTCCACCCTGAAGACCCATCGTCCGGGAACATCGACATTACTGTAGATCCTGAGGTTTGAGATGAAGCTGCCGCTGTTTGATCCAGGAATCACAAAGTAGTGTGTGGAGTTAATTGTGTCATAACCAGCCTGAAAGTGTGTAAGAACATTATTCATATAGAGTACATATTCTTTTAGCGAATAGTAACATTTTGTTCACAATACAGAAAACAAGTTTCTTTTACCTGCACCGGATGTCCAGTTACAGCAATGTCACCATAATTCATCAGAATAAAGGAATAATTACCGCCTGAAATTAAAACCACTTGAAACGATGTTTCCTGCAAAAACTGGATAAATATAATAACTTTAAACTTAGCGATCACTGTTCTGATCTTTATTTATTTATTTTTAAATTACATTTTTTATGACAATATTATTTTATTTGAGCATTAATGGCTGACAAACCTTATTTTTACGGTTTCATTTTGTTTTTGTTTTTCTCTGTCACTGCCTTTGTGGTTTGATTTGTTAAAAAAACAAGTATTTTGAAACTAAAATGTGGATGAAGTGAAAACAATCACATTTTTGAAGAGTATCAATCTTACTGTGCTGGTTGAGTTGAAGTAAGCGACTTTATTCCATGTTGCAACAAAGACCCAAGAAGCGTTGAAGTTCAGATTTGGGAAATATGTGTTTATGTCCCGAGTGGCGTTTGTGAGAACGTTTCCACTGGTGTACTGCTGATATGAAACAACACCTTTCACACGGTTGTCAAGGTCAGTCCAGAGACCAGCAATTACATCTTGGCTTCTGTTAGAGGGAAATAAGTAGGGAGTATATTCTGATGAAGCCTGGTTAAATGTGAGGTGTCTATTATTATTCACCTGAAACATAAGAAATATTGTGAAAATCACTGATCACAGATAAGTTTATAAAGTATTCACCACTCACATACAGGCCTAGAATGAACATGGAGTCAAATTCTTACATATATCTGCCGGTATGTGCGACCAAAGAACAGAAATGGATCCAACAGCTGAATAACAGGAGAGTTTCCATCTTCAACAGCAGAATTTCTTGTGTCTCCTGCTGCTGAACCAAATGGGTAGAATATTGCTGGTGCTGCCAAGAGAATGAACAAAAAAACAGTTTTTAAGCATTCCTGTTTACCGGTGTTTACATTTATTTATGCAGCGCAGGTTTGAATCTAATTAGTAACAGGACGATGATGACCTCTGGTAGGGGACACATGAATGTAAATCTCGTACGTCACTGCTGCTGCTGCTGCTGCTGTCATGATAATGTCTTTTGTAATGTTGTCTATCTCAGCCAGGCATTGGTGGACAGGGTGAGTGCAGCCTCTGCCGACAAAGTGGGCAATTAAATATACACTCCGTAATCACTCTCTATATGGTCTTGCAAATGTTTTTGAAGAAACAAAGTGAACCAGGTAACAGTGGCTTTAATCACGTAACAAAATTATGAAACAAAAATACAGCATCCTTCACTAATATTGGCACCCTTGGTAAATATATATATATTGTCACCACCGCCTGTCGCTGAGAAACACGGAGTTTGAGCTCCCTCCAAAGATTCTCTATTGGGTTTAGGTCTGGAGACTGGCTAGGCCACGCCAGAACCTTGATATGCTTCTTACAGAGCCACTCCTTGGTTATCCTGGCTGTGTGCTTCGGGTCATTGTCATGTTGGAAGACCCAGCCTCGACCCATCTTCAATGCTCTAACTGAGGGAAGGAGGTTGTTCCCCAAACGTGTTTAGTGGAATTATGACCAAAAAGTTCTATTTTGGTCTCATCTGACCACATGACTTTCTCCCATGACTCCTCTGGATCATCCAAATGGACATTGGCAAACTTAAGTCGGGCTGGACATGTGCTGGTTTAAGCAGGGGAACCTTCCGTGCCATGCATGATTTCAAACCATGACGTCTTAGTGTATTACCAACAGTAACCTTGGAAACGGTGGTCCCAGCTCTTTTCAGGTCATTGACCAGCTCCTCCCGTGTAGTTCTGGGCTGATTTCTCACCTTTCTTAGGATCATTGAGACCCCACGAGGTGAGATCTTGCATGGAGCCCCAGTCCGAGGGAGATTGACAGTCATGTTTAGCTTCTTCCATTTTCTAATGATTGCTCCAACAGTGGACCTTTTTCACCAAGCTGCTTGGCAATTTCCCGTAGCCCTTTCCAGCCTTGTGGAGGTGTACAATTTTGTCTCTAGTGTCTTTGGACAGCTCTTTGGTCTTGGCCATGTTAGTAGTTGGATTCTTACTGATTGTATGGGGTGGACAGGTGTCTTTATGCAGCTAACGACCTCAAACAGGTGCATCTAATTTAGGATAATAAATGGAGTGGAGGTGGACATTTTAAAGGCAGACTAACAGGTCTTTGAGGGTCAAAATTCTAGCTGATAGACAGGTGTTCAAATACTTATTTGCAGCTGTATCATACAAATAAATAGTTAAAAAATCATACATTGTGATTTCTGGATTTTTTTTTTTTAGATTATGTCTCTCACAGTGGACATGCACCTACGATGACAATTTCAGACCCCTCCATGATTTCTAAGTGGGAGAACTTGCAAAATAGCAGGGTGTTCAAATACTTATTTTCCTCACTGTATATATATATATATATATATATATATATATATATATATATATATATATAGTTAATACAGTAAAATGAAATATCAAAATATACATTTTATGTTTGCATTTGCAAATTTCAAATTTGTTTTATCTAGTCTTTACCCACAGAAATAAACACTACTACATGCTAAACGCCACACAGAGATAGTCCCTACTAAATAACACAGATTTTCATGATACATGCTGTCATAACTGTAGCAGTCAGTAAAGGGCAGAGCAGACTACATTACCTGACTCCGGAGTGACAGTAAGATTGTTGATGTTCCTAACTTCTGCACAAAAAAAAAAGTAAAGAATATTATTATTAAACATATACAAATATGATTTACATATGTACAAAAGTTATGTTATTGTATTTACCACCACAGTATGCCAAAAACAGACAGATAAACTCATAGATGTAATACATTACACAAACACATACATGTGTGAATGGAAAATATTCCTACCTGCACAGTATGCTCGATAGCAGTAATGTGGGCTCACAAACTCGTAGACATAATAACCTCCTGGACAGGCTTTGACTTTAATATTGAATTGGAAATCACAGCAGATATTCAACCAGTTACCACAGACATTTCGGGTCACCACTCCATCCTCAACTGTTGGATGTGCTCCGTTCAGCCACATTGTGCCACCAGTGCCACAACTAAGGGGACTAACACATGTGTCTGGCATCTGAGCGTTCTGACCATTAATGAAGAGACGATACCAGCCGACCCAGCTGACATAAGCGTCACACATATAGTTGGTTATATTGGGATGTCGATAGTCTGTGGATCTCCAAGGATCATCCAGCACAGTGTATTTGTAGCAGGGGTCTGTGAAAACAAACAAAATAATTATTAGAAAAATAAATAATTGAAATTACTATTCGTACATTGTGGTGCCTGGGGTAGTAAAAAAGCTTCTCTTTTTTCCCCAAGATATCAAATAAATGTACCTTAACTTCTGATTTAAAGTGGGCAGAATGTTAGATTTGATGGGCTGAGAAAAATAATTGCAGTTCTTATCACAGATTTTTTGTCTCCACTTCCTTCCAATTTAGAAAAATGAAGCCAAAATTTGCATCAAACTCCTACAGACTCAAACGTAAACACAGCTGTCAATCATGATGCTACATCCCATTTTATAGCAGCAAATATCTACCAAAAAACAAAAAAAACTTGAACATATACATCAACTTGATAAGAACTACCCAAACCAATCAAATCAAAGTCATTTTTGTCTGCACACTCTGAGGAGCAAATATTTTAGGATGTACAAAATAAATAAATAAATAAATAAAAGCAACAGTGGTCCGACTGCAACATTTTCCATTTGTATTATAAATATTTTGGGCCAGTTTTCCAGGAAGTAACAATGTTCTCTTGAACACATGGGTTGGAAACGATGCTTTATGTTTTTTTTAAGCCATATTCCAATTTTGCACAGAAGTTAAATTTGCAACTTGTCTGTGCTTTCAATATTAAGTAAAGTCAAATTTTGTACATAGTTTTTGGGTTTCAAATAGTTTCAATGAATCAGTTGATAGTTAATGAAATTAAGTCAAGTCATTATTATTTATATAGCGCTTTTAACAATACAAATTGTGTCAAAGCAACTTTAGGAGTTTCAAATAGGAAAAGAGTGTGTCAATTATGTAAAATGACAAGATTAAACACTCAATTTTCAGTTAAAGGCATTCATTATTGAACCATTACCATAAGTGGGATAATCCACGCTCATGTGCCTTACACAATTTAAATAAAAATATGGGGTTCACTTTATATTAAGTGTCTTTAACTACTATTTAATCATATTTAAATTAATAATTTATTCCAATGCACTTATTGCGTACATGCATGTTTTTACTTTTTGTATTTATATTTTTAATTAGCATGTAATTACAGCTTTTAATAATTTATTTAAATACACTGTTGACCATCCTTTTATTCACCCTTAAACCTAACCAGACCACCAAGGCTGGCAAATGTGTTTTGCAATACAACATGAATACAATAAATAAATACATCATACTTAACCATTTTTTTGACACGAGTATATATAGTAGTTAAAGACACCTATACAGTGGGACAAAATATATATTACATCCCCAAATTCACTTTATTTTCTTTAATTCTCATTAGACATTGACTATTGTAGTACAGCATTTTAGAAAATATCTAAAACTATGGTGAAACTCCATTTACATAGCTTCTTTTAGGGGAATGCCATTTAAAAAATCAATTAATCAATTAATCAATTAATTAATGGTAATTAAACTATAAACTCAATCACCTAAACACTAGA